>NC_135657.1:19761479-20073865 GCF_964188315.1 Podarcis muralis
TGCCTGACCAAAGGTGGCAGCCCCAGCTAGTCACAAACCCCACCCCAACTCACAACAAGAATGTGAAAAAGAATTGTGATGATTTCACAAGGTCACTTGACATTGCAGGCCACAGTCCGGAGAAAAATAAGCCACACTTAAGTTCCAGAGGGCCAGTTGGTTGTAACCAATTTTGGAGTGACTTTAGCACAGGCATCCCCAAACTCGGCCCTCCAGATGTTTTGGGACTCCAATTCCCATTATCCCTGACCACTGGTCCTGTTAGCTAGGGATGATGGGAGCTGTAGACCCAAAACATCCGGAGGGCTGAGTTTGGGGATGTCTGCTTTAGCATAACTAACTTTCTTTCGACTTTGGGCCATAAATTTCAAGCAGCGCTGCATCTAGACTGAGATGTCGGAGAGGTAGGTCATATATTTAGCAGGACACAAATTAAATCAGGGGTTGGGGACCTGTGGACTACAATCCCCATCGCCTCCAGCCAACATGGTCAGGGATGGTGGGAGTTATAACCCAAGCATGTCTAGATGCCTGATGTCTTCATAGGGCAGTTGGGTACCATCTCAGTAACCTGCCAGCACCTGGTGAAACAAATATAGTTTCACCTTATTCCTATTACCTTTTGGGATACAAGCTAAGAAACTTACAGAGCACGCCTGTCTGGAAAGCTCAAAGGCAGGGGTCAGCAAACTTTTTCTCCAGGGAGCCGGTCCACTGTCCCTCAGACCATGTGGGGGGGGGGCAGACTATATTTTGAAAAAAAGGAACAAATTCCTATGCCCCACAAATAACCCAGAGATGCATTTTAAATAAAAGGACACATTCTACTCATGTAAAAACACGCTGATTCCCAGACCGTCTGCAGGCTGAATTTAGAAGGCGATTGGGCCGGATCCAGCCCCCGGGCCTTAGTTTGCCTACCCGTGCTCAAAGGGCTTTTGCAGTGGAGGTGGAAAATTCTGAGAGTGGAATCATCCAGCGCTTTCAGTGATGAAACAAAATACCGCGCCACCAGTGATTGGAAAGGAAATGACTCTTCCTCTTTGTTGAGTCTGCCAGTCAAGTAGAGAGGAAATTAGGTCAGACCAAGAAGGAAAAGAGGCAAGTATTTGGAGATCTCTTGACCTTTAAAGAAACACACCAGCGGCATGAAAAGCTCACTCTGTTGTAGGAACAAGAGTTATTTTAACTTCTAGCGCAGAAGGGACATTCAGAATTGCTGCTTGAATTGAAGTAACCTTCCTGGTGGCTGTTTAGAAGATGTGTTCACTGTGTCCTTTTTAGATTTAATTTCTGGGTTTCAGGGTGCTGTATGGAAAGAGCAGACCCACTTACTGTCTGAACCAAAGTTTGGTTTCAGGAAGATGTCCCTATAAGATCAATACAAGCTTCCTATAGGGTTCTTATGTTCTTATATGGACATCCAGGGTGCTTTCCAGACAACCTGTTTCTCGATCCATTTGCAGGGAGATTAGACGGTGTTGGCTATTTAATTGTAATTTATTCTGATTTGCTTTTGGGGAGGTTAGATGACACTGTGTCAAACCCCAAGTGTTATCCCACAGTTTCCACTGCATATTCCTGTCACTTTCCAGGTCACGAAATGTCTGATATTTTGGGGAAACAGGAGTAGTGCAAGACCACCCAACTGACTATAACTGCACAACCTGAATTTTCAGGTATGTGAGTAAATCCCACCTGAAAATAACTTGATTATTGGGCCTTTAGGAGCAGCTTGATCATCAGATGCTAGCAAGTCATAACACTTATCTCTGCAGCTTGGAAAGCTCCATGTCCTGGTTTCAGGTCACCAGGTTGCTATAAAATAAATAGGAGTGGGACAAGTTTTACATTTAGGTTTCATAGCCACAGGAGTATAACTGTTGCACTTCTCTCGCAGAGCAAAAGGCTCAGAACTGCTATCGAAACTCTTTCCAGCAGCATCAGTCTGCAGATGTAGCCCAACATGTCTTCTGAAATGCATCATGATTCATTCACTTTGGCGCAGGTGGACAAGTGTGTCGTGGAGCAGATGGGGTTTTGGCAATTAAAGAGACAGGAGCCCTGTTAAAATTATTCACATCATCCTGGAGATATACTTAAAAGCAGACTAGTGATCGAAACCATGATTCCATTTGTCTAAAAACATAAAACACACACACGTGGCTATTAAATGTAAATTAATTTTGTTGCAAGGCTATGGCATATAAGGTAATCATTAAAAGTTATATTAGTCAATATACAGTATGATCCTATGCATATTTACTCAGAAGCAAGTGTCGTGGAATTTAGTGAGACTTAGTGGGAATAAGTGTGCAGTCTTAAAGAAGTTTTAACTGATTAAAATAGTACACCAATTTAATTAGGGCAGCAGATTTCACATTAAAAATTGTTTTTAATGCAGCTGCTTATAAAAAACTACAGATGGTAATGACCATATTAAAAAGGAATTACCCCTTCTCTCATATAGCAGAGAATGCCTCTTCTAAGTTGGCTGTTATAACACATACATGTATTATAAATTTTTTAAAAATTATGTTTCATGCTTTGCTCATTTGCCTGTGTGCAAATTTAAAATAGATTAATCAACGAAAAACTTGTGCAGTTAATCAACTCCAATTTCTTTGTGTGGATAATGACATTATATAGTTTAGTCACTAGGTGGCACTGGACTTAGCTGCATTGGGTGGAGTCAGGAATTTCCTGTTGCTGCTTTTTTGCAGCTGGGGCAGATGAAGGCATCTGGTTGTGGCTGCGCTTGATGCACCATGGTGTTTTTGCCTCTGCGCTCCTCGCAGCCATCATTCCTCCTCTGACCAAGGCAGCGTAGATGTTGCTGAGACAGGAGTGTGAGGAATTAGGGCTTGGGAAAGCACATCTTTATTTGAGACTCTACCTTGCCATGTGATGCCCCCAACAATACATCTCTCCTTATTGAGGAAGACTGTGAGCTGTCACTGACCTGTCCACCTGCTCAGTCTGCTCCCTAGGTGCTACGTGCTGATGGGCAATTTCTAAGCCCTTCTCCTTTCTTATAGTCCTTTATCTATGGAGAGCTCTTCAAACAAGAGGACACCCTCAAAGTAAAGACAGCCCTTCAAAGTACAGTCATACCTCGGGTTACAGACGCTTCAGGTTGCATTTCTTCGTGTTGCGGACTGCCGAAACCCGGAAGTACCAGAACGGGTTACTTCCAGATTTCGGCGGTCGCGCATGCGCAGAAGCGCTAAATCGTGCTTTGCACATGAGCAGAAGTGCCGAATCACAACCTGCGCGTGCAGGTTGCAAACACTGCGGGTTGCGAACGTGCATTCCGCACGGATCACATTCGCCACCCGAGCATTCACTATAGAGGATGGTAAAGGCAAAGGCAAGATAAAAGACCCCTGGACGGTTAAGTCCAGTCAAAGGCGACTATGGGGTTGCGGTGCTCATCTCGCTTTCAGGCCGAGGGAGCCGGCGTTTGTCCACAGACAGTTTTCCGGGTCATGTGGCCAGCAGGACTAAACCGCTTCTGGCACAACAGGACACAGTGACGCAAACCAGAGCGCACAGAAACGCTGTTTACCTTCCCGCTGCAGCGGTACCTCTTTATCTACTTGCACTGGTGTGCTTTTGAACTGCTAGGTTGGCAGGAACTGGGATGGAGCAATGGGCGCTCACTCCGTCATGGGGATTCGAACCACCGACCTTCTGATTGGCAAGTCCAAGAGGCTCAGTGGTTTAGACCACAGCGCCACCCTACTGCATCTTCCACTTGTTTTACTCTGCTCATTTCTTCACCAACAGCAGGGAATGTCGGCTTCCAAGTTCCTGTATTGTGCACAGCAACAAGGACAATGATCTTCTAGCCATCAATCCTTCCATGGGGGGGGGGGGGGGAGCCAGCCGTGTGTGTAGTCCATTAAAACAGTCCTGCTTGGCGGGTTTAATTCCAAGAAAATTTGGGCTTCAGGAAGACAACTCACTGTTTTCTCATAAATAAGCCACGTCGCTTTTGTGCCAAGGCCTTCGGTCATCCACCCCCTCCAATCTGTGTCCATTTTTTCACTCCTCTGGGGCAGATTGAAATGAAAAGAGGGAGGAAAAAAGGCTTAAATTTAGATTCAGGCTTCTGCTGCCCATCACCCGAAAGGAGGCCTTGTTCAGAGACAGTTTAGATGATGTGCATTCTTATCAGATGACAATCCCTCTATTGTCTTTCTGTTCAGAAAATAGAAGGCATATCTTTTCCAAGTTTATCTGAAGGGCAGCCAGATGAGACTTTTTGGGTTTGAGCCCCATGTTGGGCCAAAGATTCCAGCATTGCAGTGTATGTGTGTGTGTGTTATTATTATATTATAACTTGTTTTTATTATTGCTTGTAAGCCGCTCTGAGCCCGGCCTTGGCTGGGGAGGGCGGGGTATAAATTATTATTATTATTATTATTATTATTATTATTATTATTATTATTATTATTATACCCTTGGGGTCCCAACTCTACAATTATATGGTTCTAGGCCAAATTCAGCCATGAAGTATACTGGGTGACCTCAGGCTGTCTCTCAGCCCAACCTACCTTACCTACAGGGCTGTTGTGAGGATAAAAAGGAGAACAGGTAGAATCATGGATGCCACTTGGAGCAACTTGGAGGAAAATGTAATAAATAAAGGGATAGTTTTAAGGGGGGGGAGAGAACTTCAAGAAGACCTGATAAGAGGTTTATAAAATTATTCACTGTAGGGAAGACACATTTTGCTTAGGGTATTAAAAAGCCTTCCGATATCTGGAAATGTTTAAATGTGTGGCATGACTTTATTACAGTGGTACCTCGAGTTACAGACACTTCAGGTTACAGATGCTTCAGGTTACAGACTCCGCTAACCCAGAAATAGTACCTCGGGTTAAGAACTTTGCTACAGGATGAGAACAGAAATCGTGCGGTGGCAGCAGGAGGCCCCATTAGCTAAAGTGGTACCTCAGGTTAAGAACAGTTTCAGGTTAAGAACGGACCTCCAGAATGAATTAAGTTCTTAACCCGAGGTACCACTGTACTTGCATCAATAAAAGAAAAAGAAAATAATAGAAACCCATTCCCATCAAATTAAGCAAGGATTTGAAATGAATAATAATTCCAGTGATTCTGATTCTGATTACATATGGTTTAATAGTGACTTTCCTTTTAGGAGGCTACTGGATTTATGTATCACTATGTGGGTGGCGCTGTGGGTTAAACCACAGAGCCTAGGACTTGCCGATCAGAAGGTCGGCGGTTCGAATCCCCGTGATGGGGTGAGCTCCCGTTGCTCGGTCCCTGCTCCTGCCAACCTAGCAGTTTGAAAGCACGTCAAAGTGCAAGTAGATAAATAGGTACCACTCTGGCAGGAAGGTAAATGGCGTTTCCGTGCGCTGCTCTGGTTCGCCAGAAGCGGCTTAGTCATGCTGGCCACATGACCCGGAAGCTGTACGCCGGCTCCCTCAGCCTATAAAGCGAGATGAGCGCCGCAACCCCAGAGTCGGTCACGACTGGACCTAATGGTCAGGGGTCCCTTTACCTTTACCTTACTAACACCAGCACTGCTTGTCTCTCTAAGCTGTATGGGATGTGGTTTCCATTTTTTATTTCACAAAGCTTTTCTTTTTTTCATAGGGAGTTGTTTGTTTTCTCTGTTTTTTAATACACATCTTCTTGGATATACAAAGCAAAGTGCAAATCAATAAAGATTTTTTTTAAAAAAAGTCTATTAGGACTGTCTTTTTCCAAGATTGTTATTTCCTATTTTAAAAAAAAACAAATCGTGAAAAAACAGATGGGTCATCAGATCTACTGCAAGAGAGCCACTGCTAGTCAAGTGTAGGCAATCCTGGAAGGACCAATGGTCTGACTCAGTGTAAGGCTGTTTCCTGTGCTTTTCTTCTTATACCTGATGAAGCAGACTGTTAAGTTGTGGGTGAACATATCAGACGACACAGCGATTCTTCAAACAGCTCTTGTTTACAGGCCAGAACAGAACTGAGCTGAAGGGTTCAGTCAGCCTGCTTATACAGTGGTGCCCCGCAAGACGAATGCCTCGCAAGACGGAAAACCTGCTAGACGAGAGGGTTTTCCGTTTTGGAGGTGCTTCGCAAAACGAATTTCCTATGGAACTCGTCTTGCGAGTTCCTGCAGGGTTTTTTTCCTTTGCCCCCCCCCTTTTCCCCAAGCCGCTAAGCCGCTTATCAGCTGATCCACTAAGCCGCTTAACAGCTGATCCACTAAGCCACTTAACAGCTGATTGCTAAGCCGCTTAACAGCTGATCCACTAAGCCACTTAACAGCTGATTGCTAAGCCGCTTATCAGCTGATCCGCTAAGCCGCTTAACAGCTGATCGCTAAGCCGCTTAACAGCTGATCGCTAAGCCGCTTATCAGCTGATCCGCTAAGCCCGCTAATAGCACTAATCCGCTAAGCCGCTAATGGGCTTGCTTCGCAAGACGAAAAAACCGCAAGACGAAGAGGCTCGCGGAACGGATTCTTTTCATCTTGCGAGGCACCACTGTAACTGTACAATTTTCTAAAACTATCCAATCACTGAACGTCACTTTCGATCCCTTATTTGCATAACTATCTACAGTATCCCCCTGCTGGCCCAGGGTGAGAACTTCAGTACATAACACGGACTTACGGAGGGAACCTGAACAGTGAGCATGAAACCAAGATGGTGGCTGGGTAGCTGTGGGAACTTTCACGGTCTTGCTGAGAACTAAGTGCATCGGGCTCACATGTTGTTTGTTGGCTTGTTGTGCAGCCTGGTCTCCACACTGCAACAGCAGAGAAGATATAGAAGACCCACCCAATCTGTAAGAAGAGGAAACGGGCACTTAACATAAGGTTACCAAACTTTTTTCAATGAATCTGGGGACACTCTTCAACTGATTTTGTATGTGGACTGATTTGTAAATCCGGGGACTGTCCCCGGGAAACGGGGACGTCTGGTAACCTTAACAGGAGGAGGGATGAGACCTGCTCATTGGGTAGAAACAAGCTGCCTCTCCAAGACTAGCTTGTTCAAACAGTAAAGAGTATGTTTAGTGAAGTGTGTCTGCAAAATATTTATACCAAAACAGAAAAAGTGAGTTTGCAAAATAAATAGGAAAGCCAAGTCACCTGTCGTCGAAAGCCCATCCTGCAGTTTATCAGAGGATGCAGACGCACTACCAAAAGTCTTTTGCAGGGAGATCTGATGTTCCAATGGAGCAGGTTGCGGGGGGGGGGGGGCACTTTGGACCTCCCCTTGTTGCTGAACTACAACTCCCATCAGCCCTAGCAAGCATCTCGTTCCCTCCCTTAGTTCTTTGTGGGCAATCTGTTTGAAACATAGGCATAAGGGGAGGTGGACCCTGGATGAGAAACCTGCCAAACTTCGGACAAATAGGCCAGCAGCTATTGTGCCAGGTGACCTTAACCCTGGTTAGTACAAAACTGGCGAAGTCACATGTGAACCCATGGGAAGAACAACTTGGGTTTGCTCATTTCAACATCCCTACCCCTAACTGCAGCAACTGGAGTGGTATCGGAAAGTAATTTGCAGCGATTAAGGAAGTTAGACCTTGCTCTAACTATGCAAGATCCCTCCCGCCTCTCTGACCTCTAAGCGTTTCCTCGGCCAGTTGTGGTTTTGCTTCTTAAAGGGTCGACAGCCATGCATTTTTGAATAAACCTAAAGCCACAGAGCCACTCCAAAGTGCAGAAGTCCCTGATCTGCCTCGAGATGCCTTGCTAATGGCAAGATCTGGATTAGAAAAACAAGAACCTTCTCTGAATCACCCCAATTAGCTCTTGTAATTTTGGGTGCGCACAGAGCTGCTAGCACAGCCTCAGCTAATCCCAGATGCTCTGAGCTGCCTGTTACCTTTTGCAGCAAAGACAGCACCTCACACTCCTCCCCACCGCAGGAGGTTGGGCTAAAATGATTCTTGGGAACCCTTCCATCTCTACAATTCTACGAATTAAGATATTTGGTGCTTTTGTTACAGCAGGTTGCTCAGGTGTTCCAAAAGGAGCAACTGCAATTCAAGAGTTCAGATCATCAGTGCCGTTGATTTAAATGCTACCGACAAATCAAGAGACACATGCTGGACAAAGATAGCAGCGACTGTCTCCAGTAAACGGCAAGATGAGATATAAACCACACAAAAATCTAGGGGAAATCAGCCAAATAAATAAAATTAAAATTAAAATACATGAGGCAATCATGTACTCCATTTTTATTTCCTCTGAGTACTTCATAATCTTTTTTTTATAGCTTTGTCAAACAACCAAGTTTCCAATGGATTTTTACCACCTCCAAAGTACTGTGGTGGCTCCAAATTGAATTCTTCTTGGAAACCCAGAGATTAAGATGAATCCAAAATACATCCATGGACAAATTTATGGTGAAACTGAACTGTTTTATTTCACATTTGAACCAGGCGAACCACAGGTGGGTTCCTACAGCATATAAAATCTTTTGGCTGCTTTGATTTCTGACACTGTGTTGTTATTTTTATTTTCTTGTGTTGGATCATCAGGATTCTCCCTTTTCTCTGATGTGCTGTATAACGGCTGCATTTCGTGGTGTGTCACAGTTACGAAGAGGGAGCGTTTCTTTGGTTCCATATTAGTTGTTCAACTTTTAAGAAGAAAAGCCATAAAAACAGTGCTTTTTCTGGGGGGATGCATACCCCGAAACCAGTGGCGTAGCGTGGGGGGTGCAGGGGGGGCGGCCGCACCGGGCGCAACATCTGGGGGTTAGGGTTAGGGGGCGCAAATCCACGGGTTAGGGGGCGCAAATTACTTGCCTTGCCCCGGGTGCTGACAACCCACGCTACACCACTGCCCGAAACATTTTGTGAATCTTTGTACTTTTGTCCATTTACTGTATTTATTTCCCCCGATTTGAACTATAAAATGGTGGTTTTCTTGAGACAAAATGAGAGTACCCACTAAACATTTTTAAAGAAAAAAAGCACTGCATAAAAATATATTTAGTTTTGAATAAAACAAAGTAATGTGCTAGGGTAAAAGGTTGTTTATTCCCATGTTCACTTCTACACTTGATGGAAATGTGGACTTCTGTGGTGTTATGTCACTCTGAGCATGGAGCCTTTATAGCTTGTAGCTGCTGAAAGCCTTATCCCCCAGCAGGCCTACTGGTTCAACCAGTTTTGTAAATCCCACCATTGCAATCAAAGAATCAGATGGTTGTAGGGACTCTGAAGGGACACGGGTGGTGCTGTGGGTTAAACCACAGAGCTTAGGGCTTGCTGATCAGATCGGCGGTTCGAATCCCCGCGACGGGGTGAGCTCACGTTGCTCAGTCCCAGCTCCTGCCAACCTAGCAGTTTGAAAGCACGTCAAAGTGCAAGTAGATAAATAGGTACCGCTCCAGCGGGAAGGTAAAGCATTTCCGTGCGCTGCTCTGGTTCACCAGAAGCGGCTTAGTCATGGTGGCCACATGACCCGGAAGCTGCATGCTGGCTCCCTCGGCCAATAAAGCGAGATGAGCGCCACAATCCCAGAGTCGGCCACGACTGGACCTAATGGTCAGGGGTCCCTTTACCTTTAGGGACTCTGAAAGCTCATCCAGCCCAATCTCCCCTGCCCACCACAGCTGAACTCACAAAAAGACATCAGTGAGCCCCTTTGTTTCTTCTACTGCAACAGACCGACATGCCTAGCCTTCTGGAAATTAATCCAAAGCAAAAACAGGAGAGTTGTCGGGTGTGGAAGAACAGCTCGACCCATTCCTCTGCCTTTCACAGCTCGTCAAGAGGTCTGCAAAACTGGCACAGGAAGTTTCCCAACAGCGCACAGATAAGCTGTAACTTTTGCAAACGACTGCAAATCCCAGCGCGGCTAAAGGCAAATAAATGGAGAAAGAGTAGGGCGAGGGGGGACAGAGATTAGCAACACACTGTGCCTGCCCAGCTTGCTTTCTTGGCCCAATATTCTACAGAAGGTCTGATGGTGCATTTCCCACCAGTTGCCACTTCTGAATAGTTTCCCAAAGCAGCTCCATATACCCCCCCCCCCATTAAAAGTAGCCGGAGCCTTATTTTAAAATGTAAATAGTCTCCAAGAAATGCTGGCACCTCCCTCGTGATCTTACCCTTTACCAAGCCCCTTGAACCTAATACAATCTGACCGGCTCTTTCAGACCCTCCAGACTTCAGTGTGGGCCTTTGTCATTCTTGCAAAAGAACCGGTTCTCCATCCCATGGGCTTACTTGCTTCATCTCTGCTGCCTGAACACAGTGACCTGGCAGAGACTTTCATAATTTGCCTCCCAGGGTTCCTGAGCAACACTTTGCTAAATGAGAGTGCAGAAGCCTTATGGTCTTCAAATAAAAACATATTGGAGGTCCCGGGCCACAGGGAGGTTAGGCTGGCCTCAACCAGAGCCAGGGCTTTTTCGGCTGTGGCTCCGATCTGGTGGAACACAAGGGACCAGGGCCCTGTGGGACTTGACATCTTTCCGCAGAGCCTACAAGACAGAGCTGTTCCACCAGGCCTTTGGCCAAGGCACAGTCTGACCCCCTCCTTTGGTAATCCTCACAGAACTCTAGCTCAATGGTTGCCATTAATTTGATTTGAACTGATTTTAAAATGAATTGATTTTAGAATGCTGCATTATTTTACTGTTGTTAGCCGCTCTGAGCCCGGCTTTGGCTGGGGAGGGCGGGATATAAATTATTATTATTATTATTGTTGTTGTTGTTGTTGTTGTTGTTGTGGGGAGTCTCAGCCATCTAGGGAAAAGCTTGCCAAGTTCCTTGGAAAATGGTGTCAAGTGGAAGGAGAGGCTAAAAGCTGACAACCTGCACATTGTCCACTCACTTATGGGACGTGTCAGGATTTGAACTCGGGTCATCCAGCTGCAAGCCTGCTGGGATGAAACTAGTCTCTTGTAATCAGCACCCTATTTGGTTCAACTCAAATGCCTGTTTCTGCACTGTGCAAATGTTATGCGGTGTCAGTGACCAGGGCAGAAACTGACCACTAAGGCACAAAAAATCACCGTGCATCCTAAAGGCCAAAGTTTACTTTCTGATGATAAACATATCTCTCAGGCCGGCTTAAAACAGCACATTATTTGCTTTCTATAAGGACAAGAATAAAGTTATTGCCAGACATTCAGTTTTAATCAACGGCGGGTTATTAGTCTCCCGAGGAAGTAGCTTGGAGTGGTTTGGCTTTCAAGGCAGACTTTGTACCCACCTCCCTAGAAAGCTCCTGGCTTGCAGCTCTGCTCAAGGAGGCTAACTGGAAATCTCAGTTTATTAGTTTGCATTTTAAGCACCAAGCACATTTTCAATGTTGACTCTCTGGAATAAGGCTTTCTTTTTTTTTTTTAACTGCAGTTAAGTGTTTCCAGATGTAGATTCATGTTCAGACTTTGAAGGAACACTGCAATCTTTGTCTAAGGCTGGGTTAGGGTGCGGGGGAGAGACCAAAGATGAAAGCTTCTTCTTTCTGAAATGAAGCATACTGAAAAACCAAACTACGTAGAGGCTACAAAAGCATGTGCAGCTTCGGCAGATGATCTTGTATGAAATGTGTAGATATTCTGGACTTCAGGGATGGGGAACCCCGAGGCTGCAGACTTCTCTGTCTGGCCCTCAGAATTATCTCCATGAAACATCTCCTTCCCAAGGCCACAACGTCACTGGTGCCTGCTTCAACCCCCGTGTTTTTGCCTTGCTGGAATGTGCTCTTTGTAGGAATGGATTTAGGCACAAGGAGAGGTTATACTGTTGTTATTTATCCCTTGTGAGTGAGATCGGCAGAATACCATACTTTGCAGCTTTAAACTTGGAAACTAAGACAAGGTTGGGTTAACCTTCTAGAAACAATAAACCAGGATGCTTTAAGGCAGACTGAATTTTCCCTGGCATTACCCCCCCTTAAAAATAACAATCACAAACACATTGTTTTGTGAAGAAGTAAAATTAATGCTTACTTACATAATCTAGGACGTGAAGCAGCCATTAGCAAAATGAGTTTATAACTACTATCTAAATGACAAAAGCCCAAAATCGAAGTTCAAATGGTTTTGCACGAGAAAGCTAAAAGATCCAAGCCCGCATCTCCTTGCTTCTGCAAAGTGCATAATTCATACCTCTCCCTAAATCGAGTCGACGCTTCAGGCCACAGAAAGCAGAAGTGACAGATTTGTGCCAGAGTGAATGTGCTGCAAAGGAGTATATTCCAAAATTAAGGCTAACCCACCCACTGATTGCTAACTAATCTTGACCTTGGGCTAAAATATGTATTCCTTTCCCAAATATGATGAACAGTGAGGAATTATTATTTTTTTAAGCAGCAGATCCTGGGGGAGAAAAATGAGGGTGGAATATACACCATTGCAAGAAAGACAGGAGGTATGTTGCAAACTATGATAGGTGTGTGTGTGTTGCTGTTGTTGTTTAGTCATTTACTTGTGTCTGACTCTTCATGACCCCATGGACCAGGCACTCCTGTCTTCTACTGCCTCCCGCAGTTTGGTCAAACTCATGCTGGTAGCTTCGAGAACACTGTCCAACCATCTCGTCCTCTGTCGTCCCCTTCTCCTTGTGCCCTCCATCTTTCCCAACATCAGGGTCTTTTCCAGGGAGTCTTCTCTTCTTATGAGGTGGCCAAAATATTGGAGCCTCAGCTTCAGGATCTGTCCTTCCAGTGAGCACTCAGGGCTGATTTCCTTCAGAATGGATAGGTTTGATCTCCTTGCAGTCCATGGGACTCTCAAGAGTCTCCTCCAGCACCATAATTCAAAAGCATCAATTATTCGGCAATCAGCCTTCTTTATGGTCCAGCTCTCACTATATACGATATTAAACTGAAGCACTTGCAGATAAACCAATCAGGAAGTGCACTAGAGAAGCTGATTGACCATCGTTATTGATGATGGCATAGGCTTTTCTCTGCCTCCAACAAATAGAAAACCAGCCAATAATCAGGGAAACACAGTGGTCTCAAGTTCCTACTATCTTGTATACCTGCCCACCTCCACTTGCAGGTGCATTTATGCTAAGGCTGAAGCATGGCATGGGGAAGAATAGATAGAAAGTTTTTCTACCTCCCTCATTAATATGAGAATTCAGGGCCATGCAGCAAAGCTGACTGTTGGGAGATTGGGGAGAAGTATTTTTTTTTTTACACAGCTCAAGGAAATGGCTTCCACAAGATGTAATGGTTGCTCCCAACTTGAGAATTAAGAGAAATTAATGGCTACACGCCACAACGCTTTGTGTTCCGTCTCAAGGGTCTGAGGCCACTTGCCCTCCTAGTACCAATTGGCAGCTGCTGCTGCTGCCATGAACACAACAGCACTCTCCTAGAAACTGGCATTCATGGCTAGCCAAGATCGATAGCCACATTTTCCTCCATAAATATGCTCAGTCCCTTTTAAAGCCATCCCAGTCGGGTTGTGGCAAAGTTCAGTTGGCTTTGAAGCGGGGATTAGAGGAATTCATGGAAGAGGAATGGTGGGAGGATGTTATGTATTTTGTGGGTTTGTTTTCTGTTTTTACTGTAAAGCGCCCTGTGATCTTGAAATGTAAATTTAATAAATAATACCAGTTGCTGGAGGGATGGGGGTGGCGCTGTGGGTTAAACCACAGAGCCTAGGACTTGCCAATCAGAAGGTCGGCGGTTCGAATCCCCGTGACGGGGTGAGCTCCCGTTGCTCGGTCCCTGCTCCTGCCAACCTAGCAGTTCGAAAGCACACCAGTGCAAGTAGATAAATAGGTACCGCTCCAGCGGGAAGGTAAACGGTGCTTCCGTGCGCTGCTCTGGTTCGCCAGAAGCGGCTTAGTTATGCTGGCCACATGACCCGGAAGCTGTACGCCGGCTCCGTTGGCCAATAAAGCGAGATGAGCGCCGCAACCCCAGAGTCGGTCACGACTGGACCCAATGGTCAGGGTTCCCTTTACCTTTACCAGTTGCTGGAAACTGCAGGGAGCACCATTGCCCTTGAGTCATGCTTGTAGGCTTTTCCAGAGGGATCTATGGTTGGCCACTGTGAGAACAGAAAAGCCTTTGGCCTGATCTTGCAGCGCTATTCTTATGTTCATTTCCCAGCATCTTTTAAATTGGCTCTACCAACTTGGCAGCCATGTACACCAGTCACCAGCTCTTCCGTCATCTCGTACTGAGCAAAGCAGTTAATGCATCTGCTGCTCCATAGTTTATTTTTATGAGTAGGGCTCATAATCGGTTGTTAATGATAAAGCAGGGTATTATTTTTTCCTAGATCACTTTGGCAATCAAAGTAGGCCAGCTACTAAAGTTAATTCTTCCAAACAGAAATAGAGGGCTCAAACAGTGCATCACCTCACACTTCTTTTGCAATGAAATCCTTTGTATGTTCATTGCAAAATAGTTTTATTGGGTTCGGTGGGGCTTTTTCATGATGAGGATTGCAGGCTCAGCTTAATTTAAAAGGAACAGCACTGCTCTACCGTTCAGAAAACCTGTTAGTAATAACTTTATTAATTTTCAGGAAATACGGCATTTTACGATCAGATCCCAAATTTTTAAGGGCTAGAGATCACTTTGTTTTAAAACTTGTTATGCACCTTAATACATCCAGGCAACAAAAGCTGATTAAACGAGCTTGTTAAAAACGACATGAAATAAACAGAAAGATGCTGAACGAAAGGACCAGTTCCTTATTGCCAAGAAGTTCCTGCGTCCAGATGGAATCACTAAGTATCATCTACCAATTGTAAACTTTAGCTGCTGCCGATGGTAGCGGTAGCAGAGCAAAATGCCCTCTCTACCCACAACCATGCGATTATCCAACTTTTAATTACGCTATTAAGTAATACCGTGAACTCTCAAGCCACTTTGCTACTGTGTTAAGGTCTTCACACCAATGTAATCTTGGACAATTACTACAACGCGGTAAGAATTCTCTCTCCAAAGTTGTGTTTTGATATTTTTATTGTTTATACCGTACACAATAAAGTGGCTCCCTCTCTACCAATGTCATTTTGGCATAAAACACTGCCAGAAAGGAACGACTGAGAATGTGAGCCAAAAAGGCCTTAGCTTGCAGCTCACCTCAGTCACCAAATCATTAGGTGGCCTTGCCCACAATTCTACTATTCATGGAATGGAAATCTCCTCCCGCAAAATACTTCCCCATCCTAGAGCCTAGTTTCCATACTGTGCTAGTACTGTATACTGTCTCAGAGAGTGATGAACTAGGAATTCAGTTTGGAATCCATCTAACATCATGAACTCGGTAGTCTTTGGAAATCCCTCCATGCCATCCTTTCCCAAATCTGCGCTATGGAAATAACACAATGCATGTGTGGTTTGAATAGACTTTTAAAAATGTGCTAGATGGAACTATGTATTCAAAAAGAAAGAGCAATGCCATCTATGATATTGCTTGGAGGCCAATGCCATGTCTGGCAAAAGTTTAGACTTAATACAAGCTGTAGCTATGAAATGGAGAAAGAGGAAAATGTCCCCACTCAAAACTTACCTTTGGCCAAAAGAAAGAAAGAAAGAAAGAAAGAAAGAAAAATAAATAAATAAATAAATAAATAAATAAATAAATAAATAAATAAATAAATACAGGAGCAATATAAAAACCACAATTACTGCATCTACCTGTACACTTGAATAAAGCATACTGATAGTAAAATTGTCGTTGTAATAGAGGTTCAAACAACTTTAATTATTTTCATTTATGTTTATTAGGAAATGAGTTTCAATGCATAAGTAGCTTATCAGAGCTGATGATTTCATAATGACGTTATTGCCAGAACTTCACAATAGAACTGCATAGTCTGAGTGGATGAGTGAGTGTATGTTCTGAAGTTTTGCTTTTATAGATAGAAAAAAATATGCACTGTCCTTTAGCAATTATGCTTTCATAAGGCTAGCATTCCAATGCAACAGTGTAAAATCTCCTTTTCTGACATCATGTACAATAAAGATCACAGTTCTTCCACAATAATGCACATCTTACACACCTCTAAACCAGCCTGAGATTGCAATTCCCATGTGGTAAAACTGTACCAATCTAGTTCAAACACCAGGCACAATGCTGTTAAAAACCCATCATGTTATAAACAGAGTTAAACTTGAATAAGCAGACTGGCAGAACTTCCTCCCTCCCTCTGATGGCAGCACCCCCCCAAGCTCCCCAAAATTATTGATGGGGGGGGGGGACTACCAACAGGAAGAAGTGGGGCAGGGAAGTCATCTTTTGCCAGCCATATTAGGCATGCTTAACTTATCTGAAGGAATAATGATTCCACACCACTAGAGCAACATAACCTTATAGGGGAAGGAATCAGATCTCTGCAGAAATGAAGGGGTTTCTATTAATCTGAGCCCAAATTCTTACCTGCAGCAAGAAGCCAAAGTAGGTCTGCATTTTTTTAAAAAAACAACAACCCCACCATTGTGCATATTGTACATATTTATCAAAAAGAATCAACAGAGTGTGACATTAGCCTCAAATTGTGTTTTTGTTTTTTTAAAATAAAGTATTTGCAGTTCAGTGAGACAGCCTACTTTATGGTATTCTTAAAGACTTCTCAGAAGTTAGGTCACACTTGTTTCTACCTCTTTCTGACATGGCACACAGAGAGGGAGCAGCAAACCTCCTTCCAAAAATCCGAGGAAAAGTTTTGCTAATGGTTTATTGTTCCAGAAGGAACACATTCACCCTGGCCCCTAATTTACTGGAGACTAAATAGTAATGTCCGATTTGTCCTGATTAACAAGGTGAGGTGTGATCTGCTTCAAGACCACAGAAGAAAACATTAACTACTTGCAGAAAAAAAAGTGCACATAGCAGACCAAAACCAATTTTGAAGCACTGCATGTACAGAAGAGGCCTCGACTTTATAGATTCCTTCTCACAAGATGGACAGCCTTCTGAGCACTGCCTTAATTGTTTTATTCCAAATTTACAGTGTAGCACCAGAAATAAAGTCAATCAAAATGCAACTGGGCTTGTATACAGCTAAGCCAGTGTTTCTCAAACTTTCTCTACACGGGGCCCCCCTTCTAAATCCCGACCTTTGAGTGCACACACACATCCCACAGCTAAGCAAATGCTGTCTTTGCATACAGCTGCAACTGCTGAGCTCTCCTCCTTTCCCCTACTAATGTCTGATTTCATGCGTCAGTCAGATTTCTCTCTCCAGAAAAATCTGTCAGGTACCCACACAACTGATGTTCAGGTGCTTGTTAAAACTCTTTTGATTCACCAGGACTTTTGGCACCATTTGAGATGTTTGGTGACATTATTTATTAATTTTATTGGCTGTTTGGACTTTTTAGCTTTATATTCACCGTTTTATGTTAATTAAAGGTAAAGGGACCCCTGACCGTTAAGTCCAGTCGCAGACGACTCTGGGGTTGCGACGCTCATCTCGCTTTATTGGCCGAGGGAGCCAGCGTTTGTCTGCAGACAGCTTCCGGGTCATGTGGCCAGCATGACTAAGCTGCTTCTAGTGAACCAGAGCAGCACACGGAAACACCGTTTACCTTTCCGCCTGAGCAGTACCTATTTATCTACTTGCACTTGATGTGCTTTCAAACTGCTAGCTTGGCAGGAGCAGGGACCGAGCAGCAGGAGCTCACCCCGTCGTGGGGATTCAAACTGCCGACCTTCTGATCAGCAAGCCCTAGGCTCTGTGGTTTAGACCACAGCACCACCCACATCCATTTTGTTTATTATGACAGCTGTTTTTAAGTGTGACTGAAAGCTACCTGGGGGGCTGGGGAGAGTTGGAGATAGCAGAGAGGTGGTGCATGAGTATTTTTAATAAAATAAAAAGGATTTTTGGTCGGGGCATTGGTCCATTATTAGAGAACTAAACAAGGCATCTCAAGACTCACACATAAAAGTTAGCCAGCCAGGAAAGGAGGCAGAGTAGTTGCTATGGTCAGAAGCATTCCTATGTTTCCAATCTCTCTGTAGCTTCCAGAGTTTGCATGACAGTTTTGGCAGCAGCTGAGATGCCAAAACCTGTTGCCTGGAAGATGACGTCTGTCTATCAATCTGCATTCTGCAAGATCCTCCCCCCTCCATGAATTCTGCCCTCCCACCACCAGGGGGCCCTCTCCCCACAGTTTGTGAGCCACTGGGCTAAGCACAAGAAGGGTACTGCAGCAAGTAAAATAGCAACAAATTCCTACAAAAATTAAGTGCAATTATTTCCACTGAATGTGAATGACACTTTTAACATGTTTCTTGTAGTACAAAAACCAAGTTCCTGATTTGAATCGTTTTGAAGGAATTCACACTAAACACACATTCACCAACAGGGGAAAAAACCCAACCATTGTAGACTTTAACATAAACTGACGGAGCGTGAAAAAGCAGGGAAAGTACACTTGGGCACAATTTCATGCTGGTTACTTTTTTCCATTTTAATGTAAGCAGCTAGTTTTAGAGCAGTTCATAAACCAAAAGTTTGCATATTCAGTAATACAGACCCACACACAAACCCAACAGTTATAACATGCTTACATTTAACATTAGTGAAAAGTACTTACATGTTCAGAGCAAAAAGAAAATCCACATTGGAAATCTGACATTTGAAAGCACATTTGATACAATTAATGCAAAGTTGGATAATCCTAAATGCCCGGAAACCTCAAATTTGATGCTGGCTCCTATATATTTTTGTGTTCTCCTCAGCCCTAGCCCAATGAGAGTTTTCCAAACTAACCCTTTTAAAGTGCTCTCTGGGAGTCTAAATAAACTCCTTTCAATAGCTTTCTGGTGTATATAGATCTTCTGGTGTTGAAGTAGACAGACTTTGGACAATTCTGTATATTGAGACTACACTGCATTAAAAAAATTATGAGTAACTGCTGCTAAATTATATACATTTTCATGATCTCTGGCATTGCATATTATACCCAAATAGCTTATGCTGAAGATACTTTGGTTCAATTGTTTTAGTTTGGATTATAAGCAGCAACATGTTCCTTCAACCTCTTTGGTAAAAAGAATCTGGGCAGGTTCAGACACTTGCAAGCAGCAATCCTTGTGAGCTACACAAGTTTCGCCATCCCAATACCTAAAATACAGTGGGCACTCGTCATACGAATCTTATTTATGCAGCGGCCTGATGCACACTTTCTTTCCTCTCTGTTCTTCTCTGAAAGAAAAATTACACAAAATAGGGTACCAGGCAAATGTTTCTATATGGATTACTTGTCTCGCAGGTGGACAATACTGAAATATTAACTCAATTTACTGTGCGATCCTATATATGATCCCTCAAAAGTAAAACTCACCAAGTTCTGTTGAACTCCCAGGAAGGACATTAGAGGATTGTAGCCTAGCCATCTACCATAAAAGATGTCTGGAACAGCATTTCAAAACCTTTTTTTAACCTCTGATTCTGTAGCATCTATTCAATCCATTCCTTGCAAACTCATTAGTGCAAAAATAAAAATGCAATTGTTTTGCCAGTAGCTGAGGAAGGGTATAAATAATGCCCTTTACCACCACCACACATGGCAAATAGCTAACCAATTATATCCAGAAACATCACCTGATCTTAGGTCCACTTCAAAAATGACAAGCTATTATGTCAAACTTCAAATATAATGCACAATAACTTATGACTCTTTTATATAATAAAAGAAAGCAAAAATAAAAAATGAATTGCATTTCATTCCAAGGTGCCAAAAAGCCTTTGAACGAATGCATCTTGTGAAGAATCTATATTTAGCTTAAGAAATGTATGGACAAACACAAGTGTACCAGGCAAACCTGTGTTTGTGTACAAGAGATGATGTACACATAGTGTTTATACTTCTTACCTAGAAGGGTTTTCCATATATAATTGCCTTTTTGAAGTGGCCAGATACTGCAGACCTACTATTCTATGGTTTTGCAATGAAAACCAACGGCCACTTCAAGCATCACATGGTTGTTTTTAAGACACACACCTTCGACAGAAGCACACATCGAAAAATGAAATGTGTGGGTGTAAAAAGCACAACCCATTCAGATCCACACTAGAGAGCTGGGATTTGCACCAGTTGTCAAGCGTATCCCATGGAAAACCCACAGTTGCCTCCATGCAATGTGTGAAATGGCCCCAAATGCTTGGAAACATCTGTATTTGGGTGTTCTAGAGAATTTCATTTATGCTTAAATTTGGTGACATGTCAAGTAATCATTCAATTGCACATTTGTGCAAGCTAAACTAAACATAAGATAAAGCTTTTTTTTTAAAAAAAGGTTAACTGCTACACGAGAAGCTCTGCAAATATAAAAGAGCAAATATACAAGTATAACACTGAAAATACTGTACTTTATTAGCACAAAAAAGCTGTAACAAGGCACAGCAAGCGGAGGAAAAACACACATTGATAAACTGGTTAGTGTTGGCATACAAGTGTAACTCTTCTTGTATACGCAGCTTTGAAGTTTTCCTACCTCACAGTCACTGTCAACTGGGAGCACTAGTCATTGGTACAAGATACACAAGCAAAAAACAAGGGACTCTGTACTCCAACACAAATTTTAGTGCAAACACAACTAGGACAAAACAGGTTATGTTCTGTCCACAAAGGGGTGGGGGAGAGAGAGAACCAGAAGCAAAAGAGCAATTGCAAAAGTTTTTTGCTCAAGGAGAACACAATCTACAACTTACCAAAAGAAGGTGCTACACCATTCACAAATACAACAGTACCTATATGAAGCCTGAAACTTTACGTATGATGCGTTGAGTAGGGTGGAGGGAAAGAAGCAGAACAGAACATTATCTTTTCTGGATCAGCTTTTAAGTCATAACTAAGCTAGATGGCCATTAGTTTTTAGCAGACAGTTAAAAATACTGTTTTGAACCCTTCAAAAATCAGTTAATGCAAAGCTCCAATCACTACTTGTCAGGTTTCTTTATAGTTGAGTCAAGTTCATCATCACGACTTACCAGCAGCGGTTGACTTAAATTGCAATCCTATGTACGCTTATCTAGGAGTTTAGTCCCACTGAATTTAATGAATCTTACTTCTGTGAAGGCTTGCAGTGTTAGACAGAAGTTACTGAAACGCTGTGTATACTAAACTTTACTTTTTTTAAACTAGGGCTGCAATGCTTAAGACAACTGACTACAATCCATCTGATTAAGGTGACCCCAATTAACTGTATAGCAGATTTTTAGAAAATGTGCAAGTTTTAAGCACTTCCACAAACTGTGCAACATCTTAGAAGAGGAACTCATCCTTCTGAGTCATGTTGTAGGATTTTGGGGAGAGGGGTGTTGCCAACTGGGTGCCTGAGACAGCCTTCACTGGTGCCTCCAGGCTGCCCCTACCCACAACTCTTTTTCTTTCTTTCTTTCACAGGACTCTAGCCATCCTAGAAAAGATGTTATGAAGCAGAAGGTGCAGGTGCTCTTCTAAGCAACCAACGTGAAATGAACCAGCCTGGCTGCTCCCACTGCCAGTGTTTTTAGTCAATGAGTGTAGTCAGAGCTGTGCCTGATAAATTGTTTGGACAGCAGGCAAAGGGTCCCAAAGAGGTGCCGTTTCCTGCTTCCTGCACTTTTCCTGTTACTGTCTTGTTTCCTAGTCCTTGGAAGGTTTGCAGCTACATTTATTTTGCTGCCTGCCAGCCACATAGAGCAGTTGACAGGCTGCTACTTGAGAGGCTTTTAAAAATACGTTTGGAGTAGGGGAAGCAGCCCAGGAATGAATAGTTTTGGTGCCTGCTGGCCACGTGAAACAGTCTGCGGATAGTTGCTTAAGAAACTTTTTGAAAATGTGGGGTGGGGGAAGCAAGATGGCAAGCCTCCCATTGTTGCAATACGTGTTTGCTGCCTGCCGGCATGTGGACCACACAGCTGCTTGAGAGAAGCCTCTGTTGAACTCAGGGAGGGGGTAAGGATATGGGAACCCTTTTTCTCCCTGCTACATGCCCTACAGCAAGGATTGTCCAAAGTTGTTTGAAGGGGGGAGCCCAGTACAGAGACATCATAATGGTGGTGGTAATAATAATGATGCTAAGAATTTTCCTGGTTGTTTCCAAGTTGTTACATTCTTGAGGGGTGGGGTAATGCAGAGGCATCATTATTATCAACATCAACATCAACATCCTCACCACATTATTCCTGATTGTTTCCAAGTTGTTGTTTTTTTTTTGGGGGGGGAGGGAGTCATTTCAGAGGAATCAGTGTTATCACTTTTCCCTCCTGCCTGGCCCACAGGGATTGCTCCCAGGTTGTCTGGAGAGATGAGGGCTTAGTGCAAAGGCAGAAAAATCATTATCCTCGTATCCTCATACATCCCTAGTTTTGAGATGCTTGTAGATGAGTCAGCCTTAAAATCACACTACTCTGCAACAGTATTGTTCAACTACTTCTCTGGTGAGTCCTTTCTGTATTTTCAGTGTTTTTCTATTATATTCTTCTCCATAAAGATAGGGAAAAATACTTGTTTGTCAGCATTATGTCTTTTTATCTCTGATTACGCACATATATATATATTTTAAAAACCTGAACGGATTTTCCCATATTTGAACTATTTTATGTTCCTGTTTCTTTTCTTTTTCTTCTCTTTTGAAGGTGGCAGCCATTATGTGTTAGGCTACACCCCTGGTGGCAGCCATTTCCTAACTGGTACCCTTGGTATCTTCTCAAAATTCAGAATGTGCCCCCAGATCCAAAAAGGTTGGTGACCACTGCCATAAGAGATGCCCCTTTCAAGGTATCACAGCAGGCACATGTAAGCATCATTATAAAATAAAGTATGTGTTTACTTTTTCTTGCATATGATTACTATTTTAGTGATATGCAAATTTATGCAAACTTAGTTGGCTGATTAATCTATTAGCACTCAAACAATCATACACTAAAGTATACTTAATTAGGATACAGCCCTTTTAAAAACCAGAGTTTGGTGCCGAGTGGATGCATGTAAGTGCTCATTAATGTACGTGATCAATTCTTAGAAGTGCTAGGTGACAGCAGTTTCCCTAGTTGCTCATGATTTTCCATTTTAGAATAGCTTTAATGTGAAAATTGTCATGGGGAAAAACTGAACTTTAAAATGTACTAAGAAAGCAACTACACTGGAATACAACTGCTGGTGTTCAAATGTTCAAAAATGAAAAAAAGTCAGCAACTCACTTTGTTCTGACTCCTGAAATTGAATGGAACTTAGAAAATACTCAATGGCTGCTTTGCATAATAACTAGAGGAATTGCGGAAAGAAAATAGTGTATTTCAGAACCAGACAATTATAATCTGCAAGCCCGCATTTAAAAATGTGTGAATTTGTGTTCAACATATTGTTTCAAGAGATATTCACAACTAAGCTTGATTAATAGCAGGCAGCATCTGAACACACTCAGAACATATTAAGCTTAAAGTACCATATTGCAAAAGAAGATGAAGAAGCAGCAGCTGAACACTGATGTGCTAACCACAGTTATACTGTATTTGCACAAAAAAAGCACATATTTCTAGTGAGCTTACTGGGGACTCTGAACTCTGTTCACTTTGCCTTTATTGGTTCCCGCTCCAACCATCGCACTCGGACCTTTTGCTTATAGTGATATTCCTTTAGAAAGTCCTGCAACATTGATGGCAAAGGGAGACAATCAATCCCATCATATGAAGTGTACCTACAGATTACTGCCCGGCAGATATATTGCAAGCTGAAAGGGAAAGTTCTGTTTAGGGAGACTGTAAGCAAAGGTTCAAAAAACATGCAAGAACTAGGATCTTTGTAGTGTTCTAGAAGCCCTGTAACAGTGGAGGAGTGAAACACACAGGGGTCATGAGCATCAAAACTAAAGTTGTGGTTCCATTGTTCAATGCGCGCATGCAGAGACCGGTTGTAACGGCGGAAGCTCACAGAGAAGAGGTAGTCTTCTTGAGCAGAATCCCTGAGCAAAAAAGTGCCTTCGGGTTTTCCTTCCAGAAGTGCTTCTGCTTCGTAACGGTCCATCACTCCCCAGTAACAAGGATTGCCAGTAATTTGCAGTAAGTCTGGGACAAGGCAGTGTATATAATCAATCTGAGTATGTACTTTCCAAGCTCCTTGTCTGCTGGTGTGGCTATGGCTCTCTCCAGATACCTGGCGCTGCTTTTGCCTACGCGACTGCAAGCAGAGAGTAGTCGTGTCTTCCTCCAGGTCGCAACTGCCCTGTGGCGTTGAACTCCCGTCTCCAGTCAGCTCAGACATGCCAGGGGCCAACTTTGGTCCCAGTTTATATAGCGGGTTAACTTGTGCAGTAGCTTCAAAGGTATGTATCTGAGCATTGGGAGGAGGGTCAACCCCTTCTTCAATACTGAGCCTTCGTCTTTCTCTGAGCCTGTCCTCTTCATCTTCTGTAGAAGCCACGGAAGGATCAAATGCATCAAAGAGAGTTGAGTGGGGGCTCACTGGGGCTGTGTGCTGCTTAATTAGATGCCATTTTTGAGCCAGATCTGACCCAGGAGGGAAAGGACATTTCTCTAGCATTAGTTCAGAGAGATGGATCTTTCTTTTGTTAGAGAAGAGAGGTTTGGATGGTTTGCAGTACGTTCGCATGGGAAAACACAAGCCAACAGTATCCTGAAGTCTTTGTCGCAGAGAGCGACTCCCAATGGTCCTGCTTGAGATACTGTCCGTGTCATGAACAGAGCTCACGCCGTATCTTCGCTCCCTCCTTTGCAAGCGAGAACGGCCAAATCTTTTATCACTGTCCAAAGAGCTCTGGGTTTTTGTCGAGCAGGAATGTTTCTTTTTCCCACCCCATGGTGCATGCCTTGAGTAGGAATCTCTTCGTGCAAGTCTAGCTCCTGTGCCAACACCCAAGTCACTCTCTCTCTCAAGGCTTATTTCCACAATTTGCGGGATCTCTGCGGCACAGTTTTGATTTTTCCTTGCAGAGCTTTTTGAAGGGTTTAGACTCAGTTGTAAAGAAACATCTCTTAAAGGGCTGCTGGGTCGTTGCGCAGCTGGATCAGGAACAAACACACTTTTATCTCTAACGGAAGAACAATTAGAGTTTACATCTACATTTTCACTTCTGTTTCCACCTTCAGAGTTGAAGAGATTCTGGCACCTGTACTTGAAGTTGTTCCACATCTTCCCAACTTTACCCATGGATTAGGTCACCTAAATTTCAAACACAGGAAGACAATACTTTAGTCAAGTCACCTGCTGAATAGAGACTCAAAATGAGTTTCTGAACACTTGTTAAGACAACTCATTAACAAAATGAGAAGCTAAGGGGGAACGTTTATATTTTTATCGCTCCCCCTTATATACCCCAATGGAGCCCTCATGGTAGCTTACAATAAAACAAATAGTTTAAATACTCTACACCCAAAATATTTAGGATTTTCTATTTATAATGAACACTTCAGTTTTTATGATATTCTATGCAATGGAGTGCAGAGGTTTCAGTTATAACTTTAGAAATAGGATAGGCTTTGGACAGGTGTATGTATAAGGTTGAAACTGAGGAAGAAACATTAGTGTCACCCTTTCCTTATTAAAATATTCATTTCATAGGCCTTCTTTTCTGCAAACAGAAATACTACAAAATGTAGGATAACATGCATGCTCATATAACCTCCATGGTGATGTTATTCAGCTACTGTTCCCAATTAAACTGAGCGTTCATATTCATTTATATTTCCCATCTTTAGTAAAGGATAAAGTTATAGAACAAGAGGAAGATTTTGGATCATCTGTGACTAGTACTTTTTAAAATTCAGCTTACTAGCTTTTTAGGTGTTCACTAACAGAAAGTTTCACACTAATGTACCACAAAAAATTATGTTTTAAAAAATGATAGTCTTTCTGCAACACTGGACTTTTGAGTAGAAAATATCAAAGCTAGGAGAATGCGATGGCAGAGCTAAAAACAACAGGATCCATAATATTCTTGAAAGTATTAGCAAACTCTGCGAAAAGATTCCTGTCAATCTGTAAGTACATTGAAGCAACAATTCTGAACGATGACCCACAAAGCAGTTGGTGATCTGAGTTGGCTGATCATTTGAGCCGGCTGCCTGCTTCTCCCCCAGCTGCTGCTCAACATCAAAATACTACTAAATATACATCCCTTTTCTAAGATTAGTTTTCCAGGTAAGCAATTTTTGTAGTTGCCATTAAAATGATATAACATTGTAATACAGTCGATTTTGTTCTCAACCCAGGTTGTCCCACGCTTAACACTGTTATTTGACAGATGCTCATCTAGTATCTGTTTATAGTCACTTTAGGCATTAGAGCAGTAGCGGGGAGCCTTCAGCCCAATTAGGCCCAGCAGGCATCCTAATTTGGGCCACAAATCCTATTTTCCCCAAGTCACATCCATCAACCCCACATGACATCATATGTAAAGATAAAGACACGGGTGGCGCAAAGGAACCACGGGGAGCCTGAAAATGTGCTCCCAATTGCTCCTTGGCAAGCAAGTCTTGTATTTGGTACTTTTTAGATCTGCCACCAAATGCAAAACCCTTTTGGGTGGCACTGGTTCCACTCGGAAGCCCCCAATTAGAGCCATGTTGAAAGCGGGACTTGAAGTCAGTACTAATCGCAGGCTGATCACCAGTCACTTCATGTCCCACTGGGATTGGCTACACTCCAGGGTTCCCAATCAGAAACTCTTGAGTGCAGCCAAGCCCCTGCCAAAAATGGAGCTTGAAGGACAGTGCTGATCAGCTGTAACTTCCAAGCACCACTTCTATTGGCTGGGACCTTCCTTTGCAAAGCTGCTTGAATGCAACCTGCACTGCAAAGGTAAAATTGATCACCTGGTGCCTTGCCAGTCCTGGGATTCCTGCTCCCTGCCTTGCTGGACTTCTCCCACCCAGCCTGAGGGGGCGGGGCCCTGACTGACTCCAGTCACAAAAGCTGAGGCTGCTGAACAAACTCTTGGTTTGGGGTATTGCTTGGGGACTTGTGTCACTGTTATGGGTATTAATTCTTTGTATCTTTATTTTCAGATCTTTTATGATTTATGTGAAAATTGCCTGGTTGTGTACTTTTTGATGTGTTTTATTTATAAATGACTTTTGTTGTGTTTGTGATAATGTAAATCTTTTCATGCTGTAAGCAGCCTTGAGCATTGTTATAGCTATGGAAAGGCAGCATGCACAAAATGATGGTGGCAGTGATGGTGATGTCAGGGAATTCACAGGTAGGCAGCCCTGCCAACATGTCAAAGTTGCTTACAGAAGGTGGAGGAGCACAGTGTGTCAGCCAGATATCTGCACCAGTGTATCATGCATGCCATTTGTGTGTGGTTGGGGCCTACGAAGCACAAATTAACTGGAGAGCCACATTGGATGGGCAGATGGCACGAACTTGCTGTTGCTTTGACAGGGTTTTCTATCTACCCCAATACTTGCTCTTAAAATGAAAACTAGAGCTGAATGTTTCTAGTTTCTGCAACTGTAAATTGTGATCAACCTTCCATTAAGGTATTGGCTGAGCAGGCAGCTTCCCCCTAGCAACAGGGCCATTTCAAAGACAAACTCTTTATTGAGTCAGTCTAATCAATACCATTGTGTGATTCACCATTCATCCTCCCTCCCCAGCACTTAGTCAGTTTTTCCTTGTTACTTGTGAGTAGTGCATACATTGTGATTTATTAGATGCCTGTTCCCTAAAAGGTCTCCAAGCAACTTAAATTTAAAACAATAATTATAAATACATTAAACTATTTAAAAAGTATATAATAGATTAATATTATCATACAAACACCTAGAATACATACACAGACGTACAAAAATGGTTCCCCACTACAACCACATTAGACAGCACACTAAGAGTAGTTATTTGATGACTGAGATAATGATGGCTGCAAAGTGAACATAGATTTCCCAATTTCACAGAATTCAGGCCCAATAGGAAAACACAGGAAGAAAATTGATACTATGGGTTCAGCTTAGAAGCAATGAATTTGAAATAAATGTGAAACTGTAAAGGCGTAATATACTTTGACAGAGCATGGCTTGAAGAGAGACATTGGTGCCCAATATGCTATGTCAACTGGCAGGGGTCCACAATTCACAGGGGCCACCGGCCACCAACCACAAACGTAAGCCCTAGTCTTCCACCTAACGTTGGAGCTAGGGGTTATTCACATAATGTACTGTGCATTGGAAGCACAGCACAGTCATTATGGGGCCAATCTGTCTTACTCCAAAGTTAAAAAGAAAGGTCCTACAGGACCCTGGAATTTCTTTTTCTGTTTCTCTAAGAGCTCTAAGAGTCTATGAAGCAAAGCACAGAAACAAGCCACTACCCATAACCAAGCTTTCTTTCCACTATGAATGAATTTACCCCATAATCTCTGCCAAACTTGTTAAAGCATTATACTTACTAAGGTGAAAGATAAAGGACCCCTGGACGGTTAAGTCCAGTCTAAGGCGACTATTGGGATGAGGCATTCATCTCGTTTTTAGGCCGAGGGAGCCGGCGTTTATCCACAAACAGCTTTCCGGGTCATGTGGCCAGCATGTCTAAACCGCTTCTGGTGTAATGGGACACCGTGACAAGTGCCAGAGCTCACAGAAACACCATTTACCTTCCCGCCGCAACGGTACCTATTTATCTACTTGCACTGGCGTGCTTTTGAACTGCTAGATTGGCAAAAGCTGGGACAGAGCAGTGGAAGCTCACCCCATTGTGCAGATCTGAGCTGCTGACCTTCCGATCAGCAAGCCCAAAAGGCTCAGTGGTTTAGACCACAGCGCCACCCACGTTCCTATTATAGTTATTTGCAGGACCTGAAATAGTGAAACGTGGGAGGATTAAAATCTTCACAGCCACAATGTCGCCCAACCAAGAAAGGTTTAGACCCTCCCAGGATTTCAGTTCCTTGCCTAACAAGGGCTCAAAATTTGCTTTACTTAAAGAGTACAAGTTTTCTGTTATGAATATTCCCAGGTATTTCAGCTTTTGAGCTCCCACAATGCTTTGTATGAAAACTTGAGACCGTGTGAGGACCCCAATATACATAATTTCATATCTGGTTTCATTATGTGTAGGCCTGCCACTGTCAAAATTATTCAATTCTTAGATAATTTCAAGTAATGCCAATTCTGGTTTTGATAACATGAGAGCTATGTCACTGGCAAAAAAAGGATAATAGTATGCATTTTACTTTTATTTTTTCTACACTTTCTACATTCACATTGTTTCTAATTACTATTACCAATGGTTCAATAGACAAGGCAAATGAAAGTGGGGACAAAGGGCATCCTTGTTTTATTCCTCTTTTTATAGGGGTTTCTGAGTCGAGAAAAATTACACTGACAGTAGCATAAGAACTTCAAAAAATGTATACTTCAAAAATTGAATAAATCACTCTCCCATGTTAAGTCTATGTATCAGTGCTTTTAAAAATGTCGAACTCAGCCTTTCCAAAGGCCTTGTAAACAGCTAATGAGGTTACTGCAAGCGTGTTACCTTTCTTTTTACTATAATGAATGACATTCAATAGGTGTCACATTGGAACCACTATCTGCCAGCAAGGCATAAAGCTCATCTGGTCTGGGGAGATATAACCTGTAATAAACGTATTTAACCAGTTTGTTAAAATGCCTGTACAGTGGTACCTCAGGTTACATACGCTTCAGGTTACAGACTCTGCTAACCCAGAAATAGTACCTCGGGTTAAGAACTTTGCTTCAGGATGAGAACAGAAATCGTGCTCCAGCGGTGCGGCGGCAGCAGGAGGCCCCATTAGCTAAAGTGGTGCTTCAGGTTAAGAACAGTTTCAGGTTAAGAACGGATCTCCGGAACGAATTAAGTACTTAACCTGAGGTACCACTGTATATAGCTTAGCATCCTGGTTTAACAGGATAATTGGACAATATGATTCCACTAGGTCAAGGTTTTTCTTCAACTTTTTTTCAGTAGTACTGTTATTTTAGACTGATGCCTGGAAGTTCCCCTGAAAGAACTTCATTCAACAACTGGCTAGATGGGGATATAATTCATTGTAAAAATGTTTAAAGAATGCTCCTGTAAAACCGTCACCTCCCAGTACTTTGTATCCTTTTAGTTTTTTTAAATAGTCATTTGCACTTCCTCCAGTTCAATTGATTTATTCAAAGACTGCATTTCTAACTGTAGTAAACAGAGTTTATTTTAATATTCATTGATAGCAAACAAAGACGTTGACAGTGAACTGTATAAGTCCAAATAAGATGTCTTAAATAATTCACATTTGTCTTTTTCTTTGTATTGAAAAATGCCAAAATATTTGTGTTGCACTCTTCTATGGGCAACCTTTTTAAAAATTCGATTGGCTTGCATTTTAAGAGTTTTTGTTTCCAAAGTCACAGTATTTTTGGTTTAGATATAAAATGTTAACCTCTATCCTAAAGGACTCTAGAGCAGACAATTTGGATTTCACCTTTTTTCCACTTAGCTCCCAAGATTGGGAGCTTTACAACAATTCTGTGAGGTAAGTCAATATCGTGAAACACCCCCTGCCCCCTGTTATGGGGGAAATAAGGCTGAGAACGTGCCTATGGCCGCCTAGTAAGTTCATGGCAGAAACAAAATTCAAGTATGAGTCTTGATTCAAGCTCAGTTTCTTTGCCACTACACTAGTAGTTCAGTGGTAGACCAATTCACTCATTATATTTCATAATTTTGAGCACTGTTAGAAACTCATATATATAAGCTAATCACCAAATGGCACCTTAAACCCATATTATGTTTGCACAATGGTATGTCTAGGCACCCTTTTTTGTAGTGGCATTTATTATTATTATTTATTTCTTTTCTGTACTGCTTTATATTTTAAAGGAAAAAATCAAAGTGGTTTTCAAAACATTAGAACATCAAATAAAACAATCCAAAAAAAAAACAAAAAACAAAAAACCGCAAACTGCAAGGAAAATATTTCAGATCCTTCTCTAAGTGGCATTTTGCTTTCCTCATCTTTATTTAGCTACGGTAATTTATACAGCTGCCCCATAGCAGAAGAACCCTAGAAGCCAGGGTGATTTAGTGGTTGGAATAACAACATTTAATATAACAAAAATAAAAGTAACATAATGTCTAGTATTGCTTATGCGAATGTAGTCAATAAATATTTGAACCACGAAAATAAAACACAACTTTCATTCCTCTCACAAAAGCATTTGTCCTGACCTCACAGCTGTGACTTTCACTAACATAACTGTGCATGTGGGACCTGCAATTAATGTTGCAGTGCAGAAGGTAGCTTTGCAGGATTTTAATCAGTCATGTCATTTTCCAGAATACTCCATTGAATCCCCACCCACACAGATTTTCCATTTTCCCTTCCTCCACAGACACTCAGTATTGTGTTGCAAATGAACAAACTCAGTCTTCACTGGATTCTCCTCCATGTCTTTCCCCCCTATAGTTTTTTGTTTTTTTTACTTCTGAAAAAACACAGGCCCCTCCCAAATCTGCTGATACCTTCATAGCACATAGCATAGCACTGTAGAGTTGGAAGGGACCCTGAGGATCATCTAGTCCAACCCCCTGCAATGCAGGGATATGCAGCTTCCTTGTATGTGGATGCTGCTACACAAGGATTCACACTCAAAGAATGAATTCGCTATTATGTATCTTCTTCTTTGGCGATCACTCGTAGTCGAGTAAGATTGTCTTCCATGAACACAAAACCGTGAACAGTTCCATGAACAGTGAGTCCGGAAGTGACTGTGGAGGCCAATTCTGGATCCACACAGCCTTCCACAGTGAAGACATTGGTTCCAGGGCGGGAGTTGATCATGGTGAGGGTTTGCCAAACGTGCCTTCCTCTTAGCACATTTTTCCTTTTCGTCCTGAGTTTGAGCGTCTTCAAAATCCATGACACCTTTGGTAAAGGCTGTTCTCCAATTGGAGCACTCGCAGGCCAGTGTTTCCCAATTGTCTGTGTTTAGATTACATTTTTATATATATACATAGGGCCCCACATTTATTTATAAAAAAAGTTTATATACCGTTGTATCATAATAATATATCACAGTAGTTTGCAACAATATAAAAACACAAAGCCAAATAATAAAAACACAAAGCCAAATAATAAAATAATTAAAAATTAAAAACAAGTGAAAAGCAAAAAGAAATTGAAAACAAACATAAATGGGCCATTGTGTGTGGGAGGAGGTGTACTCTTAACTGCCTGCACGGGCATAACAGAATATAAAAGTTTTCAGCAGACTTTTAAAAGTTGGCACAGAATGTGCCTGCTGAATTTGCAGTAGGCACAGGGGCAGAGTGGAAAAAATTATTTTCTTTTGCCACTCTCCTGCAAGTACACCCTCATATGCACACATTTATACGCACACACTCACACCCACATAAGGTAAGGGAAGAACTGCTCATCACCTCCCTCCAATAAGTGCCTTATAGCTGTCTCCTACACGGAGACAGGGATCATGGCCAGCACATATAAACCCTACAACATGCTATCCTTACCTGATAAAATTGGCTATGGTAATGTAAATACAGTGGTGCCCCGCAAGACGAATGCCTCGCAAGATGAAAAATTCGCTAGACGAAAGGGTTTTCCGTTTTTTGAGTCGTTCCGCAAGACGAATTTCCCTATGGGCTTGCTTCGCAAGACGAAACGTCTTGCGAGTTCTTGCGAGTTTGTTTCCTTTTTCTTAAAGCTGCTAAGCCGTTAATAGCCGCTAATAGCCGTGCTTCGCAAGACGAAAAAAACCGCAAGACGAAGAGACTTGCGGAACGGATTAATTTCATCTTGCGAGGCACCACTGTAAGGATATGCATCTTATCAGCCTGATGCATAGACATCAATTGTCCCCAGCAATGACAGTTCTGGGAACAGATGCAACCTGACTTCTGCTGTCCCACAAAGTACTGATGTTGCCTGTTCATCAGAAAAGAAATTTAGACAAAATTTTGGGAATTGCTGGCTTTTTTTAAAAAAAAGAGGTAAGAATTTGGCTACTGAAAGTTTAGCACTTTGTTTACTGTCAGTCAACAGGTGGCCATTTTTCTAAAATGATCAATGTTCTAGATGTGTGATCACTGAAATTACACCATTGCAGAGACATAACAACTATTATATGAAGAATATGCAGGGAAGGAAAGGGCAAGCAGCACAGGATGAGGAGAGGAACTCTCTCAGACAATAATATTCTTACTTCAATTTAGCATAACTTTTTTTGGGAAAACAGTATTTTCCACACAGTCTACTGTGATCAGAGATGTAAGTACCAATATGACAATGTTCTAATTCTTTGCGAGATACCATCTTTCATCAAAGTTCCTCACCTGTGATGTAATTTCAGAAAAATAATAAAATGATTATTTCTAGGGCCTTTTCCAAAAAGTGATGTTTTTATTTCTATAAGGAAAGTTTTCCTTGAATTCCACTACTAAATAAAAGTGATTATCAGCCACAGAAGTGAGAAATAGCTACAGCTCTTGTTTCGATCTGTAAGAATGAGAACTCAGTAAATGCTATGTGCACTCAAAGCAATGTTTCAGAATTCTATGCTAGGGGTTGAATTCTATCAACCAAGATAGAAACCTGACAACTGTGAATAGTTTTTTAGTGCCTATGTGACCTCTTCCCAAAAGCTATCAGGACAAATGTTGATAACAGAACAAGCAGAATCTATCTATCTATCTTTCTTTCTTTCTTTCTTTCTTTCTTTCTTTCTTTCTTTCTTTCTTTCTTTCTTTAAGATTTAAAGCCAGACTCTTAATCCAAGAATTCAAAAAGTAGCTGAAAGAAACACAACTATCTTCAGTCTGCCCCCTCCCCCACTTGAAGGTTTTCTGCTTCCATGGAAGTGCATACACCTCAAGTTATATTCTGCTCTGGACGAGAAAGCTGTGCATGAGTCACTGAAATAATGTTTTTTGTACTGCTATATTTAAGTTTCCTAGCTTGTAATCTGCTATGGTTAAAATAAAAAACAGGTGGGCAGAGTCAAGAGGGTCATTCAGCCTGCAAGCAAAGCATAGCGGAACTCTTGATGACCTCTTTATTGAGAGCAATAATTTGAGAGCAAGTATGCTCTAGTTCACTCATCTACTACTTGACAATAAAGTGCAATCAGGCTGCAATCCTATGCATGCTTAGCTGGGAGCAAGCCCCACTGAGAATAGTTGAACTGCTGAGAAACAAGGATAGGGATTGCACTGCAAAAATGTTCATTTGAGTACAGTGGTGCCTCGCAAGACGAAATTAATTCGTTCCGCAAGTCTCTTCGTCTTGCGGTTTTTTCGTCTTGCGATGCACGGTTTCCCATAGGAATGCATTGAAAATCAATTAATGCGTTCCTAGGGAAACCGCCTTCAGACCAGGTCCGGGGACAGTCTGTCCCCCGACCTCTTCTGAAGGCTGGGGGGGGGGGACAAGGGCTTTTCTTCCCACTGCCAGCCTTCAGAAGGCTGTTCTGAAGGCTGGCGGTGGGAAGAAAAGCCCTTCTTCCCACCTCCCGCCCCGCAAGCTCCGGGGACAGGAGGGCTTTGCTGCCGACCGCCAGCATTTTAAAAGCCCCTGCTGTCCCGGGGCGATTTTAAAATGCTGGCGGGCGGGAGCGAAGTCTCCGCTGCCCCGAGGAGATTTTAAAATGCTGGGGGTCGGCAGCGAACGCTTCGCTCCCGCCCGCCAGCATTTTAAGATCGCCCGGGGCAGCGGAGAAGTCTCCGCTGTCCCGGGAAGGCAGGCGGGGGGAGCAAAGACTTTTGCCCCCGCCTGCCTTCAGAAGAGGTCCAGGACCTCGTTCCGATGCCCGGCGGCGGGGTGAGAGGTTCCCGCCCCCCCGCCCCGCTTCGGAGCAGCGTTCCGAAGCGGGGCGGCTGGGGCAGGTGTTCCCTCCCCCCCCCGCCCGGCTTCGGAGCACCGGGAGAAGCGATCTCCCCACAAACCCTTGCTTCAAAAGAGGTCCGGGGGCAGCGCGAAGCGCTTCCCGCTGTCCGCGGACCTCTTTTGAAGCAAGGGGCGGTGGGGAGAAGCGATCTCCCCGCAGCCCCTTGCTTCAAAAGAGGTCCGGGGGCAGCGGGAAGCGCTTCCCGCTGTCCCCGGACCTGGGGCTGCGGGGAGAAGATCGCTTCTCCCCGCCGCCCCTTGCTTCAAAAGAGAAGACCCGCTGTCCCCTGGGCAAGCTTCGTTTTGCGAAGCAAGCCCATAGGGAAATTCATCTTGCGAGGCAACTCGAAAACGAAAAAACCTTTCGTTTTGCGAGTTTTTCGTCTCGCGAGGCGTTCGTCTTGCGGGGTACCACTGTACTTTGTTTAAAAAAAAAAAAGCCTCCTGAATACCTATAGTGTGTCTGCTAGCTTTAAAACATACAATACACCAACTACTGTAGTTTAATAACAAACAAACAAAATGGTCACATCCACATCAGTAGAAAATGGGAACGCTTATATTCAAGGCAAAACAACAACATGAAATTTGCTCCAATTGCCTTAGGCAGCAGACTCACATTGTCTCCTAGTGTCAGGCAGGGGAGAAATCAAGGAGCTATCAATTAACTACTGAAAAGGTCAACTACTTAAAACACAGTGGCTTCATGACAAACTATAGCTGGAAAGATACCACCTAAGATAGCTTTCCAACCAATCTGAAAAATGGCCCTGAGACTACAAGTGATGAGCAGCCCCACATCCATCTTCATGACTTATTTATTTTATAAGCAAAAAGCAGCAAGAGGAGGTTGGAATTAGAAGCAGAGTATGGATGGGGAGGAGCTGTGAAGTTCTTTTTTATTTGCTGTTTTAAGAAATCACTACCCTTCTGGTTTCTGCCTCACTTTTAAGGAGGAGGAAGAAGAAAATACAGACACCCCTAATATTTTTGCTCACAGGGAGAACAGGGGTTATGGAGCTAATTCTGAAAAGAAAAACACTTGCAAGGGAAAGTTATTAAACAGTCTTATCACCCTCAACTTTCAACATTCGGCACCTGCTTCTCTCTCTCTCTTTTTAAAAAGGGTTCCACCACCCAACGGCGTTTCCTAAAAAGGGCTGCTCAGTCATGGATACAGCTACCAAGCTGCTCAACTGCCTTGTTCCTTGAGTGAGAACGACTGAATCTGTATCCACCGCCCATGTGCTAGGGGCTTCCAGATTTCACGATCCTGCCCCCGTTACCATTTGCCGATTGCCATGGGACTTCTGGGGTTTGGGTTTGGTTTGGTTTTGGAAGACACCTGTGTGTTAATTTGTCTTATGTGTGTAGATCAGTGCACGCTGACCAACACACAGTCTTAGCAGTAAGGTTCTGTTCTGATGCCATGAGTAGTCACGACAACCTGTAGATTGCTATCTGTTGCAGACTTCATCTGCCTTCACAGCCGTTGTAACATACCACTTGTTATCATCCGCCTGTTCTGCCGTTGAGGACTTTTTGGATCATTCTTTGTCTAGCTCCTTTCCTTTGACATTACTGCCTTGGGTGACCCTGCTGGGAGTACGAGATTCCCGACGGCTTCGCTCACAAGAGTCATAATAACATGCAAGTCCACTCACCACGACAAGGTGATAATCCAGTGAGTGAGTACCCTATCAGCGGTTCCCCTGTAGATCAGAAGCACAACTCGTGTCATCAAGAAGTCATGCCTTAGGTGTAGTGGGCCCAATTCTATAAACTCCCTTCCATTAGGAATCAGGCAGAGATGGTCTGGGTTAAGTTTCAGGTATCAGGCTAAAACCATTTTATTTCAGAAGGCCTTTTTACTATGCAGGTTGTTTTAATGTTTCTATTTAAAGGTAAAGGGACCCCTGACCATTAGGTCCAGTCATGACTGACTCTGGGGTTGCAGCACTCATCTCGCTTTATTGGCCGAGGGAGCTGGTGTACAGCTTCTGGGTCATGTGGCCAGCATGACTAAGCCGCTTCTGGAGAACCAGAGCAGCGCACGGAAACGCCATTTACCTTCCCGCTGGAGCGGTACCTATTTATCTACTTGCACTTTAATGTGCTTTCGAACTGCTAGGTTGGCAGGAGCAGGAACTGAGCAACAGAGCTCACCCCGTTGCGGGGATTCGAAATTGCCGATCTTCTGATCGGCAAGTCCTAGGCTCTGTGGTTTAACCCACAGCACCACCCGTGTCCCAGTGTTTCTATTTACTGATGTTTTAATATATGTTTTACATATTGTATATTGGATGCTGTAAGTCATATAAATAACCACCAGTAAACGGAAAATTGCTACCCAATCAGAAAGGTTTTGTAAAGTTGATTTTCTCTTTCATGATGCTAGATATGCAAAAAAATGAGTATGGGTATTCAAAGACAGACTTGCTAGTAAAACGTGGTGATCCAGCAACTTTTGTGATCATATGGAAGACTTGTAAAAAATTAGCCTACAATTTTTAGTCTAGCAGCTTTTGTGGATTGAAACAAACCGTAGACATGTGGAAAAAAACATTAGCCCACTGTATTTACTAGCCTGCCTGCCCACGGTTTACCTGTATTAGTCATTTGTGGACTGAAAGCAAAAAATATTATGTTTTTCTAAAGCTTAATTCTTACTTATCGCAGCATAATGGCCAGACTACTGCCTATTTAGAAGCCTAATTTATAGTTTAAGCCTTGCACCCCCATCCTATACAAGTTTACAGAGAAATCTGATAGGATCCCACTCCCAGGATAGTGCTTATAAGTATTTTTCAAACACATAAATGTGAAAAGCTTTCAAACAGCTACTTCCAAATCAGTCAACCATTTTCATTTTTTTAAAAACCCACTACCCTATCATGAAAAAATTCATAGTTTTGGAGGAGAGGTTCCTCATCAAAAATTGTATAAGGAGATAATTTTTCTTCTTAAGAATATATTCTGGCACTGTAGTGAATCAACAGCATCTACATGGAGACAAGATTGCTGGAAGAACTCACCTGCTGGGAGAATACCCATATAGTTTATTTGATTAAACCAGCTAAGATTATATTAGAATTTGCTACTGATTCTATCATACTCAGTGTATAGAAAGAGCTGCTGCACTTCTTAATATAATCGAACTAGAGTTATTTACCTAAAGTTTCTTTTTTAAAGCTCAGACATATTTTTGCTACTGATTTATTGTTTATATGGCTCCCTATAACAAAACTTTCTGGGTAGCTTGTAACAAAAATAATCACATGAAAATAAAAATCTATGCCCAGAATGCAGATAATAAAGCTTTGCTAAGGAGCATTATGGAAATTTAAAACCAAGCAAACCAGAGCAATTTGCCCTGAGAAGTTATAGACGCCCTTTCTCTGGAGGTTTCTAAGAGCATATTGGGTTTTAATCTGTTAAAGTATGGCTTAAACCTCCATTCTTATTGCAAAGAGTTGAACAGATGACCTGGAAAGATGGAGTTTTATATGGTTTCATTCAAATACTGAAGCTGCAGTTCAATTAAGTAGAGTAGTTTTCTTATGTAGCTAGAAATGGTTTAGTTTACTTGAACACTGGGACCAGTAATCGTACACACTATTGTTAGTTAATTTCGATATATTTGAAAGTGCTGAGCAACTCAAATGGAAACCTTATATTAAAGCTGGATGTTTAAGTTTCATTTTTCCATTCCCTCAATTCCCCTTCTATGTTCTCATCCCCTCAGTCCCTTTACTTCTTTTCCCCCCACCCCTTTTCTTTCTTTTCAGCTTTTCACATTTGCTACTTGAACAGATTTCTCGGTCATGCCAGAGCCAAAAATTTCTAAATTGCCCAAAGGTTATAGAGTGGCGCAGCCTCTTTTTGGCATCAGCACATAAGATATATATTAAAAACTGCAGTGGACTTGGCACACCAGAATTCCAGGTTGACCCAAAATACAGCATTTGTCACCCTGAGTTTTAATCAAAGTAAACCTAATGGACCTAACTTAGTAATGTTCATTAATTTCAATGGTCTATTCTGAGCAAAACTTAAGTTGAATACTACCCTCCAGACTACTGCTGCAGTCACTGCATTACTAAAATTAAAATGTATTCAATTCAAAATAAATCACTTTTTAAAGAACAAACATTTTCTATAAGTGGCATAATTTAGGCCTAGTGCTCAACTGAGTTAATAACCATTACTACCAAAACAAAGCCTGTACATAAAATATTAATTGGTGTTACTTGGCAACTATGGATGACAAAACAGTTACCCATAAAGAATGAGACACTCGGGTAAATAAACTGAAGAACTATCCCATAGATGTCAACAATACTGGACCAGCTCTTCCATTTTTATAGGAAGGGTCATTCCATGCCAAATCACCTGATTTTAATAGTCGACTGTGCTCTCACGACTCAGATTTTCTCCATTTTTTAAAAAAATTGTAGATACCTATGAGATAAGCTCAAAATAATATTTCAAGATTTTTTTGGTCCAAATTTTGGACGCAGGAGAATTTTTTTGAAAATTTCAATTTTTGTGCGATTTAGGCTAATGGAATTTCTGCGTCAGTGTAGAAAAAACCTCCTGTTTCGCTTATTTTTCAACCAATTTGGCTTATTTTGGTATCAAAATAAAGCTAATTGTGGTCTCTTTCAAAATAAGGTATAAAAATGATCTTAAGTGCCACAGAAAAGGGTCACCAACCATTCAAAGTGAATGTTTGTTATTTTATTCCCGGTAGGTTACAATGTCATCTAATATATTTTAAAAATTAAGTTTTATTGATTATTTAATAAAAACAAAATACGTCTCAGAGCCCTTGTTCATTTATTGTGTAAAACACTCCTGCAATGATATGGTCAAAGCTATTTTGTTTCCCATACATGTAATATGGTCAATGATGCTGGATGGATATATATTGGATTTTATAATTTAATATTCAACCAAATAACACGATGTAACATTTGTCATATAAACAAAAAAGAAATAAAAACCACGACTTCCCTCAACTTCCCCTTCTGGTTCTTTAAATATTTATTACTTCTGCTTAATTTTTGTCCTATTTTTATGACCTTATGCCTCTCAATATACTTAAATTCTTATCATTTTTATACCAAATTTTCTTTCATAATTATATCTTGCACTGAATTACATTCCATATTATTATTTCCTGACCTTTAAACTTATTTTCTTACTTTTAAGTGTTTAATCAAACCCTGCTATTGAGTCCATTTCTTTACAATATTTCTGTAGATACATCATAAACGGTTCCCAGTCTTTTTTAAAGTCTTCATTATCATTGTCTCTGAGTCTTCCCGTGAGTTTCGCCATTTCTGCATATTCTATATATATAAATCTTTATTGCGCTCCAAAGACCCGTAGAACAATTTCAGAACAAAATACAATTGAGACAGCCAACCACACAAGAGAGAGAAACCGAGGCGGTCGTTTTGTTTTGTCTCAAACATGATGATCTTTGATTCTTATAACTTCCAAAAGAAACTTTGCCACGGCCAGTGTAATATCATTAGACCTATCATCCAAAAGATATTTAATATGGACCAAAAATTTTGGACCAAAAAATCTTAAAATATTATTTTGAGCTTATCTTATAGGTATCTACACATTTAAAATTTTGAGGAAAATCTGAGTCGTGAGAGCATATGACACCAGGTGATTTGGCGGGGAATGACCCAGAAGAAAGAACTGTAACAACCAGTCCTAATGAATCCAACTTCTTGGGTTGTCCAACAGTCACTGGAAAAGCTGTCTGCTTCATATAGTTAAATGTATTACCAAGGCAGTCTAAATGTTTATTAGTTTCAAGCATCTTTTTTAAATAAGGAAAATACAATTTAAAGATGCAGGTTTGCCATGTTGCACCTATTTAGGCATAACAATTTCAATGGCAGTAACCAAGCATGACTGAATGTTCCTGCCTTTATGCAGAATTTTTGATACAGTGGTGCCTCGCAAGACGAAATTAATTCGTTCCGCAAGTTTTTTCTTCTTGCGAGTTTTTCGTCTTGCGAAGCACGGTTTCCCATAGGAATGCATTGAAAATCAATTAATGCGTTCCTAGGGAAACCGCTTGCCAGGCTGGCGGTGCGGAGAAGGGCTTTTCTCCCCACCGCAAGCCTTCAGCACAGGTACGGGAACAGAGGGGAAGGCGCGCAGCGCTTTCCCTCTGTTCCCGGGGCTTGCGTGGGAGGAGGGTTTTTCCTCCCCACCGCCAACATTCAGAACAGCATTCTGAATGTTGGCGGTGGGAAGGAAAACCCTTCTCCCACCCCAAGTCTTCAGGACAGCCATCCGAAGGCTGGCGCGGGGAGAAGGTCTCTCCGCCCCCCCCCACGCCAGGCTTCGGTGCATCCTTCAGAGGCTGCTGCCATAGTTACGCGTCACTTCTCCAGCTGGGAGAGGGTCGCGGGGGGTTTCTTTAGCCCCGCGCACGCTCTCTCGGTTGGAGAGGTGACGCGCACCTATGGAGGCTCCTGCCATAGGCGCGCGTCACCTGGGAGAGGGTCGCGGGGGGCTGCTTTAGCCCCACGCGCGCGCTCTCCCAGCTGGAGAGGTGACGCTCGGCTATGGAGGCTCCTGCCATAGGCGCGCGTCACCTGGGAGAGGGTCGCGGGGGGCTGCTTTAGCCCCGCACGCGCTCTCCCGGCTGGAGAGGTGACGGGCGCCTATGGAGGCTCCTGCCATAGGCGCGCGTCACTTCTCCAGCCGGGAGAGGGTCGCGGGGGGCTGGTTTAGCCCCGCGCGCGCTCTCCCGGCTGGAGAGGTGACGGGCGCCTATGGAGGTTCCTGCCATAGGCGCACGTCACATCTCCAGCTGGGAGAGGGTCGCGGGGGGTTTCTTTAGCCCCGCGCGCGCTCTCCCGGTTGGAGAGGTGACGCGCACCTATGGAGGCTCCTGCCATAGGCGCGCGTAACCTGGGAGAGGGTCACGGGGGGCTGCTTTAGCCCCACGCGCGCGCTCTCCCAGCTGGAGAGGTGACGCTCGGCTATGGAGGCTCCTGCCATAGGCGCGCGTCACCTGGGAGAGGGTCGCGGGGGGCTGGTTTAGCCCCGCGCGCGCTCTCCCGGCTGGAGAGGTGACGGGTGCCTATGGAGGTTCCTGCCATAGGCGCGCGTCACTTCTCCAGCTGGGAGAGGGTCGCGGGGGGCTGGTTTAGCCCCGCGCGCGCTCTCCCGGCTGGAGAGGTGACGGGCGCCTATGGAGGCTCCTGCCATAGGCGCGCATCACTTCTCCAGCCGGGAGAGGGTCGCGGGGGGCTGGTTTAGCCCCGCGCGCGCTCTCCTGGCTGGAGAGGTGACGGGCGCCTATGGAGGTTCCTGCCATAGGCGCGCGTCACATCTCCAGCCGGGAGAGGGTCGCGGGGGGTTTCTTTAGCCCCGCGCGCGCTCTCCCGGTTGGAGAGGTGACGCGCACCTATGGAGGCTCCTGCCATAGGCGCGCGTAACCTGGGAGAGGGTCGCGGGGGGCTGCTTTAGCCCCACGCGCGCGCTCTCCCAGCTGGAGAGGTGACGCTCGGCTATGGAGGCTCCTGCCATAGGCGCGCGTCACCTGGGAGAGGGTCGCGGGGGGCTGGTTTAGCCCCGCGCGCGCTCTCCCGGCTGGAGAGGTGACGGGTGCCTATGGAGGTTCCTGCCATAGGCGCGCGTCACTTCTCCAGCTGGGAGAGGGTCGCGGGGGGCTGGTTTAGCCCCGCGCGCGCTCTCCCGGCTGGAGAGGTGACGGGCGCCTATGGAGGCTCCTGCCATAGGCGCGCATCACTTCTCCAGCCGGGAGAGGGTCGCGGGGGGCTGGTTTAGCCCCGCGCGCGCTCTCCTGGCTGGAGAGGTGACGGGCGCCTATGGAGGTTCCTGCCATAGGCGCGCGTCACATCTCCAGCCGGGAGAGGGTCGCGGGGGGTTTCTTTAGCCCCGCGCGCGCTCTCCCGGTTGGAGAGGTGACGCTCGGCTATGGAGGCTCCTGACATAGGCGCGCGTCACCTGGGAGAGGGTCGCGGGGGGCTGCTTTAGCCCTGCGCGCGCTCTCCCGGCTGGATAGGTGACGCGCGCCTATGGAGGCTCCTGCCATAGGCCCGCGTCACCTGGGAGAGGGTCGCGGGGGGCTGCTTTAGCCCCGCGCACGCTCTCCCGGCTGGAGAGGTGACGCTCGGCTATGGAGGCTCCTGCCATAGGCGCGCGTCACCTGGGAGAGGGTCGCGGGGGGCTGCTTTAGCCCCGCGCGCGCTCTCCCGGCTGGAGAGGTGACGCTCGGCTATGGAGGCTCCTATGGAGGGTCGCGGCAGGCTGCTTTAGCTTCTTTAGCTTCGGAGCATCCTTCCGAAGCCTGGCGGCGGGAAGAGGTCTCTCCGCCCCGCCGCCAGGCTTCGGAGGAGGTCCGAGGACAGTGGGGAAGACACGCTGCGCTTCCCCGCTGTCCCGGAGATTTCCCTATGGGCTTTCGTCTTGCGAAGCAAGCCCATAGGGAAATTCGTTTTGCGAAGCGCCTCCAAAACGGAAAACCCTTTCGTCTAGCGGGTTTTCCGTCTTGCGAGGCGTTCGTCTTGCGGGGTACCACTGTAATCCAAACTTCTGGTTACACAGTAGCGTAAGTCAAACCAAAAAGTATAAAACACTGTTTGAATTGCCAACTAAACAAGTAGGATAAGTAATAGTGAAAGTTTGTTTTAAAAAGGTAGGAAGAGAGAAAGTTGCAGGGCCATTTCCAAAGCCAAAAAAGGACATGGAGGAAAGAATCCAGAATAGGAATGAAAAAAGACAAGCAGTGGTTTGAGCCTTTGCTTCATGGCAAGTGACAAAAATATGAGCATATATGGTGTCATTTTATTTGGCCCTGTAAAATAGGCATTTTAGGTAAATTAACACAAAATCCACATACCTGTTTTAGAGGGAAATGCTTTACTCAATGGAATTTGTTTCAAAGTGTACACTGGATTTGTGGCTTTAAACTATCAGCAGTTTACTTTTTAGAAGGCCTTACAGCTTGATCCAAATGCAAAGTCAGAATGAGCATGAACAGAAATACTGGCCTTAGGACTTCAAAATTAACATTTTGGTTTGGAAATTTATGCTGCAGCTCAAGAAGATGTGTGGTATATGTCCCTGCTCAATGAGTACAAATGATTTAGAACCTAATATGAAATTGTTTTCTAAACATCTGTCTTTAATAGGACTTTAACAGAATAGTCCTAGTCGTAGCTATTCAGAATTAAGTCCTACTGAAATCCACAGGACTAACTCCCAGATAAATGGGGTTAGCATTGCAGCCTAACTTTCTAGGAAGAAGTATGGTTAGGAGCCACAAACTCACACAGAATTTAAAGTAACAATGCAGAGTAAATAGTTTAGAGAAGCCTTTCTCAACACAGTGCCATTCAGATATTCTGAACTACAGTTTCCATCATCCCTGGCCATTGGCCACACTGGCTGGAATTGAGCCTGGAACATTTGGAAGACACCGCATTGGAGAAGGGTGATTTAGAGTGTATTTTTTTAAAATACACAGTCTACTTCTGACAAACTAAGGATCATGAAATATGACAATTCAGCAGTGAAGGACTTAGGAATGAGCAAAGTAGAAATGTAGCAAGTATACCCAAGTCAGCTGTCGGCGCAACTTCTGTAACCCAAACGTCTGCTAATAACAAACTGCTGACCAATATTACCAGGTACAGTGGTGCCTCGCAAGACGAAATTAATCCGTTCCGTGAGGCTCTTCGTATAGCGGTTTTTTCGTCTTGCGAAGCAAGCCCATTGACAGCTTAGCGGATTAGCGGCTTTTAGCGATCAGCTGTTAAGCGGCTTATCAGCGGATCAGCTCTTAAGCGGCTTATCAGCGGATCAGCTGATAAGCAGTTTAGCGGCTTAGGAAAAGGGGGGGAGGGGAAAAAAACCACAGGAACTCGCAAGACATTTTCGTCTTGTGAAGCAAGCCCATAAAGAAATTCGTTTTGCGAAGCGCCTCCAAAACGGAAAACCCTTTCGTCTAGCGGGTTTTCCGTCTTGCGAGGCGTTCGTCTTGCGGGGCACCACTGTAAATGTAAATGTAAATCCCACACTGGCTTTAAGAACTATTATCAACGTCTGTAACTACTCTCAGGATCACATTTTGTGTCCAATCAGTGGCTAGTATGTTGGCTTTGGGTTCAAATCCATTCTCAGCCACGAAGAGACATGAACTTAGCTTGCCACATACTGATAAAATGTTGTTACAAGGCTGACTAGGCTTAAAATATTATGTGGGCTATAGAAAGGATTTAATAGCAAAGTTTCAATGTTACAGCTGAACTAAGCCTGAAACTTTCAGTCAGAATATTTTGCTGAGAACAGCCAAACACTAACAACCCATGTCCTTTAAGTTTCTATCCAGCTACCACAGTTAGGGTCTCAACCAAAAACTAAGTATTAACACAATAGTTTTAGTATTTGGAGTGAAAATCTGTTACATGACCATAAAAGGACAGCAGTGTAGACTTACTTGCCTAACCTCAATAAATTTAAATATAGTATATCAAGTGCCAAGCCACTGAACACATCTCTTCCTCAGAATTACCTGGCCTTCTAGGAAATACTGTTTTAATTCTGAAAGGAAAATAATCTGAAACACTTTGCATACAACTTGTCCAATGTTATATAAAACAACTCAGTAATCTTAGCTCATGGCTGCACTGAATTCTCTACAATATTTCTAGGACTAATTCAGTACTAGTCTCCAACTACATACATGCGGTAAACAGAGAGAACAAAGGGAAACAATGCAATTTCTACTGTGTTAAGTATTCATAAGGCTCACAGCAACCTTGTTAATTTAGAGAATGCCCTGCTCTGTTCCCCTTTGGCAGCTTTAATGAAAAACTATGTCAATACTATACTCTCACAAACTGAAATATATTCACAGGAAGGTTATCTACAACATATTTCACTATGACAGATCCACAGTGAAAGATTCCTCCTCTTCTTCAGGGGGTCTTCATTCAAGAATATTTAATGTCCTAAATTTATTGTGACACACTTGTGTATATAAAAATTTAAGGATATTAAAAGTGTTCCACAAATCTACAGATATTACTGTCTATGAACATTTTTCGTTTGCAATTTATGAAATTTTGTAAAACATTCCAGCACTCACATGAAGAATTTCCTGGCCGAAGTCTTAGTGACTAAAAAGCCGGATGTGTTTTTGCACAAATTTCCTCCGGGCACTTCCACATTGCTCTATTTCACTGTCCTACAGGTGACCCAGAATGAACAATTTATTTTGCATGGTAATCTGCAAGAAAAGCAATCATCATGCTCCTCATTAAGAGTTCAGGTTGTCTTGGGGTTAAAGCATTTCCTGGATATTTTTATCCCAGAAATATCATACATCATGTTCCCTCCTGGTTATGCCTGTGAAGCCATCTTGTGTGAAAGAGACCTAAAACCAAGTCAGTATTGTATGCATATGCACTACAAAGATAAAATTGAACTAGGAAAGCTATTTTGCTTGACTAAGCACTGTGTCTTAAGGCAAAAGTTTTATAATGGAACATATTTCCTGACACAACATTTTTACTTATTTCTTTCTAAGGCCAATGTACACTTAAACCCTAGAAAGTCACTGCTAGTCAGTAGCAGACAATAGTCAGTGAGGTGGACCAATGCTCTGATAGTTTAAGGCAGGTTCACGTGTTCATATGCAAGTGTGTCACAATGAAATCAATGAACCTGCTTCTGATTAAATATATTGGCTTATAAGGCTCTGAGCAATTGGATCTAGACATCAGGCATAATCATATGGTTTCCAAACCCAAGGCTGCAATTCTATTTTCAGTTGTGTTGTGTTTTACATCATTATTTTATGTTTGCAATATTTTGTCATTTTAATGCATTCTGCAATACCTTGGAAGAAGGCCTATAAATAAAAAAAACCTGACTGATTAAATGGGGGGAGAGAGAACACACCTACTTCAGAAGGTTTATTTTTATTAAAAAATAAGACTGCTATCCAATACACATACCTGGCAACATGACCAAGAGAATATAGCAGTACTTCAGATTAAACATTTATTTATGCTGCAAGTGCTGTGGCATTTAGAAGTCATAATCAAACAGAAGAATTAGATTCTCCTATCACATAGTTAGTAAACTGGTTATAAATTTGTACTTCATCACACTTTAAGGCTCATGTTAAAGCGACATTATGTGCTAACTCACTTTAAAAGTTCACATTATACTGGGTAGGGTTATTTATTTATGTTTTAATTTCTATACCACCCTACACACGGAGGTCCCAGACGGTTTACAGAATAAAATCAAAATATAAAACCACAAAATACATAATAAAAACAGCAACAGCCCAGTAACCCCCCTACAAAAAAACCACATTTTAAAAGGGCATAGTACAAAAAAAGTTGCATTAAGCATTAATATACAGTAGCAGTCTTTAATACAGCACCATGTACAGAGAACTTGAACACAACAACTCTGTCATTCTCATGATACTACCCTACTCTGAGATATGGTGTGATATCAGTCTTACAGATAATGGGACAGACTGAACAAAGTGACTTATCCAAGACTGCTTCTAGCAGGACAAATTTTGTACAGGCAGTACTATAATACAAACTGCATGTAGTGGTGTGCAACAATCACAGACCCGTGCCATTGAAAATGGCTGCAGCCTCCCCATTCAAGTTCATACACATCCAGTTTGTTATATCTAATCACTGTATTAAAAAATATGCATGCTATATGCACATTTCTCCCTACACCGCAGGGCTTAGGGACACAAAATCCATCACATTTGAAGTCACCTTCAGTTTATCCATGGCTGAGAAGAATACAATAGAAGACCAATCCTGTCAAGCACAGAACCATAATAGGGGGCAACTAGATCTCGGTGCCAAAGCCCATGCCTTGTGTGTACAGTACTAAAGTGCTGGCTAAATAATCTCAGCAAACCTGGGAAAGGGACAAATTCTCTAAGCTGCTGCTAGACTGAATAAGAAATCTAGGCTTGACAGGGTAATAGCTTTAACCAGCATAAAGCAGCTTCTTACATTCGGATGGATTTTTCATTCCTTTGTACTATCTACTCATTACAACCATTTCTTACATACCCTACTTGGTAACAATACTACATATTGAGTTATCAGTTGCAATGATTGTTAACTCATCAAATGCAGTATCTGAACAGGTCAATAAGGCTTGGGGTGATTTTAAGGAGAGAGCAGGCTACTATTAAGGATGGAATGGGCACCTATCCACTGCTGGACCCACCCCTGGAATAACCATAACCACCTCTGGGGAAAGCATGCTACCAGCTCTGAAGAAACTGGCTGGAGTACACCTGCCGATATTGAATTTCAAAGCAAAGAAAACCTGGACATTTATAGAAGAGCCCTAAGAAAACCCTACTAACGAGTCCTACTAAAATCTTGACATGCATCTGATTGCAACTCACTCCCACACCGACCGCGCAGATCAATAATAATAAATTATTATTTTTATTTATTTATACCCCGCCCATCTGCTGAGTCTCCCCATCAAGTGTTAAAAATAATACAGCATTAAATATTAAAAACTTCCCTAAACAGGGCTGCCTTCGGATGTCAGATCAAGGCTTCAGAGGCCACAAAAATAACGGCCACCCCCACTTACCACCAATAAATATAATACAAAAACGGACTCCCCGTCAGCAAAACGGAGGAAAGGATATTTGTGCAGTTCCGCCCACCCCGCTGACATGATTTCAGCTTACGTCTCCCTCCAGCCCCTTCGTGCTCAAGACCAGAGGCAGCATTAATTTCACATTAAGCCCCCTCCTCACCTTTCCAACTTGCAAAATGAATGAATGAAAGGCGGCGTTCTGCAGTATAAAGTTTATCTTTCATGGCCACCGTAGAGTCAGGAGCATTATGCCCCTTAAAGCTGCAAAACCTTTGCATTTTTATTTATTTTTTTGGAGGGGGGCGGTGGCGGGGGTGTGGGTGTTTCGGCCGCCTCCCTCCCGTCCCGTTAACATTTCCCTGCGGGGGCGGGAAGTGGCAGCCCAGGCAGGTCGCCCTCCCCACGACGGGGCCTTCCTGGGGGGGAAGGGTGGGTTGTTGGGCAGGCCGGCCAGGCCTCCCCGCTCCCTCTTTTCCCCTCACGGCGACCCCCCCCCCTCGGTCTAGTCCGCCCAGCCGAGCTCACCTACTAAGCGGCGGCTCAGGGCCGTTGGAGGCGGCCGCGGAGGCTGGCGGTGCTGGAAGGCCGGCGCATCTCTCTGCCTCCTCCTCAGCGCCGCGCCGGCTCCCTCCTCGGTCCCAGCATCACCCCGGCCTGTCGCAGAGGCAGCGGCAGCAGCAGCGCGGAGCCCCCTCCCCTCACGCGGCCTGCGAAACGGCTCTTGCCTCAGGCCCAGCCAGCGAGCGAGCCGAGAGACACTGTAGAGGAGGAGGAGGATGGGGCGGGGAAGACGGGGGGCGGGCGGAAGGGTGGAGTGACGGCGCCGAAGCCAATCGCGACGAAAGGGCAGCCTCGCGTCCTCCGGCCAACCGTTAAGCTCGGCTGAGGCGGGGAGCAGGCCTGGAGAGAAACGTAGCAACGCGGCCTTCTTCGACGTCCCCCGATTAGAAGCGGGGCAGCCAATCCCCGATCGTGGGAATAAGTAATATGCAAGCCACGCCCACCCCTCCCTCCCCTTCTCTCTCTCTCTTAATCACGCTCTTCTCCGCCCCCCAGCGACCATCTTGGCTGAGGGCAGATTGCCAGGGCAGTAGGACGGTGTCGCTTCAGCGCCCATTTTGGAATGGGGCACGGCTGACAGGAAGGACGGCGATTTTTTTTTTTTTAAGAAGAAACTGCTCCCTATTCATGGTTACGAAGGAGTAAGCCTCGTAAATGACTTGTTTAGTAAACCTGAATGCGAAATACTGCCCTCTTGGAGGGGCCCGGAAAGTCTTGCACAGTAATCGTTGGCATATCCCATGATGCTCTGCGACAGGGAAAGTGAAATGAAACTATTCCGGCGATAGTTTTTTGCGTTCTTGCCAGCGGGAAGACCGCGCTTGGTGGGAACGGGGTCTTGCTTTATTAAAGGCGCGGCTACGTGGTAAACGAGCAGTTACCGTGGGGAGACTGCCATAATGCAGTGTGCCCCAAACTTGGGTCGCCAGCAGTTTTCGGACTACAACTCCCATCATCCCTCGCTACCAGGACCAGTGCTCAGGGATTATGGGAATTGTAGTCCAAAAAAAATCTGGCTAGCCAAGCTCGGGAAACGCTGCACAAGCGACCCTCATTCTTAGGAGACACCTGCAAAAATATACTGGGGTAGTTGACAAATGGGATGGAGGACATTCCTTTGTAGGACTTCCCCAGTTTTTGGAAGCCAGAGAGTGGGCCATGCCTTGTTCTAACATGAAATATAAGCATAGCTGTCAACTTTTCCCTTTTCTTGCTAGGAATCCTATTCGGAATAAGGGAATTTCCTTTTAAAAAAAGGAAACGTTGACAGCTATAAGTTTATTAGCATGTAGTAAGAAAGCGGCGTTATCAATCCGTGCTCCTGGAAACACAAAAATTGTGACAAGGACACAGTGAGGAAGCTAAGCACTTTTAATGAGGGATCCCTGAAAGAACAAGCGCCCTCCCCCCCCCCCCCCGCTACGTAAGAAGTGCTTGCAATGGCCCGTCTAGCATCCCTCTCTCCTCCATGAATTAGACTAATCCTCTTTTAAAGCCATCCAAATTGGTGGCCATCGCGGGTTCTGCTGGCAAAAGAGGACCGGTCCTCGAAGGGCCTTTCTGGCATCGGACGAAGCGCAGCCTCGGTGGGTGAATTGTTGCATTATTAAAATATGCATTAGAAATAAACCGATTGGAGGGTAATAATGACCTGCAAGGATTACGAGGAAGTGATCGGCGTTTTAATTCGCACGTTTGCTTTAAAGCAAGCTCCTCTACACCTGGCGAGTCTAACATCCACCTAACTGCGGATCGGGCCCAGTGCAGGGAGGTGCCTTTACTTCCTTACCACGATCCCACCCCCGCGTCTCCTCGGACCTGCGCAGTGGGTCGCAGAGGCTAATTTACATTGCCCAGGATTCCTTGCGCGCCCCGTGTAGGGGGGGACAACACAATAGCAGTGTTTCTCTGGAGATTTCTTTCACGCTTGCGAACAGCTGGGTCGTATTCTGCTCCAGTGGCTCCTGGAGTCAGTGTGCAATAAACAATCCGAAAAATTGAGTCACCATAACATGAAGAAGAGTCGCCGGTTTTGTAGTCACGTTCGCAAACGCTGAGGTTTCGGTTTGTGAATTTGGGATGCTGAGGTTTGTGGATTGGGACCTCATGTCTAATCCAATTTTTGGAGGCCGAATAGCAGGCTAGCAATAGTTAGAATATATAGGGTAGTTTTTTGTGATTTTCGTGCTTTTAGTAAACCTAGAAGCCTTTAATCTTGGAATTGATAGTAGAAGTGATCCCTTACGTGAGAGGTTTGGAAAATTCTGAGCTGGAAAGTAGAGTATTTGAGTGGAAGGTTGCAGGTATAGGAAAAGATTGTCCGCTCCACTTAAATTTGATTTTAGCGGCTGTTGGGGAAGCAAGAAATTATATTTTATAGCACTGCAATTTATTTAGCAGGATGCTTCTTGTCAAAGTGTGAGAATCCCGATTGCCTGCTCTCCAGTTTTCTTGGCGTTCATTCTCGCGCACCCCTTTAATTCTGTAATTAGAAAGCGCTTTCTCCTCCGCCAACTGTGGCGAGAGGGCGCCTGCATAAAGGAACCGTCCCGGCCTGCAGTCTCGGTGCTCTGCAAATGACCTTCCGCGTGTGAGGTTTCCTTCCGCCTGTGTGCATTGGAAACTTTGCACGGAGGAAGAGAGTTGGGTTCCTGCTGAGTAAATTTGGGTGGTGTTGCAGCCCAAGACTGCCTTCTCCCCCCGAAGATGCACCAGTTCATTCAGAATTAATTTCTCTCTCTCTCTCTCTCTCTCTCTCTCTATATATATATATATATATATATATGAACAGAAAGAGAGAAATGTAGGGGATTCAGCTAAATGACCCTTGGGGTCTCTTCCAACTCTACAATAATGAGTGCAGCGTTTGAATTCGCACGTTTGCTCTGAAGCAAAGCTCCTCTACATCCGGTAAGTCTAAAATCCACCGATCTGCCAGTCGAGCCCAGTTCAGGGAGGAACCTTTACTTCCTTACCCAGATCCCACCCACGCTGCTCCTCGGACCTGCGCAGAGGGTCGCAGTGGCTAATTTGCATTGCCCAGGATTCCTTGCGCGCCCTGTGAAGCGGGGGAAAAAACCCCAATGGTAATGTTTCTCTGGAGATTTCTTTCACGTTAGCGAACAACTGGGCCATATTCTGCTTCCGTGGCTCCTGGATTCAGTGTGCAATGAACAATCCCGGATATGTCACCATAATATGAAGAAGAGTCGCGGATTCTGTAGCCATGTTCGCAAAAAGAGAAGTTTGCAGAAGTATGAATGGGACGATATGTCCTGTTTGGATAGGCTTTTAGCCTCAATTTTTGGAGGCCCAATGGCGGGCCGCCAATGGTTGTGAAAGGTAGAGCAGAGCATTCTAAATTTCGTCCTGTTACCAGTACTTAAAAGGAGTTCCTTTAAACTTTGGTTAAGCTGAATTAGTGTGAAATGATTCACAACTATTCTGTTTGGAAACTCTGCCCGAAGGAAGCCGTGTTGCAGCCCTGATTATTGCTGTCATAAAAGCGCACAGCTCTTGAAAGTCAACAGGAATTTCTTTCACCAAAAGTGGCAGTGGGGACCAAGTTTACTCAGAAGTGCCTCCTTTTCACTCTGGCATTGCAGCACTAAGGTCCTCCTCACTCGCCAAGCCTCTTTTCCTCCTCCACTTCTGCTGCAGGGAGAGTCTCGGTGCTTATTTGCATAGCCCCATAATGCTGTGAGCATGAGGGAAGCAGGCTTTAAAGGTGCGGAAAAATAGGAAAGATAACCATTAGGTCCAGTCGTGGCCGACTCTGGGGTTGCGCTGCTCATCTCGCTTTATTGGCCAAGGGAGCTGGCGTACAGCTTCCGGGTCATGTGTCCAGCATGACTAAGCCGCTTCTGGCGAACCAGAGCAGCGCATAGAAACGCTGTTTACCTTCCTGCTGGAGCGGTACCTATTTATCTACTTGCACTTTGACGTGCTTTAGAACTGCTAGGTTGGCCTATTTCTCTTCAAAAACATTGCAACCCCATTTATCTTGGGGGTGGTATCACACCGAAGAGGCTCTGTGATTCAGCCACAAACAAATTGTGACAGCGGTGAGACACCATAACCCACTGGGGAAAGACACCATAACCCACTGCGGTTATCTGAGGGCCAGATTTGATGAAGTGAAGTTGTTGACCTTTTTTTAGGATTAAAGTTGTTCAGTTCACTTTGGACATGCCCGCCATAACCTCTTGAAGCATTAGTATTACTAAACAGAAAACTATAGAGGGACCTGGTCTGAATAGAGATATTGCATTCTTGTCTCGTTACATTTCTTAAAGCTATTTTTGGTCATCTGCATACTATCCTTTGCTTTTTCCAGTAGGACTAATTGCAGTCGTTAACAGTCATCCACAGCTTTATCATAACTATTGACTACCCTTCTGAGAAAAGCGCCACTCCACCCTCCCACTAGATATAAGGGTCCGGTGACTTCTGTTTCAGTGTATCTGAAGAAGTGTGCATGCACACGGAAGCTTATACCACTAACTTTTGATATAACTGTAAAAACTACTCGGAAAATTTATTATTAAAAATGAAACCTTCAGTGGGTTGTAAATGTTAAGATTATACCAGCAAGAATGAGTCTTTCTGTAAAAAAAATAAATGATTTAAATCAAGTCTTACTGACTAGTGGCACATAAGTTATTGCTTTGGCCTCTGCCCTTACACATGATGAGATGCCAATAGGGTTGCCATACATCAAGAATTTCCGAGACATATACGGGAGACTGCGGTTGGCAGCAGCGTCTGGCCAAAAATTGGCTGAATGTCTGGGGAAAGCTCACTATTGCAGATGCTCACTATAGCAAAGTTTCTGGGGACTTTGCCACATTTCTCTCCCACCCTGTGAAGGAGAAGCTTTGTGTTCATTGTGACACAGACGCAAGAAGAGGCAGCCAGGCCGTTCTTCTATTGATTTTTATAGATTTATAGATTTTTATTCCTCCACTCTCATTGTTCTAACCCAACCAGTCCAAAAATTAGGATGGCTACTGTTTGCGCCATCTAGTGAAAACTAAACGGGAACTGCATTTCGTTTATGTCACTTGCAGTGAAGCTGCAGAAGATTAATCCATTAATTTGGAGTCCTGAACTGAAAACTAAGGGATGGTGAGCAAATACGCCTTCACCCTTTTCACTTCTAGTGCTTTTTTTAAATAACATGGACATAGGAATGTAGGAAGCTTCCTCATATTGAATCAGACTGTTGGTCCACCTAGTTTAGTACTAACTGCTGTGACTCAATGTGGCTCTGCAGAGTTTTGGGCAAGGAACTTATCCCAGTTCACCTGGAGATGCTAGGGATCAGCGCTGTCTTTAGCATATTGTGCCGCCGGGGTGCAAAGATCTGCCCAGTGCCCCCAAATTTAGTTTAGCCCCCAAATTCACTTTTATTATGCTTGTGTCAGACACCACGCTTACGCCTTATCTCTTGTTTATGAAAGAAGGGAGAAAAAAGAAAAACTTTTTTATTTGCTCATTTATTTACGATACACTTACACTTACACTTAAATATACAACACCACCACACTTAAACTTATAAGTGCTGTTTAAGCACCTACTTAAGAGAAACATCAGTCGTGTTAAAGTTGCCACTGACCCCGCTGCAGCATAGCAGCTCAATACAAATACGTTACCGTATTTTTCGCTCTATAACGCGCACCCGACCATAACACACACATAGTTTTTAGAGGAGGAAAACAAGAAAAAATATTCTAAACGAAACAGTGAATGTATGATTTTTGTGGTTCATGCTGTGGCCACAGACATGTGATCTGACGGTGAGTTTGAGATAGCCCAATGCAAAAATCCTGAGGATCCATGTGGATCCATGTTTTGTAACCACGTTTTTGCACCACTGCGGCCCCAGGCAACAGTGGGTGCGTGATTTTTTTTGGTGCAAGCTGTAGCCATGGACATGCTATGTGATCTGATGGTGAATTTGGGGTGACCCAGTGCAAAAATCCTGAGGATCCATGTGGATCCGTGCTTTGTAACCACGTTTTAAGTGGGGAGGGAAGGAAAAGCACTCAAGGGACAAGGAACACGCATGGAGTGGGTGGAGAAGGATGCTGTTAATAATGCAGAAGAGGGGTATAAGAGGAGAAGCAAGCAAGCTCTGCTTCTCTCCCTCCTCCCCGGCTCGCTGAAAAACTTTGCTCCTATTTAGCCAGCTGAGTGGGGAGGAGAGAGGGACAGAGAGCCTGCTTGCTTTAAAGGAGCCAACCGGACCAGAGCCGCTTACACTCGTGTAAGCGGCTCCTCTCCTCTCCCGCTTTGCTCCTTTAAAGCAAGCAGGCTCTCTGTCCCTCTCTCCTCCCCACTCAGTGGCTCTTCTCCCGCTTTGTTGTTTCAAAGCGAGCCACGGAGGAGGGAAGGAAGGGGAACCATGGATCCTCTCCTCACGACTGCAGCAGATCCCCCCCCGCCATCCGTAGGCATTCGCTCCATAACACGCACAGACATTTCCCCTTACTTTCTAGGAGGAAAAAAGTGAGTGTTATGGTGCAAAAAATACGGTAATTCCGCGTGCACGGTGCTGTTGTGAATGACAAGCGCTGCTGCTGGCGTGGCGTGTCTTTGGTAAATGAGCGGACAAAGTCAAAAGTCCTTTAGTGAAACAGTTAAACCACAGAGCCTAGGACTTGCTGATCAGAAGGTCGGTGGCTCGAATCCCCATGACGGGGTGAGCTCCCGTTGCTCGGTCCCTGCTCCTGCCCACCTAGCAGTTCAAAAGCACGTCAAAGTGCAAGTAGATAAATAGGTACCGCTCTGGCGGGAAGGTAAATGGCATTTCCATGCGCTGCTCTGGTTCGCCAGAAGCAGCTTAGTCATGCTGGCCACATGACCCAGAAGCTGTACGCCAGCTCCCTCAGCCAATAAAGCGAGATGAACGCCACAACCCCAGAGTTGGTCACGATTGGCCCTAATGGTCAGGGGTCCCTTTACCTTTAGGTATACTATTCAGTAATACCTATATATGTATATGTATTTTGTTTTTCTAGCTTGATTAAAATTATTTATTATTTCACAACAGGTAGATAGTTAAGAGCTTAGGCAGCTTCCTGGCCCCCCCCCGAATTTGGCACCCAGGTACCCCATACCCCTTGCACCCCCAGGTAAAGACGGCCCTGTTAGGGATTGAACCTGTGAGGCAGGCTATATAGTGATTTTCTCAGCAAATTGTTACAGCACACTTAGTAATACCATATACGGTGCAATCCCTATACACCTCTGAAGTAAGTCCAACTGAGTTCAGTAGGACTAAGTGCGTATAGAATTGAGCATTAGCTCTGGTGTACTGTAGTCCTTTTCAGGTTTCAAAACACTGTGTTATCTTGCTGTTATGCTTGAAATAGGTAGGTCAGTCTTATTACCCCCATATTGCAGGTAGATGGGGAAACTGAGGCTGAGACAAAGTGTTAACCCCTTAAAATGTGTTGCAGGGCGGGGGGGGGGGAGGCGTTACCTGTTTCTGCTCTTATTTTTATTATGTACATTGGTACCTCAGGTTACAGACACTTCAAGTTACAGACTCTTCAGGTTACAGACTCCACTAACCCAGAAGTAGTACCTCGGGTTAAGAACTTTGCTTCAAGATGAGAACAGAAATTGTGCTTCGGCAGTGCGGCAGCAGCACGACGCCCCATTGGCTAAAGTGGTGCTTCAGGTTAAGAACAGTTTCAAGTTAAGAACGGACCTCCAGAATGAATTAAGTTCTTAACCCAAGGTACCACTGTATTTATATATATATATTGTATTTTTATGTTGTGAACTGTACCTGAGTTCTGCAGATGAAGGGCAGTATACACATTTCATAAATAAAGTGGTTTGGTGAAGGCCGCCTCCCCCAAAAGGAATGCAGAGACAATATTCAAGTTGGGTCCTTCCTAGTTCACATAATGCAGAATTAAGTCTCACTCAGTTTTAACGGGCTGAATACTCACCTGCAAATGTGTTTGGATTGCAACCTTGCTCATTTTGAGATACTAGCTCCCCTTGCCAGATCCCTTCGGTTTTTTGGTTTTTTGTTTTTTTTGCTCTGAAATACTAAGCAGTAATAGCACAAAGTTTTAAATTACATTGCTGTTTTCAAGTCATGCTGTCTGATAAGACCTGGCATTTTAAGTTAATAAAGGCATTGGTGTTGACGTACCAGACCTTTATCAGCTATTTGGCTTCCAGCCATGTGGAATTCTTATTAAGAAACTGATACACAATGTCAACATAAAACTCTTGAGGGGGCTATCAGTAGGTTTTATTTATTTATCTGTGTCTAAAACCTAATGCCTCGCCCCCAATACTAATATGATCAGGACGGCTTGCAAGTCACAACAGAATTTAAAATCACAGGAGCAACAGCACTGGCAAGCCATAAAACAATAACATTGCAGTTAAGCAGCACAGCATAAAACACCAGCAGAAAATAGAAATCAAACCAGATTTTAAAACACACACAAAAACAAAATAAAACCTGAGAGGATCAGAGATTTGCTCCACCTTGCACTGGAAGGATGTAAAAACTTGGAGCTGGGAGAGCTGTCTGGGGAGAGAAATCCCAAATCGGGGTGCCACCACTGAGAAGGCCCTCTCTCAGGGGGCTGGTCCATTAGGGCAAATGAGGCACTGTCCCACTGACCTCTGTCTTCATCTGATCTCCACCTGCCTGCCTTCTTACTTACAACAAGTCTGTCAGGGGGTGGCTGTCAGCTTACCTCAGCTTCGCCCTTTTTAGAACTCAACATGGAAAAGGCCAGGACCAAAAATTGGAATTCATGGGCTCCCCTGTCATTGGCTCTGGCGCCACCTGCTGTTGGTCTCCCTGCCTCCTGCCCTGTCAGTTCCAATAGACACCAGCCACCACTGCCTCTCTCTGATAACCTCCAGCCAGATTTGCAGAGCCCTGGCGTCAGTTTTCCCTCTTCAGAAAAACCGCTTTCGGTTAGGGCAATGGGGAGCCACTTTCTCCACTGTTATGTACTGAATGGAATAGGATCCAAACTGCAGCAGTCTGATTGGTCCTAGAACAATAGGATCCAAAAGGCAGCAGTCTGATTGGTCCTAGAACAATAGGATTCAGAATGCAGCAGTCTGATTGGTCTTAGAACAATGCAGCAGTATGATTGGTTGGCAGGAACCACCCAATCATGCTCCAGATAGAAGTGAATCCACAACCTGATTAGCTTACAGTAGAATTCCAGAATTAGCCAATCATGTGCAGCCCATTGTGTAAATAATGTATATAAAGCAGACCCCTCAGACATTCATTCCTCCTCACCACTATGAGCTGAATAAAGAGCATGAAATCACTTTGCGACTCTGAGTATATTTCACTGGCGACGAAGGTGGGATCCCGCTGAGCTGACTGCCACACACAGCACCGCAGCACCGCCACCTGCCGCACCGCTGCCTCGCACCGTGTATCCAGGCTTCAGCTCCGGGACACAAGGAACTCAGAATGGCAACCGACAGCAGCTTCTCGCCGTTCAACCCAGCATCTGGAGACTGGGAAGCGTACGCCTCCCGTTTCACCTTCCTCCTAGAAGCCAAAGGGGTCACCGATGCAGAAGATGCCAAGAAGAGGGCAATATTCTTCAGTGTCTGCGGAGAGGAGACGTTTGAAATCGCCCGGGCTCTCCTTGCACCTGAAGACGTCGCTACTGTTCCATACAAAACAATAATGGAACAGCTGAAGGGGCACTTTTCGCCACAGCCCTCAGTGGTGGCTTGTCGAAATGCCTTCTACGCAAAGCGGCAAGCCCCTGGGGAAACCATAACTGGGTTTGTGACCTCTCTCCGCCAAGCTGCCCGGTTCTGCAACTTCTCAGAGCTGGAGAACATGCTTCGTGACCGCCTCGTCGGTGGCCTGAAGGATGAGAAGCTGCAACGACGCCTCTACGCTAAGAAGAATCTAACGTTCCAGGTCGCTCTGGAGGAGGCCCTGGCAACGGAAGCTGCCGAGAGGTCAACGCAAGAGGCACGGCCGAGCCAGCCGTCCCAACCGAGGGTCCACCACGAAGACCTCACCGACGACTCAGGATCCGACAGGGAGGAGGTGCACAGAGTACAGCAGCGCACTCAAGCAGCCCACATACCACAGCTGCCTCGACGAGAAGGAGGGAACTGCGCAAGCTGTGGAGAAAGTCACGAGAGGAGGACCTGCCGTTTCCGCAACGCAGAGTGCAGGCAGTGCAGAAAATTGGGACACATCGCCCGGGTGTGTCGGGCTCGGCCCACCCGACGCCAGGCATCCGATGACCAATCCAAGAGCCCCAGGTCCCGGGGCCCAACGCACCAAGGCAACTCAACGGAGCTCACGGACTTCCAGGTATACCAGTTGCCCCACCCCAACGTAGAGAAAATTTATGTAGAGGTACTGATAGAGGGGGCCCCATGCCGCATGGAGCTTGACACGGGTTCAACTCTATCCATAATCTCGGCAAGGACCTTAAGGAAACTGTGTCCTACTGGGGGTCCCAAACTCAGGCCAGCCCCATTCACCCTCCGGGACTTCCAGAAACGTAAGGTCCCCACAATGGGGGTGGGGACCTTCAGGGTGCAATACCGAGGGCGGACGCGGCAACTGGACTTGCTTGTGGTCAAGGGCCCCTACATTAGCTTACTGGGATTGGCATGGTTTGGACCACTGGGGCTAGCCATCACCGGGGTGAACCACATGAGCTTACAAGTGGACGTGGACGCCATATGCAAGGAATTTCCGGGGGTTTTCGATGGGAAATTGGGACAGTATACAGGGCCCCCCATTGCTCTACAGCTTGACCCCGCAGTACGACCGGTCAGGCTCAAGGCCCGCCGGGTCCCGTTCGCCCTGAAACCCCGTATAGATGAGGAATTGGACCGACTCGTGGAGCAAGGAGTGCTGGAGCCGGTGCCTAATGCCCCCTGGGAAACCCCAATCGTCACACCCGTCAAGCCTAATGGTTCGGTCCGCATCTGCGCAGACTACAAATGTACCATAAACAAGGCCCTCACGGCCCATGCATACCCAGTGCCAGTGGTCAGCCATGTCCTTGCCACCCTGGCTGGGTCGAAAATTTTTGGCAAGCTGGACTTGGCCCAAGCATATCAACAGCTGCCAGTAGATGAGGCTACAGCAGAGGCACAGACGATTGTGACGCACAGAGGAGCGTTCAGGGTAAAGCGGCTGCAATTCGGGGTCAGCGTGGCACCAGGCATATTCCAGAATCTAATGGACTCTCTCCTTAAAGGGATTCCTGGTGTCACCCCCTTCTTCGATGATGTGTTGATTGCCGGGCCCACACCAGAGGAGTTTGAGGACCGCCTCCGCACCGTTCTGCACCGTTTCCAGACGGCGGGTCTCAAGGTGAAGCGGGGAAAATGTCTACTAGGAGTGCCTCAGGTGGACTTTCTGGGATTTATGGTGGACGCAGAAGGGGTCCACCCGACTGGGGACAAGGTACGGGCCATTTGTGATGCCCCAGCGCCCAAGAACAAGACTGAACTTCAGGCCTTCTTGGGACTATTGAACTTTTACCATTCCTTCCTTCCCCACAAGGCGGCGGTAGCGGAGCCCCTACACAGACTCCTGGACAAGCGGGCCCCTTGGGTGTGGGGCCAGTGTCAGGAGGCCGCATTCCAGGCAGTCAAGGACTTGCTTGTCTCAAACTCGGTCTTGGCACACTTCGACGAGAGGCTGCCGGTGGTGCTAGCATGCGACGCCTCACCCTATGGCATTGGCGCTGTCCTGGGACACCAACTCCCGGATGGAAGAGAGGTACCGGTGGCATACTTTCCCCAGACACTCAACGAAACCGAGCGGAACTACTCGCAAATCGACAAGGAGGGTCTGGCAATCGTGAAGGGAGTAAAAAATTTCCATGATTTCTTGTATGGGCGGCCCTTCACCGTGGTGACTGACCACAAGCCGTTGCTTGGCTTGTTTGCCCCCGAAAAGCAGACCCCCCAAGTGCTGTCTCCTCGCGTCCTCAGGTGGTCAATTTTCCTTGCCAGCTACCAGTATGCACTGATTCACCACCCTGGGAAGGCGATGGGCCATGCGGACGCCCTCAGCAGGCTACCACTACCGGAAACAGGCCCCGACCCAGCACCTGCACAAGAGGTTATGAGCCTGGAGCTGCTTCCCGACCGCCCCATTCAGGCACAAGAAGTCGCACACCATTCCAAGAAAGATAGGGTCATCTCCCGGGGCCTGGACTGGGTGTGGAGGGGATGGCCCAGCAGCAGCCCCGGGCCAGAATTCGCCGGCTACACAACCCGCAAACATGAACTGTCAGCCCACAAGGGGTGCCTGTTATGGGGAAGCAGGGTCGTTGTTCCCCAGCCCCTCCGCAAAAGGGTCCTCACAGCCCTACACGAGACACACCCAGGGGTAGTAAGAATGAAAGCCCTTGCCAGGAGTTATGTGTGGTGGCCGGGGATCGACGGAGAGATAGAGGCCTGGGTCAAACACTGCCAGGCCTGCCAAGAATCCCGCCCAGATCCCCCAAGGGCCCCAGTCCAGTCCTGGGAGTCCGCCCGAGCACCATGGTCACGCCTGCATGTGGACTTCGCTGGCCCCTTTCAGGGGAAAACATTCTTCATAGTGGTGGACTCCTACACCAAATGGCTGGAAGTCGCACTGGTACCGTCCACTTCTACGTCCGCAGCCATCCGGGTACTACGCAGGCTGTTTGCAACCCACGGGCTCCCTGACACTCTCGTCTCAGACAACGGGACTGCATTTACGTCTGGAGAATTCCAAACCTTCACAGCGCAGAACGCCATCCGCCACATCCGTTCAGCGCCATTCCACCCGGCCACCAATGGCCAAGCAGAACGCATGGTGCGGACCACCAAGGACACCCTTCGCCGCATGAAGCAAGGGGATTGGGAGTACCGCCTTGCCACATTCCTTCTAGCACAGCACAGCACCCCCAGCTCAACGACTGGCCGGAGCCCCGCTGAACTACTAATGGGTCGGCGCCTTGCAATCAGATTGGACCGCCTTCACCCCGATAGAGCTCAGGATGAGGTAGGGGTGGGGGAAGGCAGGAACCCCCGGACCTTCGAGGCCCAGGACCCAGTGTACGCAAAGAATTTTGGGGCAGGCCCTGCATGGGTACCCGCCACAGTCACCAGGGTCACTGGCCCCGTGTCGTACGAGGTGCTAACAGATGGGGGGCAATGCTGGCGCCGCCACTGCGACCAGATACGGCGACGATTCCCGGGAGAAAACCAGGAGGAGGAAAGGGCAGAGGAGTCCCAAGGGAACAGAGGGGCAGTGAGGCCCATAGAGCACGAGGGGCCAGCAGGAGAGGCAGAATCAGTAAATACAGAGAAGACCTGCGAGGCCGAAAGGACACCGGAACCAGAACCACGACTGAGCGAGCCGGTTGCACCAGACCAAACAGCCCCATCACAGCCAGCATCCTTGGAACGCGAGCCAGAACCTGAACCCCAGACCAGGGAACACCCCAGGCCGCCGGCATACCTTGAGGACTATGAATGCGACCTCCCGGGCAGGACTGGAACTTAGAGGGGAGGGGTGTTATGTACTGAATGGAATAGGATCCAAACTGCAGCAGTCTGATTGGTCCTAGAACAATAGGATCCAAAAGGCAGCAGTCTGATTGGTCCTAGAATAATAGGATTCAGAATGCAGCAGTCTGATTGGTCTTAGAACAATGCAGCAGTATGATTGGTTGGCAGGAACCACCCAATCATGCTCCAGATAGAAGTGAATCCACAACCTGATTAGCTTACAGTAGAATTCCAGAATTAGCCAATCATGTGCAGCCCATTGTGTAAATAATGTATATAAAGCAGACCCCTCATTCATTCCTCCTCACCACTATGAGCTGAATAAAGAGCATGAAATCACTTTGCGACTCTGAGTATATTTCATCCACCCCTGTCCCAAAGTAGAGTGGCCTTAGGTCTTTCTTTCCAGTCCTCTGTTTGAAGCCGCCCTCTGTTTCAGTGGTAGCCAGCCAGGTGCCCTGCAGAAGTTGGGCTCCAACTCCCATCTGCCTTAGCCAATATGGCTATGGTGAGGGATGAGAGGGGTTGTAGTGATGGGACGGCAACAGGCTGCCTACCCATCGGCGTCTGATTTAAAAATAAGAAACAACTATAAGGGGGAACAGGACAGGCTTTGAAGTTGCCCGTCAACCGCCTGGCAACTTCATTATACACCTTTAGGTGCCAGGCAAACACGTTCCTTTTTGACCAGGCCTTTGGTTGATCTGATTGACAGCCTATGCCCTTTTAAAATGTGGGGTTTTTGTCGGGGGGGGGGGGAGCTATTGGTTGTTGCTTTTTCCTTATGTATTTTGTGGTTTTATATACAGTGGTACCTCAGGTTAAGAACTTAATTCGTTCCAGAGGTCCATTCTTAACCTGAAACTGTTCTTAACCTGAGGTACCACTTTAGCTAATGGGGCCTCCCGCTGCCGCTGCACTATTTCTGTTCTCATCCTGAGGTAAAGTTCTTAACCCGAGGTACTACTTCTGGCTTAGTGGAGTCTGTAACCTGAAGCGTTTGTAACCCAAAGCGTTCGTAACCCGAGGTACCGCTGTATCTTTATTTTATTCTGTGAACCGCCCTGAGACCCCTCGGGTATAGGGTGGTATATAAATTCAATAAATAATAATAATAAAGTTAGGTACATGGAGAGCAGACTGAGCAGGCACACCAGATTGTGAGATTTAGACTGAGTTTAAAATGCATGCTGTGAGGGTAAGTTAAAGATCACCTGACCCCATATGCACCCACTCAATAGCTCTGATCTGCAGAACTGCTGCTGTTACGGGTGCCGCATAATACTCGTTCCCCATTTGTAAGAAATCATTCAGCACCTTCACTTTTGGAACTCCCTGCCTATTGACAACAGGCGGGTGCCTTCACTGTACTCTTTTTGGCACCTGCTAAAAAAGGTTTCTTTTTTGTTTAGGGAAGCCTATCGAAGCCCTGGGATAGGTTGGTAGGTAGAGTATGAGACTCTTAATATCAGGGTTGTGGGTTCAAACACTACGTTGGACGAAAAGATTCCTGCCTTGCCGGGGGTTGGACTAGATGAACCATGTGGTCCCTTCTAACTCTCCAATTCTAGGATTCTGTGATCCAGATTTGTAGAATACTGATGAGTTTTAGTCTGGTTTTTAACTTACTGTTGATTTTAATTCTTTATGAAGGTTTTGAATAGTTTTTAACTTTTTCTTTTTTTCTTTTTACAACAATCGTTTCCTTGTTCCTTGTTGCAAACCTCCTTGAGCTTTTTACTTACAATCAAGCTGTATATAAATGTCAGCACTTTTTTCTGGAGGAACGCAGGGGTATAGGTAAAAAAGGTAAAGGTACCCCTGCCCGTACGGGCCAGTCTTGACAGACTCTAGGGTTGTGCGCTCATCTCACTCTATAGGCCGGGAGCCAGCGCTGTCCACAGACACTTCCGGGTCACGTGGCCAGCGTGACAAGCTGCATCTGGCAAGATAGCGCAGCATACGGAACGCCGTTTACCTTCCCGCTAGTAAGCGGTCCCTATTTATCTACTTGCACCCGGGGGTGCTTTCGAACTGCTAGGTTGACAGGCGCTGGGACCGAACGACGGGAGCGCACCCCGCCGCAGGGATTCGAACCGCCGACCATGCGATCAGCAAGTCCTAGGCGCTGAGGTTTTACCCACAGCGCCACCCGCGTCCCAACGCAGGGGTATGCATACCCCTAAAAATTTTGTGAATCTAAGTTTGGACTCATTGAGGGGCACTATTTCAATATGAGTAGAAAAATGAAAGTACCCCTAAAAATTGTTTCAGAAAGAAAAAAAAACACTGATAAATGTTATGAAATGTAGTAAAACGGTGAGAGATGCTTGCTCTCTGATCTTCAGCTCAAGGTGCTGATATGGTCATATAAGCAGTGGTAGTGTTTTTGGGTGGTTGTTTTTTGTTAATATTGTTATTATTGGGTTAATTGATAATCCTAAAATATGGCAGATGTCCTGAAGCACAACTCAGTTTGGAAACGTGGGCCTGAAGTTCTCCAACCCCCTTGTTCTCAGACAAGATCTAAAATTAGAGCTTGGTCCTGAAATGAATACAGTCGCTCTTCAATCAGCAGGCTGCAAATTGAACAATAAATTCTTGCCTCCTATATTTCATGCCAAGTTAGCCCGAGGAGAGAGGGTGATTTACATCTCGCCATGTCTAAGGTCACAGGCCGGAGCAAAAACAGAAGCTGTTTTGTTCATCCTCTGCGGCAGGGATAGCCAACGTGGGGCTCTCTGGCTGTGCAGGACTACAACTCCCATCGCCTCTAACCACTGGTCCTGCTGGCTGAGGCTAATGGGAGTTGGGAGTCCAATGACATTGGGAGGGTGCCGTCTTGGCTACATGAGCTGTGCAGGCCGCAAACTACAGAGGTAGAAATGGTAGAGAGACAAGGTTTGAAGAAAATACAAGGGAGAGTTAGAGTCTCAAATAAAAGTGGTAATTCATATGAAATGATCTGGGAGTCTTTGGCAGACAAAAATGCGATCTTAGGTAGAAGAATTTGGGAGGCTTTGACTGCGATAGAGAAAAAACAGAAAGGAAGAGCAAAAAGCATAAAAGGTTATTATATGTGGTGGCAATGTAAAACCTGGTCCATGGGGTCACAAAGAGTCGGACACGACTAAACAACAACAACAATGTAAAATAATTAAAAAGGCCTGGGATAAGACATATATAAAGATCTCAAAGCAATGTGGGAAATGGTTGTTGTTAAAAAAAACCTTGAAATTATCCTGTTAAAGAAGACGAAGAAGATTGGCAAACTAAACTATTGAACTATACAGGATAAACTAGTTACGTAGAACCCATGACAGAAAGAGGACTTTGAATAATAAAAAGGGGGTAAAGGTTTAATGCTCATCCTTCAAACTTTGTGTATAGAATATTACGTTAGTATAACTTTTAAAAACTCACTTGTATTAAGATGAAAAAGGTCTAAAAAATGGATTATTAAGATTATAAGGCGTGCGTGAACAAGCATAAAATAATGAAACCAAGAGGGGGAGGGGAGGGAAGTCAAGCAAAAATTATGTTTTAAAAATATTGATTATGATGATTTTATTTTTGTTTTTTGTTTTCCCCTTTAATATATTGTTGTCTTTATGTTTATTTTTTATGTTATCTTTTTGGAAAATTAATAAATTGTTATATTAAAAAAATGAGCTGTGCAGTCTGTTTGCCAGTGACTTAAGCTTCCTGCCTCCAGCAGACTGAATGGGCAAGAAGGAGGAAAAGTCAAAACAGAACCAGCCAGTCCAGTGCTGGATTTACATATAAGCTAAACAAGCTATAGCTTAGGGCCCCACTCTCTTGGGGGCCCCCCCAAAAATTAAAGGAACCCCCCCTGTACATTTCCAAAATATGAGATAAAAAACAAATAAAATAAAACCTACATACAGCAACAGTGTTTTGTGTTGTGTTGGCTCCTATTATGTGCAAATGGCTTTAGATACCTATTAGGTCCATAAATTACCACACAGAATATATTCAACACAAAAAACAGCGACAATTTGTTGTTGACAAAGGACAGCTGGACATATAAAGGGACCCATTACCTTCAGTAGCTTAGGGCCTCATCAAACCTAAATCCAGCCCTGAGCTAGTCCATGACAACTACCTACTTTCTGGTTTTTGAAGTAAAGAACTTTGCTTCAGCATGAGAACAGAAATCGCGCAGCAGCGGCGCGGCGGCAGCGGGAGGCCCCATTAGCTAAAGTGGTGCTTCAGGTTAAGAACAGTTTCAGGTTAAGAACAGACCTCCAGAACGAATTAAGTTCTTAACCCGAGGTACCACTGTAGTCTGACTTCCTCGATTCTCCCCTAACTGAATTTCATTGTATCTCCTTTGTAACAGTTCTCCAAAATCCTCTTTCTAATACAATTAACTCCTTCAACTATCTTCATCTCTTTTCTGTTTTAACTTAAATCCATATTACTATACAACATTCTTATTCCAGTCCTAGGCCTATCAGATACTTTCAAGTATCTTCTAATTATCTTACATTACAATATTTAGCTAAATAGTCTTTAAATTTCTTTCAATCTTCTTGGTACTCCTCTTCTTTCTGATCGCGGATTCTCCCAGTCAGTTTGGCCAGTTCCAAAAACTCCAACATCTTCATCTGCCATTCTTCTACGGTTGGTATTTCTTGGTATTTCCAATTTTTTGCTAATAGCAGTCTTGCCTCTGTAGTGGCATACAAAAATAATCTAACACCTTTTTTGGGCAATTCCAATCCTATTATTCTACGTAAAAAGGCTTCTGGTTTCTTAACAAATGTATTTTTCAACATTTTTTCAGCTCATTATAAATCTTTTCCAATAAGTCCTTAACCTTAGGACACGTCCACCACATGTGGTAAAAGGTGCCTTCTTTTTCTTTACTCTTCCAGCATAGATTATCATTCGTATGATAAATCTTTGCTAATTTTACCAGGGTTAGGTACGACCTATACATCATTTTCATAATGTTTTCTTTTATTACCGTACATGCAGTGAACTTAACCCCTTTCTTCCACAACTTTCCCCATTCTTCCTTTATTTATTGTTTATGACTTTTGTCATGTTGGTAATTATGTCAATCTTGTCATGCTGTAAGCCGCCTTGAGCATTGTTTTAACTAGGGAAAGTAAAGGTAAAGGTACCCCTGCCCGTACGGGCCAGTCTTGACAGACTCTAGGGTTGTGCGCCCATCTCACTCAAGAGGCCGGGGGCCAGTGCTGTCCGGAGACACTTCCGGGTCACGTGGCCAGCGTGACATCGCTGCTCTGGCGAGCCAGAGCCGCACACGGAAACGCCGTTTACCTTCCCGCTAGTAAGCGGTCCCTATTTATCTACTTGCACCTGGGAGTGCTTTCGAACTGCTAGGTTGGCAGGCGCTGGGACCGAACAACGGGAGCGCACCCCGCCGCGGGGATTCGAACCGCCGACCTTTCGATCGGCAAGCCCTAGGCGCTGAGGCTTTTACCCACAGCGCCACCCGCGTCCCTTAACTAGGGAAAGGTGGCATACAAATAAAAAATGATGGTGATGATGATGACGACGACGACTCTTCCAATGCTCCATTTCTCTGGATGGCCCCCGAGTTTTCGTTCTGAGGTCAAAAGTCCACGTGCCTCTCCGCACTCATGTATTATGTTGCCACTGTCTGCCTTGCAACCTGCTAAAAGTTGTTGAAATGCAGGCTCTGTCAATGCAAGTGCTCCTGGTAATCCCCAGGGAATCAGAAGCAGGCTTCCCCCAGCTGGCTAGGACAGGTGTCCCAGAAGCTCAGAGCTGCACAGAGAAACCTGAGCAGGGGCTCAAGACGGAGGCTGACGGGGTCAGGGAGCATATTTTGGGGATGCTTTTGGTTAGGACCATGTTAAGTGCCAAAGCGAAGCGGGCTTCCGTACAGGCAGCAGAGCAGCTTGCGGTTCGACTTGATGGGGAATGCCAAGAGGCTGCCTTATACTGACCTCGTCCAGGCCAGTATTGTCTGCCCTGCACTGGCTGAGAGTAGCTTTCCGGGGTTTTAGACAGAAGGCCCCTCTCAACCCATGAAGCTCACTGGGTGACCCCGTGCCAGTCACTCACCTTCGGCCCAACCTACCTTACAGCTGGAGCACGATTTCTGTTCTCATCCTGAAGCAAAGTTCTTAACCCAAGGTACTATTTCTGGGTTAGCAGAGTCTGTAACCTGAAGCATCTGTAACCTGAAGCATCTGTAGCCCAAGGTACCACTGTATTGAGTCAGACCAGTGACATATGCCTGATGCTGGAGCAGGTAGCTAAACGTGGCTGGTTGGAGAGAGAGAGAGAGAGAGAGAGAGAGAGAGAGAGAGAAGGAACAGGAAATACCTCTTTGCTTCTTCCCTCCCAGGAGAGGCAATGACATCACACAGAGCCTTCTCTAGTAATTACAGTGGTACCTTGGTTCCCGAATAGCTTGGCTCCTGAACAAATCAGCTCTGGAACGTCACAAACCCGTATTCTGGTTTGCAAATATTTTTGGGAAACCGAACATCCGTTTCAGTTGTTGGCATCGTTTCCAGGGCCAATCAGCTAATCAAAAGCCACGCCTTAGTTTGCAAGCATTTTGGAAGTTCCAGAATGGATTGAGTTCGGGAACCAAGGTACCACTGTATGTTGCTGTGACCTAAGTCAGCAATACAGCTCTACGGTCTTAACGCCATCACATGCTAACTAGCAAGAATATGCATTGAGGTGCCTCCTGCCTCCACTGTTTTCTGCCCAAGTGCTGATGGCAAGGTAGCTGTGTGCCTTACTATACAGAGAGCAGACCTCTGTCTGGAGGGCTGTACAGTCCAAGTCTGCTTGAAAGACAACAACAACCCCTAAGAAAGAAGAGCAGGAAGGGCCTTGAAGTTGCTCGCCAAGGGTTGGCACATGAGCTGCCAGCAGCTGGATGATCAAGCATACAGGTCTTCAGGCCACAGTTTTCCCCGGAGATGTGTTGCATTTCAGTTTTAGGAATACAATGGTACCTTGGGTTACATATGCTTCAGGTTACAGACTCCGCTAACCCAGAAATAGTACCTCAGGTTAAGAACTTTGCTTCAGGATGAGAACAGAAATCGCACAGCGGCGGCAGGAGGCCCCATTAGCTAAAGTGGTGCTTCAGGTTAAGAACAGTTTCAGGTTAAGAACGGACCTCCAGAATGAATTAAGTTCTTAACCTGAGGTACCAGTGTAGTTTCTAAATTTGTATATATATTTAGGAATTAGCATGCACAATTTCCATGCAAATCTCTGCCCTCTTTTCTGGTGATGCACAAGTAGCTATTGTAGGCACTAGAAAACACAGTCTATTCTCGCTCAGTTGGCAATAAAGCTCATGATCTGTATCCTGCTGCCAAGCATTCAGACCACTTCAGATCCACTCCACGTGGCCGCACCCACCCAGACAGGCACATGGAAAGAAGGCACACTCACTGGAAGAATTCCTTGCAAATTGGTTTGTTTGTTAGATCGCATTTATACCCCCTCCAAACCCTCATGGTGTTGTACATTGTTTTCCTCCTTCAGTCCCCACCACAACCCTGTGAGGTAGGTTAGGCCGAGAGGCAGTGATTGGCCACAGGTCGCCCAGTGAGCTTTATGTCAAATGGGGATTTGTATCCCGGTCTCCCAGGTCCTAGGTCTAACCACTAGGTAAAAGTAAACTGCACTGGCTCCCGGGGGAGTACAGGGTCCTGTTTAAGGTGCTGGTTTAGACCTTTAAAGCCCTATGTGGCCTAGGGCCCTCATACCTATGGGACCGCCTCTCCTGGTATGCCCCGCGGAGGACCTTAAGGTCCACAAATGACAACATTTTGGAGGTCCCAGGTCACAAAGTGGTTAGATTGATCTCAACTAGGGCCAGGGCCTTTTCAGTACTGGCCCTGACTGGGTGGAACGCTCTGTCACAAGAGACTAGGGCCCTGCGGGACTTGGCATCTTTCCGCAGGGCCTGCAAGACAGAGCTGTTCTGCCTGGCCTTTGGTTTGGACTCAGTCTGACCCTTATGTTTTCCCTCCGCTTATGGTTTTGATCTATGGGCTACTTTTAAAATGAGGCTGCGTTTTAAACTGCATTTTAACCTGTATATTAAATTGGTGTTTTTTCTCCCTATTATGATTTTACTGTAATTTTACTGATGTTAGCCACCCTGAGCCTGGCTCTGGCTGGGGAGGGTGGGGTATAAATAAAATTTATTTTTATTTATTATTATTATTATTATAAAAAGGTAAAGGACCCCTGGATGGTTGAGTCCAATCAAAGGCGACTATGGGGTTGTGGAGCTCATCTCGCTTTCAGGCTGAGGGAGCTCGCGTTTGTCCACAGACAGCTTTCTGGGTCATGTGGCCAGCAGGACTCAACCACTTCTGGTGCAATGGGACACTGTGACGAGTGCCAGAGCACACAGAAACGCCGTTTACCTTTCCGTTGCAGTGGTACCTATTTATTTACTTGCACTGGTATGTTTTTGAACTGCTAGGTTGGCAGAAGCTGGGACAGAGCAATGGGAGCTCACCCTGTCGCAGGGATTTGAACTCTGACCTTCCAATCACCAAGCCCAGGAGGCTCAGTGGTTTAGACCACAGCACCACGTGCTCCCACCACACTGGCTCTCCACAACTCTGCACCAGAAGAGAAGGACGTCAGAACTATCAGGATCTGAACTCGCCCCTTGAGAGACTTGTCTAAACACAGCATCCAGGACCATTGGGTCATCCTGACAAGTGGTGGAACTGACAGGAGCAGGATTCAAACCCACAGCTGTGGACTGAGACTGCAACCTTGATGCAGTGCCTTGTACCATCCAGTTATCCTGGTAATGCCAGCCAAGTTGCCTGTGGGTCAACTTCATTTGCCTTTAGAAATGCCTTTACGTTCCTCTCATTAAATTCCAGCAAGCTTTCCCAGCTAAGTACTGTTCTGTTTTAGAAGTAGCAATTGGATTGTAAAAGTTTAGTCAGACAGCACCTCTGAGTGTTTTGGGTCATGGCACTCCTTTCTCAAGACGTTTACTCAAATTAAATATGCTTGCTCATTTCCTCTTCCCTTTCCAAAGAAAACGTTGAGAAGTTTGCCTTCATGTTCCTGCAAAAGAGCCAACTTGGTTTTGAGGGACTGAAACTCATTAGCAAAGTTGACTGCATTTCTTTGAATAAGAATTCTAGGCAGTCTTCGTTCTAGAAAACAATTGACCCCTTTGTTTCTGTCCTCTTGACTGGGCCTCAAAGGACCAGGAGTGCAAGGAAGTTCAGAGCAACTCAGTTTTGTTGCCACCCAATTTACGCTGCTACAGTTCTGTTGGATCCAAGATTCAGAGGGAGGCATGACGAGATGGCAAAACAAGCAACACACTTCGGGCTTGACGTTGGGAAGGTACATTCAAATGTTGCAGAACATCTTTCAGTATTTGGCCAAAGAATTCCATCAGGGATTCAGCCATGCAAATCGCTCCTGCAATATGGTAGCAAGGCCTGTGCACAACACAGCTTTTGGCCTCATCCATACCTCGGCTTACTGCGGATTCTGAACCACTTGTACCCGATTTACTGTATTTTTTGCTCTATAAGACGCACCAGACCATAAGAGGCACCTAGTTTTTGGAGGAGGAAAACAAGAAAAAAAATATTCTGAATCTCAGAAGCCAGAACAGCAAGAGTGATTGCTGCACAGTGAAAGCAGCGATCCCTCTTGCTGTTCTTGCTTCTGGGATAGCTGTGCTGCCTGCATTTGCTCCATAAGACGCACACACATTTCCCCTTACTTTTTAGGAGGGAAAAAGTGAGTCTTATAGAGCAAAAAATACGGTAATTCCCCATCAACCATTGCAGCATTCTCTTCCGACTACAGTTGTCCAGTACTTCCTCCTCCTTAAATCCAGAGAGTCCCTACGCTTTGGAAATCCAAATAGGAGAACCACTTCGATTGCAAAGGGAATCTGGATTTAGGGAGGAGAAAGCGTGCAATGAACACCGCGTTTGTGGCTAGCAGTCTTATCCACCGTAAATCTTTCCAATCTTCTTTTAAAGCCATTTAAGGGCTTACCCATACTTCGCTGCTTTCCCCTGGGGAAAACGGCTCTTTAGCACTCCATCAGAGCCAATGGTAGTTTGGGTCCTGTCCCCCACAATGATTGCCATCTGTCCCAGGTTTTCCCTTGGAAAGGAGTGGAGCTAGGGGACAACCACTCAGACCCATGCTTGGAAAGTGAGAAACCCGCTGAGATCCATATTTTCTTGGTCTGGCACAAGCAGAGAGGGGTAAGAGTGCTAAGTTAGTGGGTATCACTGCCTCCTGTGGGAGCGACCTCCATAATTTGACTATGCACTGCATGAAGCACTAATAATAATAATAATAATAATAATAATAATAATAATAATAATAATATATTGTTTATACCCCGCCCATCTGGCTGGGCTTCCCCAGCCACTCTGGGCGGCTTCCAACAAAACACTAAAATACAATAACCTATTAAACATTAAAAGCTTCCCTAAACAGGGCTGCCTTTAGATGTCTTCTAAAAGTTTGGTAGTTATTTTTCTCTTTGACATCTGGTGGGAGGGTGTTCCACAGGGCAGGTGCCACTACCGAGAAGGCCCTCTGCCTGGTTCCCTGTAACTTGGCTTTTCGCAGCGAGGGAACCGCCAGAACGCCCTCAGCGCTGGACCTCAGTGTCCGGGCAGAACGATGGGGGTGGAGACGCTCCTTCAGTTATACTGGACTGAGGCCGTTTAGGGCTTTAAAGGTCAACACCAACATTTTGAATTGTGCTCGGAAACGTACTGGGAGCCAGTGTAGGTCTTTCAAGACCGGTGTTATGTGGTCTCGGCAGCCGCTCCCAGTCACCAGTCTAGCTGCCGCATTCTGGATTAGTTGTAGTTTCCGGGTCACCTTCTTTTATCCCTCTTGAATCTTCCAACATTCGGCTTTGTTTTATTTCCATTAGTTGTAATGTTACGAGAGAGGGAGAGAAAGCCCCTAAATGTCTAGTCTACAAAAACAAACCGACCTCTGGCAGCAGAAAGCATCGTTTGCAACCAGCTCATTGTCCCACCTCCATTTAAGGCAATACAGTACCATACAAACAGCAACATAATCCCCCTATCAGGTTGTTAAGGGCTTTATATACTAACACAGAAACTTTAGATGTGGCCCAGCAGCATAATAGCAGCCAGGGCAAATCCATCAACAAAGGTGTTACTTGTAGCGGCCTAGTTGCTGCATTCTCCTCTAGCCGCAGGGTCTACACAGAGCACATTCCGTTGTCTGACAAAGTTCTTTCTTTTCTCTGTCCTGGTATTTCATATCCCCCTAGTGTTCCTGTTTTCCAGGGACAGTCTCGGAATTATAGAAGCCATCCCAGTTTCTGATTTGATTCCGGAATGCCCCTGTTTTCCTCCTCTCCACATCTTGCAGAAGAACTTAAAGTGGCGCATATATGTGTAGGTGCAAAGAGTCCTGTTTATACTGAAAATAAAAATGAAGGAAATGGTAAAGCTGGGATAGGATAGGAAACCCTTCCTATAATTTTGAAAGAAAATATCACCAACTCACTTTCAATTCCTTAATTGCAATACTTCAGCAGCCAGCCATTTTTAAAGAAAACACATGGAGTGTAGATGGAGTCTTACGCTGTCTACTGAGAAGCAAGTCCCACTGTTTTCAATGGAGCTTACTCCCAGGTAACTAGGTAAAGACTGTGGAGCCTTATACTGCAATCCTAAGCACTTCTACTCAGAACTAAGTTCCACTAAATTCAATAGGATTTACTCTCTGGTATGTTCCTGATCAGATGGGACGCGGGTGGCGCTGTGGGTTAAACCACAGAGCCTAGGACTTGCCGATCAGAAGGTCGGCGGTTTGAATCCCCACAACGGGGTGAGCTCCTGTTGCTCGGTCCCAGCTCCTGCCAACCTAGCAGTTTGAAAGCACACCAAAGTGCAAGTAGATAAATAGGTACCACTCCGGAGGGAAGGTAAACGGCGTTTTCCGTGTGCTGCTCTGGTTCACCAGAAGCAGCTTTGTCATGCTGACCACATGACCCAGAAGCTGTACGCCGGCTCCCTCAGCCAATAAAGCGAGATGAGCGCCGCAACCCCAGAGTCAGTCATGACTGGACCTAATGGTCAGGGGTTTCTTTACCTTTACCTATGTTCCTGATCATTCTCACAGTTTCCATTATTATTAGTATTATTATTAGTAGTAGTATTTCCTTCCTTTCCCCCTGGCAAGGTTCCATTCTGTTTATCTGTGGAAAGTGTTGTACACGATCCCTTCCCTCACACATTTCTTTTCTTTACAACAATCCAGTGAGGTAGGTTAGGCTGAGAGGTTGTAATTGGCTCAAGGTGACAGATTTCTATGTGTATATGACTTCTATTGTGTGCGGCGAGATCAAACACGGGAGAATCTTTCTGATGCAGAATAGAATTCCCCTATTTGCATCGGAAAAATGTTGGAGGGTGTCGAATTTCATCCAGTCTGCTTCAGAAGTGTCCTGTGGGATTTAACCTCTGGAAAGGCTGCATCATCGTGTAAGTCTGTCAGATACTACCAGTGTGGTGTAGTAGTTAAGAGCAGTAGACTTGTAATCTGGGGAACCGGGTTCGCATCTCCTCTCCTCCACATGCAGCTGCTGGGTGACCTTGGGCTAGTCACACTTCTCTGAAGTCTCTCAGCCCCACTCACCTCACAGAGTGTTTGTTGTGGGGGAGGAAGGGAAAGGAGAATGTTAGCCGTTTGAGACACCTTAGGATAGTGATAAAGTGGGATATCAAATCCAAATCCATACTCTTCTAAATACCAAATTCCGTCATATACCATCTCTGAACAGTGCAAGCTCCAACAGCTTTTCAACGGCACACCATTTTCATATGAGCAGCTGCGAGATGAGCCATCAGAGAGTTCTATGCAGTATAATTTTATTTCACCCAGAAAATGAAGATAATGTCAAGCCAAGCTTTGCCTCAGTCTCCGAATGAAGCAACCTCAGAAACATTTGTAAAAAATGCCTACATTTTTGGCCACTCCAGTCCCACCGAGTGTTCCTGACATCTGACTCTGCAAGTGTTTGTTTAATAATAATAATAATAATAATAATAATAATAATAATAATAATAAATCTCTTTTATTTGACTAAGGAAACATGCATTGCTTATCAGCAAACAGCCTTCTTTCAGGGTCAAAAAGGGGTGACATCAAGAGATTCTATAACCAGCTCATTTTGAGATCTGGGCAAGCACTTTGGAGTCCCGCAAGGCTCAAATAGTTATCCAAAGGCAATTAAATCAGTCCTTTGGAAGAGCTCCCTGTTTTCAAGTGCTGGCCTATAATAAGTGTACATAGTTAATCAGCTTGCATAGTGCGAACTTGTAAATATTCCGGGGAGATCCAAGCTGTGAATAAAAATAACCCGTTGGGATTTAAGCGGTACGGCAAACAATGATCTGTTTATTTAGGGGCCAGAGTTTTGGTCTTGAGTCATCCGCTAGGCGTATCATGCTTACGAAAAACACATGCTTGATTTTTAATACAAAGAGAGAGACTTTAGCAGAAACAACAGCTGCCCCCTGCTTGCCCCCAACAGCCTGAAATGCCTGTTTCAGTGAAGCTTGAATTTAGGTTTTGTACATTTGGCAGGATCAAGTGGTAAAAGTTTTTCCTGGCCTGCACTGCACCCCTTTGAGGCTGCTTTGTTTGTAAGATCTAAAATGGATTCCTTGCGCATAGTACAAGACTGTTGTGACAAGGAGAACAGTTGAGTCCAGCCCATTCGTGTGTATGTGTGCTAATGTGCTATGTATTATTTTTCTATATACAGGGCATTTTATTGTGGAAAAGTTCTGATTTCTTTCCTCTCCCCTCCCTGTTCCTTTCCCCTTGTATGTCGTATTTATTTATTTATTTTAAAAAAATATTGTAAGCCTGTCCTGTTTTAATTCATTGCATGTAAGCCACTCTGGATGAGGAGCTGAGTACAATTGCTTCAAATAAACAGACACATCACTTTGAACTGCACCTGTTGTCAGGAGCTCAGCCTACACTCGAGTAGGACCCTGGTAGAGACACATGCCCGACTGGCATGTTCTCTCCCTCCTGGTCAATCGTTCGGGAGCTTCAAAAGCTTTCTTCAGCCCGAACATCACAGCGACCGATGCCAACAGACATTGGCACACTCAGGGATCTGCAGAGTTTGCGCATCATGCATAACAGACCCCAGCAACTCAGCATTTTGGCTAATCTACTTTATTTACATATAAACACACACGGAGCACTGCAACATGTCTCACTCGCTCTCTAGCATCAGACAGCAAAGAGAAAAAAACCAAAGGACAATAGTCCCACTTCACGGAACACAGGAACACAAACATCCTGTCTCCATCACTTCCCGCTCTGTGGAGTCAAAACGTATAGACATATAGATAGACAACAATCCCATGACTGCAATCACGGAGCAGGAATTCTAACACCTGTAACCAGTGTTCAAAATTAATTTCCGGAACCCAAATTGCTTTTTCTGTGCAGCCTGAGCAGGAGCAGTTGCCGTTAAGAAAAAAGAGGCTGGAATAGGCCAATATATATGTGGACTGTCCCTGGATCAAGTAACTTCTTTAAGTTCTTAAAGCTCTTAACCTAACTCAAGGTAGTCATCTGAACTTGCCAGATGTTTAATTGAAAAATCAATCAGCGTCAGTCCATCATTTGAAAAATAAGACTTTAGAGCAACTAGACATTCTGTTTTGGCCGACTGTAACCTTGGTTTGAAGAGCCATTTGCTGGCTAGCTTATCTATCTGAGTTTCTAACACTGTCTGTGATGCTCGCAGTTAACTTCTCGGTCAGCAGATGACACTCTCCAGCCGTGGAAGGGAGGAAGCAGGGAAGTGGGAGGTGAGCCCATTTTGCCATTATTATTCCCATGTGAAAGAGGCAAGAGAAGGAGATGCGAGGCAGGCAGTTTCTGGGCAAGGTGCTCAAATGTGTCAGGAACCTGGGTCCTTCTACATATTGTTGGGCTCCAAAACCTGTCAGCCCCAGCCAGGATGGCAAATACCATATTTTTCGCTCTATAGGACGCACCGGACCATAGGAGGGGGAGAACAGGAAAATATATTTTTTTTCTTGTTCTCCCCCTCTAAAACAAGGTGTGTTCTGTGCGTTCAAGCTGTGTTCACCCGAAGCTTTGGCTTTGGGTTCCTTTCAACCTGCTCTTTGGGGCTGGCGGGGGGAGAGCGCTGCTTTCCCCCACCGCCAGCCCCAAAGACCAGGTCAGGGAGCAGTGGGAAGGTGGCGCTCAGCTTGTGGGGCTGGCAGTGGGGGGAAGCGTTGCAGCCTTTCCCCCACCTTCATACAGCCTTCGTAGCCTCCGCAGGGCAGTGGGGTGAAGGCTTTGCACAGCCGTCCACAAGCTAGAACAGCGAGACTTAGTGCTGCGCAGCGCTCCGTCTCCCTGTTCTGGCTTTGGGCTTAGCCACACAGCCTGCATTTGCTCTATAGGATGCACACACATTTCCCCTTAATTTTTGGAGGGGAAAAAGTGCGTCCTATAGAGTGAAAAATAGGGTAGTTACGGGTAAGGAGAGTGGTAGTCCAGGCAACACTTAGGAGAATCACAGGCTCCCTCCCTCTGCTGGAAAACAGTTTGTCCCCATTTTGTTTTTCCTTCTAAGGAAAGCCCACATATTTTCCACTGGCAGGTTTGTTCACATTGAGACAACAGTGTGGCAAAAGAGGGAGAGGGCGGATTTCCTGTTCCTAAACTTAGAGTCAGAGTACAGTCGTACCTTGGATCCCGAACGCCCTGGAACTCGGACGTTTTGGCTCCCAAACACCGCAAACTGGAAGTGATTGTTCCGGTTTGTGAACGTTCTTTTGGAACCCGAACGTCTGATGGGGCTTCCATGGCTTCTGATTGGCTGCAGGAGATTCCCGCAGCCAATCAGAAGCCACAATTTGGTTTTCAAACATTTTGGAAGTCGAACAGACTTCCGGAATGGATTCTGTTTGATTTCCAAGGTATGACTGTATTATGGGAAAGCCAGCTTTTATTTCACCAGCACGTAAAATGTGGGAAAGGAATGCCATGTTTCGTGTGATAGCCGTAATGCAACTTAAAATGCCAGCTTATGAAAGGATTCGTACCTTGGGAACAAGCGACTAATACACCTAAATAGTAATGATGAATAAGAATAATGACCCAAGTACAAACCCACATCTTTATTAATATTTGGGTGGCAGTCAGCTAAGTTTTATGCAGAGTAAAGCCATTGAAATAAATGGGCCGGACTTAGGCCTCATCTGCATCATGCATTTAAAACACTGTTAATGCCACTTTAAACAGTTGTGGTTCCCCCCTGTGGTTTCTGGAAACAGTGGTTTGTTAAGGGTGCTGAGAGTTATCCCCCTCACAAAGCTTGAATTCCCAGGGTGGTTGAACAATCAATCCCTCTTCCCAGGAACTTTGGGAACTATAGCTCTGTGGGGGGAATAGGCACCTGCCAACACCTCTCAGCACCCATAGCAAACTTCTTGAATACAAATTCAGCAGCCGCGTATGTTGTTGTTGTTGTTTAGTCATTTAGTCGTGTCCGACTCTTCGTGACCCCATGGACCAGAGCACGCCAGGCACCTCTGTCCTCCACTACCTCCCGCAGTTTGGTCAAACTCATGCTGGTAACCTCGAAAACACTATCCAACCATCTCGTCCTCTGTCGCCCCCTTCTCCTTGTGCCCTCCATCTTTCCCAGCATCAGTGTCTTCTCCAGGGAGTCTTCTCTTCTCATGAGGTGGCCAAAGTATTGGAGCCTCAGCTTCACGATCTGTCCTTCCAGTGAGCACTCAGGTCTGATTTCCTTAAGAATGGATGCGTTTGATCTTCTTGCAGTCCATGGGACTCTCAAGAGTCTTCTCCAGCACCATAATTCAAAAGCATCAATTCTTCGGCGATCAGCCTTCTTTATGGTCCAGCTCTCACTAAAGCAAATGATTCAAGAAACTGCCAAGTCAAACCAATGACCCATTGCCTATTATTCACATCCAGCTCGCAGTTTCATTTGGCTACAGTTTCTCTCTCTCAAATAGTCTGAAAAGAACCTCCACTCTTCAACAAAGTTCTAATCTTTTTGCTCTCTTATTTTTGCTGTCAACTTTGCCATGTCGGCAAGGGACGAGGGTGGAGCTGTGGGTTAAACCACAGAGCCTAGGACTTGCCGATCAGAAGGTCGGCGGTTCAAATCCCCGCGACTGGGTGAGCTCCCGTTGCTCGGTCCCTGCTCCTGCCAACCTAGCAGTTCGAAAGCACGTCAAAGTGCAAGTAGATAAATAGGTACCACTCCGGCGGGAAGGTAAACGGCATTTCTGTGCGCTGCTCTGGTGTTGGTGTTCCGTTGTGCCAGAAGCAGCTTAGTCATGCTGGCCACATGACCTGGAAAAACTGTCTGTGGAAAAACGCTGGCTCCCTTGGCCTGTAAAGTGAGATGAGCACCTCAACCCCAGAGTTGTCTGCGACTGGACTTAACTGTCAGGGGTCCTTTACCTTTTTTGGTAATGTCGGCATAGTCCATTAACTTTAAAATCCATTCTTCCCGTATCTTGGGTTCCTGATATTCACTCAGTGGTTCTGCCTGGGAGGAGTGGCTAACTGCCTGCCCAGGGGCCTAATCCAGCTCAACAAGCATTCCTTACCCCAGGGGCTGGGGGCTGAGCTGCCTCCTCCCAAAGAATCTGGAAGCCATTCCTGGGTGGTAAGGATTCAACCGGCTGTTGTTCCTGGTTGCTGTCCAAGGTCCTGCACTCTCCTAAAGTGACAGATCGTTCTGTACCTGCAGCTGTATCGGCTTCCTGTTACAGGCTGCCTTCAGGCATGTTCCCCAGATCCTAATAATAATAATAATAGTAATAATAATAATATATTTTTATTTATACCCCGCCCTTCCCGGTTCAGAAAACCAGGCTCAGGGCGGCTAACAACAAATTTAAAACACTTAATTGATGCAGCAAAAACCAGCTTAAAATACAGTATAAAACGTGAATATCAATAAATTCAGAATTCAAAAATCAATTTAGGGGGGAAATCCATCCAATAAACCTTAGATGATCACCAGGGCTAGCTGGCTAAATTAGTCCTATTTGAGCCAGCGAGGAGACCAGGGGAGAATTAGCTGTGGGATCCCAGAGCGGATAATCTTCATAAAAAGGGGAAGGGGAGGGAGAGGGAAGGAAGGGGAATAAAAGATCAGGCTAAGTTCAAATTGAAAGCCAGGTGGAATAGCTCTGTCGTACAGGCCCTGTGGAAGGAAGTTAAATCCTGTAGGGCCCTGGTCTCATGGGACAGAGCATTTCACCAGGTCGGAGCCACCACTGAGAAGGCCCTGGTCTTGGTGGAGGATAATCTGACTTCCTTAGGGCCCGGGACCTCTAAACTATGATTATTCATGGACCTTAAGGTCCTCTGTGGGGCATACCAGGAGAGGTGGTCCCATAAATACCATAAAAACCAGCACCAGGAGTGCCAACTTGGCCCTGTGACCATGGGTTGCCATGGGCTGTGGGTGCCATGCAGCATGCATGGCCCTGGCACCAAATTTTGTGGGTGCCCGGACCCTTCATGGGGAATTTTGTGGGTGCTCGGGCATCCAGGACCCCAGGGAGTTGGCACCTATATCCATCACCCTGGCAGGAACAAGACTCCTAGGACTTCATATAGGTGTCAGGATGCTGTCAGCAGCTCCCGGCTGGTTGATCAGAAATTATAAAGACAAGGAAAAATTTCTTACAGTCCTTTTGTATTTCAATCTTTACAGAGAGAGGCCATAGAAGACAGCCTCTTGGATAATGGTGTTGTCCCAAGTGAAACTCTACCCCCCGTCTCTCCCACTTCCTCATTCGTCATTCTCATCATCTCCTCTATGGCTGCTGCTACATGCCTCTGTCCTTGAGCTCTTTGCTCTCCTACTTTTAAGGCTTGCCGGGTTCTGGGAGATGGAGGGTCTGGAATGCTTTCTAATGACGTGTCAGCCAGGTGTTGCTCTGGCTCTCCCATGATTTCCCAACTTCCCCTCTCATCTGCCTTTGAGCTGTGACCTCCTGCAAACTTCTGTTTTTGTGTGTGTGTGTGTTTATTATTATTATTATTATTATTGAGAAGAAGAGTTTGGATTTGATATCCTGCTTTATCACTACCTGAAGGAGTCTCAAAGCGGCTAACAACCTCCTTTCCCTTCCTCCCCCACAACAAACACTCTGTGAGGTGAGTGAGGCTGAGAGACTTCAGAGAAGTGTGACTAGCCCAAGGTCACCCAGCAGCTGCATGTGGAGGAGCGGAGAATCGAACCCGGTTCACCAGATTACAAGTCCACTGCTCTGAACCACTACACCACACTGGCTCACCCCGCAAACTTCTGTTGTAAATCTATACTGTCTTCCTCTTCCTCCTCCCTGGAAGGGTCAGGATGGGGAGGAGGTCTCCACCATTCCTCCTCTGACAATAGGCAAAGCATATATTGCAGAGCTTTGCCACTTGTGGTTCGGACATCTCATTTATTAACAAATGGATGAGTTTGATTCTCATTCAAATGCCTGGGAATTGATGGCAATGCAAGCCCTCTGTCCCACCCTGCTGATGAGCCCAGCTTTTGCCAACCTAAAAATCCTCTGCCAACCTAGGCAGCCTTCCCAATCTGGTGTCCTCCAGCTGTTGTGGATTACAAGGCTCATCACCCCTGCTAACTAGGGTTAATCCAAAACATCTGGTTGGGGATGTGGTTTCTCGCCCTGATCTGGCCACAGTGATCCATGTGACGGTCACCTCCAGGCTTGATTATTGTAACTCGCTCTACGCGGGGCTGCCCTTGAAGCTGACCCAGAAACTCCAGCGGGTGCAGAATGCCACGGCGAGGCTCCTTACAGGGTCCTTGCCATGGGATCACATTCATCCGGTGTTTTACCAACTGCAGTGGCTCCCGGTGGAGTACAGGGTCAGGTTTAAGGTGCTGGTTTTGACCTTTAAAGCCCTATGCGGCCTAGGGCCCACGTACCTATGGGACCGCCTCTCCTGATATGCCCCACAGAGGACCTTAAGGTCCACAAATAACAAGGTGGTTAGATTGGTCTCAACTAGGGCCAGGGCCTTTTCAGTACTGGCCCTGACTTGGTGGAATGCTCTGTCACAAGAGACTAGGGCCCTGCAGGACTTGACATCTTTCTGCAGGGCCTGCAAGACAGAGCTGTTCTGCCTGGCCTTTGGTTTGGACTCAGTCTGACCCTTATGTTTCCCTCCCCTTATGGTTTTGATCTATGGGCTACTATTAAAATGGGGCTGCATTTTAAATTGTATTTCAACCCGTATTTTAATAAACTGGTTTTTGTTTGTTTGTGTGTCATCCCCCCCCATTATGTTTTAATTGTAATTTTATTAGTGTTAGCCGCCCTGAGCCCGGCTTTGGCCGGGGGGAGTGAGGTATAAATAAAAATTTATTATTATTCTTTATTAAAGGATGGTTCAGGAGAAGGCAGTGTGCAACCACCTTAGGGTTGCATCCCACCCTATGCTATTGGATTGCAGCCTACAAGTATAATTTAAAACAGCATTCCAGTTTTCTGGCTTTTCTGTTTGTTACACTTCACCACCATACCTTCTGGATGGAAGCGGTGCAGTTCACTCTAGTAATTTGCAACCCATGTGCCTTGCATTAAATGTAGCAGAGAAGTTCAGCCGAGAACATTTGACTCCATAGGAGAAAGCTTTTCGTTACTATGTACCAAAGAGTCTCTTGCAACCACGCCACATAAATCACTCTGGATCCTAAGAGACTTTCCATCTGAGTATTTCCAAAAGGTTTCAAAATGAAAGAAGCGTAACTCTGTATGTTAATCGGGGAATGTGTAGCCATCAGCTTATCAGACCAAGGAAAGTCTCGGGAGATGAATGGGCTTTGCTGGAGGGTTGAGAGAAAGAGTATCATGGGAAGACCTTGTGATTCCTGCCCCTTCCATGCTTTGACAAGTATAAAATGTTGTTATGTTTCTTACGCATGTAATCCCCTTTACCTTGCCTTCATCGCCCTGAAACCTCTTGGCTTGATGTCCATTAACTGCACAGTGTGACTGTAAGTGCTATAAGAAAAGGGATTTTGAAAGGATTGAAAAGAGCCACATTAAATGGAACTACGCTTCTTGGATGCAACAGCATGTATAAGCGTATTTGCAACGGGGTTCCTGCAAATAGCTGTCACAAGATGCTCCCCTCTTCATCTCGGCATGTGGGACACCCGAGCCTTTAACTGTTGTTGCTCAGTGTTGGTGTAAACAGATAAAATGTGTTGGCTATCCAAGAGCTGCGCACATTCCCTGCTTTCTTCCCTGCACCTCAGTTTTGCTGAGAGGGGACGGATGCAACATTTTAGTAATGGTGGAGGTGATCTGATTATGCTGCTGCTGCTGCTGCCTTTTAAGCCAGGGTGTGGGATGTTTTTTCAGCCAGATGCCATGGGTTGGCTGGATGCAAAAGAATGGCGGGAGGCACCTGGTGGGGAACCCCCAAGGAGAGAAGGCTCAGAACCAGGTGATTGGTGTTGGGACGACAATGAGTGGTCAGAGGGAGAAGACTGGGGAGGAGGAGATGTCAGAAGCTGAAGAGGCAACTGGGTTTAGTGAGCAGGAAGATACTGTGGCAGAGAATGGTTCAGACTCAGAGGCAAGGGAGGAGTGGGGCTAAGAGGCAGAGATGAGTCAGGATGCGACGGTAGCCACACCCCTGGACTTTCCCTGCATATCAAGGCAGACTCTGGCAGATGGAGCGGACGAGACCAATAGTGGGTCCAACGGTCAAGAAGACATTTTCTGCACATGCTATAGAGCAGCCTTTCTCAACCTGTGGGTCCCCAGATGTTGTTGGACTACAACTCCCATCACCCCTAGCTAGCAAGGCCAGAGCTCAGGGATGATGGGCGTTGTAGTCCAACAACATCTGGGGACCCACAGGTTGAGAACCGCTGTGGAAGTGAGGGGGAGATGGGGCTTGTCAACCTGCTAAGGTAGCCCATGTAGGGGAAGGAAAACTCTGGCCCTAAACCTCCTAAATCCTGTCCTGCAGGATATCTTCAGGAGATATCTTCAGAAGAAGAAAAGGCTAAGGAGTAAACCCTACACAAATCTGGAGTGGAGTCTTAAGACGCTTGGATGGTGCCTGGTACGCCTCCTTCTGGAAACTCCTGCAGCCAGACTGGTGCCAAATGTATTGCTCTGCTCTCCTTTGGCAAGGCCAAGGGGTGTGTGTCTTGTTCTCTGAGCAGCCCAGAGCCTTCATACACACTGCCCAGGCTTGCACCCCAGAGAGGTCGTTTGGTTGACTTCACCCCCTGAGGTGCACTCCATTGTCTCTTGAAACAGATGGATGCCAACAAAAAATTTTGTGTAAGAAGTACGTATACATAAATCTGATAATACCTTTTCTCCATCTATGTTCCTGGTTTATTCTGTGGATTCATTCTAATTTTGCTGGAAGGCCCTCTCCAACTTTCCACCCATCTTTAATACGTCAACATGCATGAAGGTTGGTTACAACTTAGTTTCGGCAGTTTGAGAATAGACCTCACGAGTGTGACATGGTCTGTTTGGTCTCTGAATGAAATAATTCATAAAACCAGGACCATTTCATGCTTCTTTTCACCCCCCATTTGCAATAATTGAGAGTGGCTTCAATGAGAAGGTTGCTTAAAGGCACCACATTATATGCCATTCTGTAACCAAACCTTAAGTTCTCGTAAAGTTCTCTTTTTTTGGTAGAGGGTGTACGGTAGAGGAAATCTCATTTTCATAGCCTTTTGCTCCATCAATAGGAGTCTTTATGGGTAAAAGCATCAGTAGGCTTGTGGTATGTCTTATTGGTATTCTGTGGAAAGTTTTAGGACATGCCTACAGCAAGCCTAGGGACGCGGGTGGCGCTGTGGGTAAAAGCCTCAGCGCCTAGGGCTTGCCGATCGAAAGGTCGGCAGTTCGAATCCCTGCGGCGGGGTGCGCTCCCGTTGCTCGGTCCCAGCGCCTGCCAATCTAGCAGTTCGAAAGCACCCCCGGGTGCAAGTAGATAAATAGGGACTGCTTACTGGCGGGAAGGTAAACGGCGTTTCCGTGCGCTGGCTCACCAGATGCAGCTTTGTCACGCTGGCCACGTGACCCGGAAGTGTCTCCGGACAGCGCTGGCCCCCGGCCTCTTGAGTGAGATGGGCGCACAACCCTAGAGTCTGTCAAGACTGGCCCGTACGGGCAGGGGTACCTTTTCCTTTTTACAGCAAGCCTACAAAACAAGAAATATAGCAAAGGCTACGAATGTCTACAAAATGTTTAACGTTCTGAATGACCAACTGAAACTCACTGGATTTGCTTGTTTGCCTCATTCTCCTTACCAGTATAGCATGAATCTCCAAACTCTGGGTGTTTCCACACAGGGGAGTTTAATGTGGAATTGCCGCTCTTTGTTCACTCGCTTTTTAGAGAGCACCCCTACAATGCCATCATCCAATCAATGTCAACTTGTATTCTTAAAAACTAGGTTGTGTTTTTTTAAACAAAAACAAAAAACCACAAATAGTCGTGGCAATGTGGAGAACTGATTTGAAAGATGGGGAAAACGAGACGCAGATATAAACTGAAATCGACAGATTTCCTCATCCCCAGTCTTCACACAAATTATCCCAGAGGGATAGGGCCAGATGCACCTCAGTTGGGAGGGAGTTCCACACACGAGGAGCCACCACTAAAAAGTCCCTTTCCTGGTACCCACATCATGTATCTCGTGCAGAGAAGGGACTACCAATCTATGCCCTCAACTGAGCAGCCAAATCTTGAGCAGCACTATATACATGAACTGTTGCTAGCTAAAACTAAGCAAGAATGCTTTCGATTTGGTGGCTGGAATGGCTCCCTTTCTGAAGTACCAAAGAGCTTTTTGTGCAATCCACTCACACAGACTATCACAGGGCAGGTGCTACATTATGAGGTTCTATTGAAGAGCAGCAAAATGTCAATTTTAAATTTTTTAAATAATAATAGTTTTATTACTACCATGGATTGTGTGCCTCAGATACACACAAAGTCAAGCACTTTTCAGTCTTACTGACTGAAAGAGGAATTCAAGAAAGTTGTGACCACTGTGACTGAAGTCAGTGGAAAAGTGCTTATCTTTGGCATACTATGCCTATAATCTGTTGCCAGGGCAGGAACTCAGTGACACGCAATCTAATTTACGCACAGAAAGATGGGTTTAAGATGTGCTTTTCTGAAGCGTACATTTTACTAATTTTAAATATACACGCAGTGTGCTGAAAAGCAAACTCAATTATGGTTCCATTTCAGGCCACATCAGTCTGGGGAGATACGGCAAGCCTCATCTTTTGATCAGCCTGCATCGTGCGATTTTGCAGAAGGCTCGTGGACGTCATCTACGCAGGCCCGTGCTCATGTTTCTCACATGTGTCTGCAGCCCATGCTCACATGTTTAGTCAAAGGTAACACAAAGCAGAGCACCTCCACTGCATTTCAGGCCAAAAAGCATCAAGCCAAGGACTGATTCAACCTCCTGTGCCCCTTTGTTTGCGGATCACTGATGACACTGTCATAGGACGGATAGGAAGGTGTTGTGTTGGCAGAGTAGCTAAATCACAGCTAGGAAGCCCAATCTTCTGCAATACTAACTCTTTTCTTGAAATTAAAACAATGTCCAAACATTTGTTCAAAAGCTTTTACTTGAAGAACATATAGCTAAAGGAAGGTTACCAGATTTTTTTCAAAGAGTCGGGGGACACTTTTTTTTTAATAGAGAAAAAAAATTATATACATATTTTAAAAAGAAGTAATATCTTTTCTTCTGTGGTCTCCTCTGTCACGCAGCCTTCCTCTGGGCCCCAGCCTGCTCTCTTGGAGCACCTTGAGTCAGGCCTGGGCTCGGCCACATGTCCTTGCCATCCCAGTGCCCTCTCCTCTTCAGCGGCGGCGGTGTCAGTGGCGTGGCAAGGTCAAGGCTCCCCTCTTTATTCTCCTTCCTCCTTCTCCTTCTCTCCTCCTTCTCCCTGCGTCGGCTCCGGGGTTTTCCTGGCCCCGGAGCACTGCTGGGCAGTCGGCCAGGTGGCCAGGCACTCTTGCTCCCGGCTCAGTTTGGGTCATGGGGGTGTGTGTCAGCGGTTCCCCCAGTTAGCGTGCCAGGCATCCCCGGTCCCCCCTCGGCAGTGGCAGTCTCAGCAGCCTGGAGCCAGCCTGGTAGTGCAGTTGGCTCTGGCTGACTTCAGGAGCTGCCGTGGCGCCCGCCATTTTGCCTCACCGTAAGTCCCCATATAGGGACGCGGGTGGCATTGTGGGTTAAACCCCCAACCTTCTGATCGGCAAGTCCTAGGCTCTGGACTTGTCAATCAGAAGGTCGGCGGTTCGAATCCCCGCTACGGGGTGACCTCCCATTGCTCAGTCCCTGCTCCTGACAACCTAGCAGTTCAAAAGCACGAAGTGCAAGTAGATAAATAGGTACTGCTCTGGCGGGAAGGTAAACGGCATTTCTGTGCGCTGCTCTGGTTCGCCAGAAGCAGCTTAGTCATGCTGGCCACATGACCCGGAAGCTGTACGCCAGCTCCCTCGGCCAATAAAGCGAGATGAGCGCCGCAACCCCAGAGTCAGTCACAACTGGACCTAATGGTCAGGAGTCCCTTTACCTTTACCTTTAAGTCCCCATATGATGTGTCTTGTGTCATTGAACTAATCACACAACATTCATTCCCTATTAATAAATCCATAACACTTAAAATATAAATCCGGAGACATTAAATGAAATCTAGGGACATTCCCTGGATGGATTTTGTCCGGGGATAGATTTGTAAATCTGGGGACTGTCCCTAGGAAATGGGGACGTCTGGTAACCATAAGCTAAAGACAAAGTAAGCAAAGTATTTACATTCACATGCTTATACAAGCATGGGCTTTTTCTTTTCTTTTTTTAATTGAAGATAATAGCTTCTAGCTTCGAACTGGAACTTAATTTGAATGTTCCCTTTTTAGGGAGTGGAGTGTCTTTCTGCCAATTTAATGGATGTTCCAGTCAAGGATGCTTTTATGGGATTCCACATTCCAGTATCAGGATGTGCCACTGCAATTTGGAAAGCATGAAACACAGGGTGAATTCAGCCTAGCTCAACACAAGGTTCTTAAATCCTCTGGAACACTTTTCATATGGTCTCAGACCACAAGAGTGTCAGCTGCTGCAATAACTTTTCAAACGTATTGTTGTGAGTTTGTCTGTGTTTGCGGGGTAGGTCTGTATGATGTTTGGGTCCCTTCTAATTCCTAGGATCCTGGATCCATCCAGGGTGAAAATCCAATGGGGGATTCTCTTGGTGAGCTAGCTAGGCAACTCTTTGGTGAGTCAAAGGTCCTAAGTACTGTGGTTAGCATAACAAAAGAAGTTGCTCTGTGCCAGAAGGCAAATGGGGGAGCCCCTCCCTCAACTAGCTGTTAGGTAAAAGGTAAAGGGACTTCTGACCATTAGGTCCAGTCCTGGCCGACTCTGGGGTTGTGACGCTCATCTCTCTTTATTGGCCGAGGGAGTCAGCGTACAGCTTCTGGGTCATGTGGCCAGCATGACTAAACCGCTTCTGGCGAACCAGAGCAGCGCATGTAAATGCCATTTACCTTTCCGCCGGAGCGGTACCTATTTATCTACTTGCACTTTGACATGCTTTTGAACTGCTAGGTTGGCAGGAGCAGGGACCAAGCAACGGGAGCTCACCCCGTCGTGGGGATTCGAACCGCCGACCTTCTGATCAGCAAGCCCTAGGCTCTGTGGTTTAGACAGGAGTTAAAAGGTAAAGGGACCCCTGACCTTTAGGTCCATTTGCGGATGACTCTGGGGTTGCAGCACCCATCTCGCTGTAGAGGCTGAGGGAGCCGGCATTTGTCTGCAGACAGCTTCCGGGTCATGTGGTCAGCATGACTAAGCCGCTTCTGGCGAACCAGAGCAGAGCACGGAAACGCCGTTTACCTTCCCGCTGGAGCGGTACCTGTTTATCTATTTGCACTTTGACGTGCTTTCGAACTGCTAGGTTGGCAGGAGCAGGGACCAAGCAATTGGAGCTCAACCCGTCGCGGGGATTTGAACTGCCGACCTTCTGATCAGCAAGCCCAAGAGGCTCAGTGGTTTAACCCACAGCGCCACCTGCCTCCCTTCAACTAGCTGTTAGAAGGACAATAATTGAGGGCAGTGGTGTGTGAGAGCTGGAAGCAGGCTGTAGGCAGATGCCAGAAAGCAAGAGCCCTCCTTTGCACAGCTTATCAATATCTTTCTTAAATTGTGATACCCAGAATTGGACACAGGGATCCTGGTGTGTTCCGACCAAGGCAGAATAGAGCAGGAATGAGGAAGTTGGCATTCTCTGGTTGCCCTTTGGAATACAACTCCCAACATCCAATTAGTTGAGATCATAGGAGCCAATTCCTAGGGGCTGAGATCCCTTTGCTCCCCCAATAAAATGTTTGAGTGTGTGTGTGTGCGTGTGTGTGTGTCCCCAAAGTTGACGGGCATTTCCATTCAAATGGTGTGTGTGCACCGTGTCTTGTGATCAATTATGTGGGGCTTACCTCCCCACCCCCATATTTTATTCAGATTGGCCACACTGTCTGAGACTGATGGGAGTTGGAGTCCAATAGAACTTGGAGGCCCGCAGCTTCGCCGTCTCTGCTTCTGGGGCGAGGCAGTAGCTGAGTGATTGGAGAAGGTCCATAGCTGAGCATCTGGAAAAGGCAGGACTCAGGGAGACGGAGCTCGGAGGGAGGAATACTGCCACGGTGGCGGAGAGGGAAGCGGACCCGATTCCTGCATCGCAGGGGGTTGGACTGAATGACCCTCGGTGCCCTTTCCAACTCTACCATACGATCGTATGCGCAAAGGCGGCGAGTTTGCTGTTGCCGTTCGTTGCGCGCATTAGCCGCGTGCAGCGTGCATAACACTCGTGTCCCGAGCTTGTTTCCTGCGATTACAAGCGAGGAAGAGGAGGGACGGCAGGTGACAAAGGGCGCCTCAGTGCAGCTTGCCCAGCTGACAGTCCCAAGACGTCGCCTTCTGACAGAGGAGAGGAGGGCTGCCGTGGCAAAACGGCGCGATAAATACCAGATGGCCGGCGCGCAAGCAGCCCTTCACCAGGCGCAACCCTGACGCCGCGGGCGAGCCGTCCACTCCACTCCTTTGCGCAAGGCGCGCCGCAGCTCAGCTCCGCAGTAAAGCAGCCCTCCTCTGGACCCCGCGGCCCTTCCACCTCTGCAAAAGGTGGGGACCCAAAGTCCCCTGCAGAAACCTCCGCTCCCAGCGTCGTCGGGGCCCTCTCCAGATACCCTTAGATCTCCCCTTGGGCATGCACCAGCGCGCTGCCCTTGCAAACGCCGCCGCAGCAGCAGCAGCTTTGCCAGGCACTTTGGCGCAGCCTTAGAAAATCTCCCTCGTAAATTCGCCCTCGAAGCCTGGGCTGTGCCGTCGGTTGCGCCCCTGCGCCCCTCCTCCGAAGCGCCTCGCACGTGCTGCGCCATGGAGCGCCCGCGGCTGGAGGCGCAGTGCTACCGAAACGGGGACTGCCACCCCGGACGCCTCCTCGGGGGCTTGAGCGAGCTGGCGGCTGGCAGCAACCCCTGCGAGATCCGCAAGCCGGCGGCGAAGCTCCCGCGCCCGCCGTCGGACAAAGGCAGCCGGGCCCGGGAAGGCGAGGAGCGGGAAGAGAGGGACGGGCTGCCTGCCCTGGAGGATGCGTACACCACCATCCTGGAGGGCCTGGGCGAGGACCCCACCCGGGAAGGGCTGCTGCTCACGCCCCGTCGGGCCGTCAAGGCCATGCAGTTCCTCACCAAGGGCTACCGCGAAACCGTCGGAGGTGAGATGCCCGCCTTTCTTTCTTTTCTTGTTTTGACAAAAGCCGCCAGTGGTCTGGTTGCACCTTAAAGGCTTCCTATATTTATTAAGTCGTAAGCCTTCGTGGGCAAGATCAGCGGCGTAAAAATAAGTGTCTCTCCTCGTTTCATCTTTTGAAGACCTGCTAAAATCACTTCTGTTCCGTCGGGAACAATTCAGAATACTGTACACCTTCCCACAATTTTCTGATTTTAAAAATGCAGGCAATTAAGAATTCACCTTCCCATAATGTCTTTATTTTAAAACTTTTTATGTTTTTACTGCATGGCTTTTGTTATTATTTTTATTTTATTTACAATAAAAGATATTATTTTATTGTAAAGAATATATTGCACATTTTTATTATATAGCTTTGTTGTAAACCACTCTGGTGTTTTTTAAAAAATGAATTGTGATAGAAAAATATTTTAAATGAATGAATAAATATTACTATATTAGATTTCTTACCCACCTTTTGCCGTGAGGTGTTGGGGAAGATAACGGTAATTTTAAAATGCAGTATTGAAATTGGTTAAAACAAATTGCAATCCAGGGAATAGGATGGGCCCTAAAAATAATCTGCAGTGCTGCTGATTGTTGTTGTTTAGTCGTTTAGTCATGTCTGACTCTTTGTGACCCCCTGGACCAGAGCATGCCAGGCACTCCTGTCTTCCACTGCCTCCCGCAGTTTGGTCAAACTCATGTTGGTAGCTTTGAGAACACTGTCCAACCATCTCGTCCTCTGTCGTCCCCTTCTCCTTGTGCCCTCCATCTTTCCCAACATCAGGGTCTTTTCCAGGGAGTCTTCTCTTCTCATGAGGTGGCCAAAGTATTGGAGCCTCAGCTTCAGGATCTGTCCTTCCAGTGAGTACTCAGGGCTGATTTCCTTCAGAATGGAGAGGTTTGATCTTCTTGCAGTCCATGGGACTTTCAAGAGTCTCCTCCAGCACCATAATTCAAAAGCATCAATTCTTCGGCGATCAGCCTTCTTTATGGTCCAGCTCTCACTTCCATACATCACTGCTGGGGAAACCATAGCTTTAACTATACGGACCTTTGTCGGCAATGTGATGTCTCTGCTAATGCTGCTGATATATTCATCAAATCATAGAATTGCAGAGTTGCAAGGGACCCCAAGATGCTGGGGTCATCTAGCCCAACCCTCTGCAATGTAGGAATATTTTGCTCAAAGTGAGGCTCGAACTCACGACCTTGAGATTAGGAGTCTCATGCTCTACCAACTGAGCTAAAGGCATTTTCTTTTGTATTGGCACTGAACAATCTGGTCATCACTTTATTAAGTGTATCCAGTATTGTTCCTCCTCTTGGAAGACTGCGTCTGTGTGATCTCTTTCGCATGCCTTTCTTTCTTTTAAAAAGTGGGTTTAGTCAGCAGCAATTCTCATCCTGCCTCACCACTGATCATGCTTGGAGCTGTAGATATTTTAAATAATAAAAAAACAGATTTTATACATACATGAGAATAGGTAACCATAAATTGTGTAATAATAGGCCTGACCTGGAAATATTGAAATATCAGCAAGCCTGTAATGCTATACTGAGCTGCTTGGGATGGATTTTACTTATATGCTGCTTTTCTGCAGCAAACTTGTGCCCTGACTTAAAGCAAACATTCAGAGACCTCGAAATAGAGAACACTTGGAAATACAATTATACAAAATACGGAACGTGTCAGTAAATTCACAAATAACAAAAATCAACAAAAAAATTGTAAACATGCACATTCTCTCTGCCATAGCTGACACACTTCATATCTCTTTATTCTTTACTGCCATCCCTTGAGGGACATAGCAAATACTGTATACAGACTTTTGTCATTTTCATTTCAGGGCCACATTAATCTCTGGCTATAACAATCAGCTCCTTGGTTCTTGCTGCCTGGAAGCAAGTTGATTAGCAATCCTCTTAAACCTTGTTCCAGGGTTACTGGATTATTTCTATAATGTAGCCATTCAGCACTATCTGGGAATTGAGGGTGTGTATGAATGAATGAATGAATAAAGTTTATAACTCAGTAAGCATTGAAAGTTTACTTGCATTTGCTTTACAGCTATGTGCAACTCTGAACACACAGACACAATTCTCGTTTCAAGGGATAAGACTTGTTGTAGAACGTGGCTGAGAATCCTGAAGCAGGAGCCCTGATCCTACATGAGCATTGCACACTCCCCATACTAGTGGTTCAGTGGGATTTGGGGTACTACTTTGACTAAAATAGCTCCCATCCCCAAGGCAGAACCCCAGAATCTGAAGGCACCATGCCAGCAGACAACTAAAAATGTGACACTGGCACTTAGCAATTTCCTTGCTGAGGACCAGGTTACAGTGGTACCTTGGGTTACAAATGCTTTGGGTTACATGTTTTCAGGTTGCGGACCGCGGGAAACCCGGAAGTACCGGAAAGGGTTACTTCTGGGTTTCACCGCATGCGCAGGAGCGCCAAATCACGTCACGCGCGTGCACAGACACAGCGTTGCAGGTTATGAACGCTACAGGTTGTGGAAGTGCCTCTGTCACGGATTACATCCGCAACCTGACGTTCCACTGTACTTTAGGGACCATCTTTACCCATCTAAACCTGCCTGGGCCCTGAAGGAGGCTTTGCTCCTTCAGCTCATTCTCACTGGAAATGTGATTGGCAGGTGCAGTGGTACCTCGAGTTAAGAACTTAATTTGTTCTGGAGGTCCGTTCTTAACCTGAAACTGTTCTTAACCTGAGGTACCACTTTAGCTAATGGGGCCTCCTGTCGCCGTCGCGTTGCCGCCATGCGATTTCTGTTTTCCTCCTGAAGCAAAGTTCTTAACCTAAGGTACTATTTCTGTGTTAGTGGAGTCTGTAACCTGAAGCGCCTGTAACCCGAGGTACCACTGTACTAGGAACAGGGCCTTTTCAGTGATGGTGCCGCCGGACTAATGAAAGCCATTCCCTGGAGAAATAAGCTTCTCCCACTTGTTGACAGGTTTTATTTGGGTCACGAAGAGTCGGACACGACTAAACAACAACAACAACAAAAACTGTTTTATGCTCTTTCTAGGGCCACTGATAGCTTTTAAATGCAATTTTTAGACTCATTTTTACTGGTTTTTAATACTTTGGTTTTCATCGTTTTGATGTTTAGATCACTTTTGTGGAAATGTGGAATGAAAAGAAATTGAAATGAATGGAAGAGAGAACATTTTTACAGTTTGCTGCAGCACGCGGCTGCTAGGAATGTGAAATATTTTTCTAGGCTTGCCTATCTAGTTTGACCTAAACATTCTTGGTCTGTTACTTGTGGGGTATTTAAAATGCAGTCAAACGAACAATTCATGTTTTGCTAGATAGGCACATAATAGGAACTGAAGCTCACAGAGTTTCCCTGTAAGTCTGCTAGAAAGAACTCTGTGAGAGACACTCCCACTGTGCCCTGACAGAGGAAGGGCATAGCTATATATACTTACTTACCGGTACTTACCTGCCTGGGCACAGCCTCTCTTTTCTCTCTCTCCTTCATCTCTTCATCAGCAAGCCAGAAATGTGAGAGCATCTGCTAAGTCCAATGCCCAGACACCATTTCAAACTAGACTAAAGCACATCTTTGTAGCTGAATTACCATTTTAAGCCGGCCTGAACAAAGCTGTTATCTCTGTTACTCTGTTCTGAGTGAGCAAATGTTATTTTTCACCTTTTACAAGACTGTGTGATTGTTTTAAGGGGGAGAAATGGGGGAAATACCAGGAGAATCCAGTCTGCCTTAAAGCATGCAGGATTCCTTAAGCTAAAAGGCTAAAACTAACCTATCTAGGTGTTAGGAAAACATTCTTTAAGAAACAGATAAAAGTTCCTGCAAGCTTTAAAGAGGGTTCCAGATTTTTACTTTAGGGTGTACGAGTGGCACTCCAGGCTTGATTGGTGTCAGCTGGAGGTGCAAATAAAGGGAGGAAGTTGCAGGGTGCAATTTCCACACGAGGAAAGCACACACAGAGACACACACACTGTCAGCAGGCACACTGACAACAAGGTTGGAAGTAAGACAATGTGTGCTGCTGATAACTGAGTTTTGCTGCATCAGGATTGTTAATTATTGGACTGAGATTATACCATGCTGGAGAGATAAAAAAAGAATGTAAATAGCTTGTACAGTGGTACCTCAGGTTACATATGCTTCAGGTTACAGACTCCGCTAACCCAGAAATAGTACCTCGGGTTAAAAACTTTGCTTCAGGATGAGAACAGAAATCGTGCTCCGGCAGCGTGGCAGCAGCGGGAGACCCCGTTAGCTAAAATGGTGCTTCAGGTTAAGAACAGGTTCAGGTTAAGAACAGACCTCCAGAATGAATTAAGTTCTTAACCTGAGGTAACACTGTATATAATAGTAATAGAAATGCTTGTGCAACCAGTCAAGCAATAAAGAAGCTATTGACTGTGAATTTGAGTATGACTCCTGTTCTTGTCCTCTGCCTCCGGGGAAAACTCTGCTACAAACAGTAAGAAGTGGGTTTACCGAGGTGCCACCACACAAGCAGAAAAGCGCAGCGGAAGTGTGTGGGCGGTAACCTCTAATACTAAGCTCCCCTTTTAAGCTGGCAAATGGGTGGCACCCTGCTGAACTCACAAACGTGAGGAAGGAAGGATAATATCTAATAAATACATCCTCTCCTAGCATCTATCCACATCCCAGTATTACTAATTATTCTTTATTCAAGGCCAGAACTGGTAGATAGAACAAAGTGCACTTTCCCACTATTCCATGAAAAGCTTCTGTTTCTTTTCAGACATACTCAACGATGCAGTTTTCGATGAGGACCATGACGAGATGGTGATCGTGAAGGACATTGATATGTTTTCCCTCTGCGAACATCACTTGGTACCTTTCTTCGGCAAGGTACTGGTTACCTGAAACGCTTTGTGGTCTAAACCAGTGTTGGCCCCCTGCTGGAGCGACTGGGGAAACCCAGCCAGATGGGCTCAGAGTTCTTTGGGTGACCTTTAGTTTGCACTGTGTCAGGCAGCAGAGGAACTAGCCCCCACAGCAGGCTGCCAGGAATGGACAAGACAAGGGGAAGTCCTTACCATCTGCTTTTATTTAGTATTCACAGAGAGAGGCTTAGAAACGCATCGACTTGGAGCAATGGCATTGCTCTGAGTCAAACCCCACCCCCTCCGTCTCTCCCATTATGCGTCATCCCTACGGTGGCTGAGCTGTGCCTTCTGCCTCTGAGCTTTCTGCTCTCCTACTTTCAATGCCTGCCAGGTTCTGGGAGGGGGCGGGTCTGGAATGCTTTCTAAAGACATTTGAGTGTGTCAGCTGTCCCCCCTCTGGTGCTGCTTCCTCCTCCTCTCCCATTATTTGAAGAAGAAGGGTTTGGATTTGATATTCCGCTTTATCACTACCCGAAGGAGTCTCAAAGCGGCTCACAATCTCCTTTCCCTTCCTCCCCCACAACAAACACTCTGTGAGGTGAGTGGGGCTGAGAGACTTCAGAGAAATGTGACTGGCCCAAGGTCACCCAGCAGCTGCACGTGGAGGAGCGGGGAAGCGAACCTGGTTCACCAGATTACGAGTCCACCGCTCTTAACCGCTACACCACGCTGGCTCTTTCCCCTCATCTGCCTCTCCCTCAAGCCCCTGTTGTAATTCTGAACTGTCTCCTTCTTCTCTGGAAGGATCAGGCTGGGGAGGTTGTCTGCACCATTCCTCCTCTGCCCTGTCCCTGACACACTGCTGTGTTGCACTACAAGCATGGCATATTTTTTATTTATTAAAAAAAAAAAACCCTATTCCCTCCTCCCTGTTAGATGTGCTATCTTGCTTTTCTTTTAAGGGGATGATGCAGGGGTGTATCGCTGTCCGCCAGCACCTGGGGCGGATGCTCCTGTGCTGGGCAAGACGCAGAGGGTCTCTTCACCCTCCGCACTCACCCAGCCCTCACTGCCAGGTGATGGGGGTCTCTGTAGGGATGCCTGTTTTGTGTGTCCCCCCCCCCCAGCATCCTGCTCGTTATGCCAATGGGATAACGTTTGCTTCTAAGCCAGCAGTTCTCAACCTGTGAGTCCCAAGATGTTGTTGGACTACAACTCCCATCATCCCTGAGCTCTGGCCTTGCTAGCTAGGGGTGATGGGAGTTGTAGTCCAACAACATCTGGGGCCCCACAGGTTGAGAACCGCTGTATCAAAGCCAATAGCACTGAAGACTTGTGAGTTTGAATCACTGACAGAGATTTGGGGGAAGTATCCTCAATTGCCTTGGGGAAGAGGATTATTTTGATTTTACTTGCCCTTGCCAGTCAGATCAGACAGGCCGCTGTAACGCAGACCAACAAGGCAAATCCACAAATCCCTTTGGAACGAATTGTGCATTAGCAAGATTTCAGAATCTCAGCATTAGTGACTAGAGCAGAGAGTGTGTTGGAGAAACCTATTCCCTGCAACATAACTGGTGTGTTGCGGTGGGGATAGACTCCACTTGTGAATCCAGTATTAATCATTCTCCCCTCTCCGTTTGAATCTGCAGGTGCACATTGGATACTTACCGAGGAAGAAAGTGGTTGGCTTAAGCAAACTTGCAAGGTTCTTATTATACAACTTACGTTCTTGTCTGTTTATGGAATTCACCTGTGCAACGTGTACCGATGGCTGCTGTCTCAGGTGGCTTTGTACGGGAATTAAGACAAATTTGTGGAGGAGAGGTTGTGCCAGTGGCACTTAGCCAGCATGGCCATTCAGAACCTCCAGGTTCAGTAGCAGCTTATCACTGAATAAGACTTGCTGGAGAGCAATAACAAGACAGCGTTGTCTTCAGACCACGCTTGCCCGCTATGGGGAAATGGGGTGTTGCACCCGGTGGACCAACCTGCTCTCTCTGTGGTGCAATGGGCCAATGCGTCCGGCTGTTAACCGGAAGGTTGGTGGTTCGAGCCCACCCAGGGACGGCTGTGGGCAGGATTCCTGCATTGCAGGGGGTTAAACTACATGACCCTTGGGATCCCTTCCAACTCGACCTTGTGTCTGATCCATCATGACTCTTCTTAGGCTTTTGAAGCATGCGTGAATGTACAGTTGTGTGCATTTTGTGTGTATGTGAAATTAGAAGTTACATGCGATCTGGGATGTTAACACTGATAAGTGAGATGATTCGTTTATTGGCCACGGGTGCCTCCTAAGCTGCTGAGCTCAGGACCACACACATGGGAGTTATCCCTTTTCTTTTTCTTTTCTTTTTTGCAACAGTCCAGTGGTGCAGATTGAATCGGACTCTGCTGCCTCCAGATTTCTGTACTGCTCCAGATTTCTGTACTGCAGGCGGTCTGAGGACATCCACCCTCTGCTGCGGGAGGCTAGTGGCTGGGAAACACAAGTATCCAAACAAACTCCTGTGTTGCAAAGAGAATGTCAACAATGTCTAGGCAACACGATGACCATATACATACGTAATAGACAATATTTATAGAATTCCTTCAAATCACAAAAAGTTCAAAATGAAATCTTTAGTCTCAAAGTCTCTGAAAATCTTTAAATGAAGCGAGGTAGCAAACTTTGTACGCTGGAAGACGAGCTGTGAAGCTTTGTGTATTCAACGATGATGTCCAACACTGAACGGTAATTCGGATATTGACTACTGTTTCGTAGAATTCTTCATCAGCGTGGTGGGAGGATATAGAATTGCTTCATAAACCCATCTTATTTCGAATGAATGTATATAAATGAAAATATCAAATTCTGTGGAACAGTGCTCATGTAATAATGTAGTCACTGCATTATTTGAACCTTTTATGATTTTAAAGATTGTCTATTACGTATGTATATGGTCATCCCGTTGCCTAGACATTGTTGAGGGAAACACAAGTAGGCAGAGAGCTGTTGCACTCCGGGTCCTGCTGGCAGGCTTCGCAGAGGCATCTGAGAGCTGAACTAGATGGGTCTTTAACTTGATCCAGCAGGGCTTTTCTTAAGTTCCTACATATTATTGTTCTGAGGAATTCTGGGGACCGCAAATGGCAGTCTCAAGTTGGGAGAAGCTGTTGGTGCTGATGTGTTTTTACCTTGCCCCACCCTCAAGAAAAGTGATTACCTCATGTTTTTATTTGAAAGCATGAGTACAGTTTTACCTTGGAAGTCGAATGGAATCCGTTCTGGAAGTCCGTTTGACTTCCAAAACATTTGAAAACCAAATTGCGGCTTCTGATTCGCTGCAGTAAGCTCCTGCAGCCAATCAGAAGCCTCAGAAGCCCGGTTGGATCTTCAGGTTCTAAAAGAACGTTTGCAAACCGGAACAATCACTTCCGGGTTTGCGATGTTCAGGAGACAAAATGTTTGGGGCGTTCGTGATTCAAGGTACGACTGTACTCCAAAGGTAAAACCTTGACAACTGCAGCCTGAGAGTGAGTCTTGCTTGTTCCCGTTTTGCATTCTATTTGCTCATCTGTTTCTTGACACCATGCCATTTATTTTCTCACACTGTTATCTTTTCTCCCTCCAGAATCGTTGAAATATTCAGCCGAAGGCTTCAAGGTTTGTATCCCTTCTGCAATAGGGTGCAGCTCTGCCTTCTTGCTAACTCCCCTATGTTCATCTAATGCCACCCCTAGGAGTCACTCTAGGGCAAGAGTGGCTAACCTGTGGCCATCTTGACCAGGGGTTCCCAAACTTTTGTCTTCAGCTGTTTTGGACTACATTTCCCATCATCCCTGACCACTGGTCCTGCTAGGCAGGGATGATGGGAGTTTTAGTCCAACAACAGCAGAAGACACAAGTTTGGGGAAACCCTGATCTAGACCTTCTTGAACTATAACTCCCAGACTGTTGGCCGTGCTAGCTGGGGCTGTTGGGAGTTGGTGTCTGACACCACCTGGAGGGGCAGTAGCTAGGCACCCCTTCTCAGGGGCATGAATTTCCCTGAGTGTGCTGTGAGAAACAAAATTACTTTAAGAATCCTGCGGGCCTCTGGATATTGTGGAATTCCAAATCCCATTGGTCTTATTATCCAGTATAGCCAGTACTAAGGGAGTTGTAGCCCTACAGCACCTGGAGGACCACAGGTTCCCCATCCCCAATAACTGCCAGCAGGGCTGCTTTGCTCTCTGGTCCTCCAAATGCCCCCCATATCCGCTTCATCCTGAGAGCTGGAGGGGAAAGGCAGTGGGAGGTCAGCACAGTGTGCATGCAGTGGCAGGAGCAGCAGGATGGGAAGATGGCAGCCCCGCCAGTCAAATCTTCCAAGACAGGAATGTGCAGATCAGGACAAGTTGGTCAGTCTCTGTTTGATCTGCAGCAGAGTGGCAAAGGTTTTTAATCTTCAAATGAAAAACAAAAAAAGATAGTTAGAAAAAGTCTGTCACTGGGAACTCACGTTGAGTGCGGAAAGCAAATTCCTGGGCTGAGTAGCTCCTCAGAGGAATTGTTCTCCTTAATTCTAAGTCAGAGGGGAGCGCTCAGGGGCAGAGGAAGGGGGCGGTGGGGGCAGTTTGCCTGGGGTGCCATCACTGAGGGGGGTGACATTTGGCACGGCGCCTGCTCTCGACTCCCAAGCCTACCCTGAGCCATCGGGGGAAGGGGCGGAGCTGTGCTGCCTTGCAGGTGGCCTTTCCCCCTTCCTCCTTCGTTTTGACAGCTTAGGAGAGGTTTGGGAGTTGCGGGTGGGCGGTGCGCCATTGCCCCCTGCTCCTGGACTGCTTCCTGTGGGGGGGAGGAGCTCCCCCATGCTGTCAAAAGGAAGAGGGAAGGGAGGAAGGCTGCTGGCAAAGCGGCGCGGTTCCCTCCCCTCTTGCCCAGGAAGCAGCCTGCCAGGGGTGGCTCGCTCTGCCCTCAGGTGCGCAGCTTGTGCCAGAGCAGCTATCTCCACCTCTGGGAGTGCTAGTGAGTTTTGTCCTTTTCACTCAATATTTCACACACACACACACACACACACACACACACACACACACACACACATGTCAGGAGGGAGACAGTCTTTCCCCCATTTGCCTGTGAAAGCCCCTTTCCCCCAGCTTAGCTGAAAGTTCTCTTTTGAGAACAATTGGCTCGGACCAAATTGATTCAGAAGTCAGTAAGTTCATTTATTCCAAAGTTAGCAATTTATAGTGGTACCTCTGGTTAAGAACTTAATTCGTTCCGGAGGTCCGTTCTTAACCTGAAACTGTTCTTAACCCGAGGTATCACTTTAGCTAATGGGGCCTCCTGCCGCCGCCGTGCCACCAGAGCACGATTTCTATTCTCATCCTGAGGTAAAGTTCTCAACCTGAGGTATTATTTCTGGTACTGAAGTGTCTGTAACCCGAGGTACCACTGTATTAAAGAAAAGAATGTATTCAAAAGTTAACCAAAGCATATATCCGTAAAATAACAGTGAGCGTGTATTTGAAGTTGCCAACCAATAGCCCTTTTTTTCTCCTCACAAAGCACCATTATTTTTCCAGTCCAGGAGCGGCTTACCAAGCAGATTGCCCTGGCAATTACTGAAGCCCTGAAGCCTGTTGGAGTGGCTGTGGTCATTGAAGCATCGTAAGTTCAGCATGCCCTGTCCAGCTTGGAACTGTTGCATCATATACACCTTCATTGCATTTTCCCCATTTCCCTCTTTTGCTGGGGGCGGGTGAGTTTGCATATGATCACTATTAAAAGCACACACTATAAACAATGTAAGAAACCCAGCATGATCCTATACTCAGGAAGTGCCATTAATCTCAGTACGGCTCACTCAAAGGTGAGCGATAGGATTACAATCTTGCTTAGTTGCACGTTGCTGTACACAAAACAGGTTGAATGACCACCTATCATGGATGCTTTTTTTTTCTTTTTTTATTTCTTTTTTACTTTTCAAATTTTACATTTCAAATCAAACACCTATTAAACCATACATTCATTGACTTTCCTCCCTCCCCTTACAAGGTACATTTAATATATCCATCATTCCTGCTTATTTTAATATACCCATCTAATTCTGTTTTCCTATCTTGAATCTCTTCAACATATGTTATATTGTTGAATATTACTTTAATACTGCCAGCGTTTTCAGCTGTACACAATTATTTTCAAAATATTAGACGAGAATTTTCCATTCCTCTTTTAAATACATTTTCTTCTTAGTCTCTTATTCTACTTGTTAGACCTGCTAATTCTGCATATTATATCATCTTCAGTTGTCAGTCTTCCTTTACTAAGGACTTCACTCATTTTCCATTTTGGAGCTAAAATCTGAGCCGCTGTTGTTGCATACCTAAATAACTCACCCCCCGACTCCTGGAAACCTCTGTATTAACAATTCCTAACAGAAATGCATCCGGTTTTTTTGGGGAAAGTTGTTTTAAACTTTTTCTTCATCTCATTATATATCATTTCCCAATATTCTTCAGCTGTCTGTCATGGATGCTTTAGCTGAGATTCCTGCATTGTAGAGGGTTGGACTAGATGAAACTTGGGATTCCTTCCAACTCTATGATTCTACACCAGAGAGGGGGTAGGGATGTTATCTCCTGTTCATCTCCCCACTGAACTCCTATTGGTGAAGCTGCCTTCTGAGCACGTGCAGCAGCTGTCCCAATGGCACACACCTCAGCATAACTGTGAAGGGGAAGTGGTTTTTATTTTCAAAGCGGCCGCAAACAGCTGTGTTTCTCAAGAAACTACAGCAGGGGTCGGCAAACTAAGGCCTGGGGGCCAGATATGGCCCACCGGGCTCGTAAATCCGGTCCACGGACCCTGTCGCCCACTCGGTCAGTCCCTGCGCTAAACCAGCACGGAGGCCTCGCCGTGCGGGAACTGACTTCCGCTGTGCTGGCACGGCTTCAAATTGGCTGCAGGAAGCTCCCGCTGCCAATCCGAAGCCGTGGACGCCTTTGGGTGGGCAGTGACACTGACGCAGTTTTGGATTGGCTGCAGGAAGCTACTGCTGTCAATCTGAAGCCGCGGACGCCTCTGGGCGGCACCCCTTCCTTCCCCCTGAGGCGGCCGCATATGGCCAAGAGCCGAGCGGGAGGAAGCGGCGGCGGCGGGGAGGCTGTCTCCGCCACCCAGGCCAGCGGTATGGGCTCTGTGCCCTGTGGACCTCTGGCAGAGGCAGAGGACGATGACGACACCGCCAAAGGTGAGGCAGCGGGAGCATGAGTGGGGGGGGTCCTTACGGGAAGGGGGGTCCGGCCCCCCACAAGGTCTGAGGGACCGTAGACTGGCCCTCTCCTGAAAATGTTTGCTGACCCCTGAACTAGTCATACCTCATGTTACGTTTGCTTTAGGTTGCGCATTTTCAGGTTGCGTCCTGCAGCGACCCGGAAGTACCGGAAAGGGTTACTTCCGGGTTTCGCCACTCGTGCATGTGCAGATGCGCAAAATGACGTCACGCGCATGCGCAGAAGCAGCGAATTGTGACCTGCATGTGCACAGAAGCAGGTTGCATTCTTTTCAGGTTGCGAACAGGTCTCCGGAACGGATCCCTTTCGCAACGAGAGGTACCACTGTACAGGAAAGGTAGGGATTGTGGCTGATGTCACGTGTACACGGCATCGGACACCACCGATGGAAGTGCACGAGAGCCAGTGTAAAGTGTAAAACAGTGTAAAATGCGTACATAACCATAACTGGACTGAGTTCTGAGTAGATATTTATGGGGTTGCACTGTAAAGTAGCTTGGGAGGCATTGTATGTCTGTGGGCAAAATTTTAAAATTCATACACACCCCTGCAGTGGTATAGCGCCATGTGATTTTGCAGTTTATGTAACTCAGCATTTATTTATTTTTTACAAAAATGTGTAGCAAGCTCTGAATTAATCTTTGCAATCTGACTGTTATTTTATTATGTGGTTCTTGACCTTCTGAGGTTGTCAGCTGCTTTGGACATCGTTCACCGTGGAAAATAAACCACAATGGCATGGGTGTTAGCGATTCCTGCTGCTAATTTGATACTAAAAATGCCTCTTTGAATGTCCCCTGGCAGGCACATGTGCATGATCATGAGGGGAGTTCAGAAGATGAGCAGCAAAACCGTTACGAGCGCCATGCTTGGAGTCCTGCGGGAAGATCCCAAAACCAGGGAGGAGTTTCTCGCCTTGATCAAGAATTAAACGACAGCAGCTTGCGGCTCTCTGTGGGTTTGGATCCCACACTCGAAACCAGTTGCCAAGACATAATTGCCTTCTGTGAGCCAGAATCTGTGCCATAAAAGAAGAAGAAGAAGAAGACCAAAAAAAAGGTGAAAGCAAAAAAAGAGAAGAAAATAAATAACTGCACCACAGCTTTGTTCTCGCTTCTGGGTAACACCTTAAGAGTGTCGTTAAACATTAGCTAGGCAGCACAAGCACCGAACTCCCATTTTGCAGCAAAGCAATCGGGTATCCCTGATAAGGCAGCGTCTTGTGACATGGTGAGCCAAGGGCCTCTTTGCACCCTGCATCTTCTAACCCTTTGAGAACAAAGCAAGCGATCCATCCTCTCCCGTGAGTTTTCATGCATCACAAGAGTCGCACATTTGAGCACATAAAATGTGAATGCAAGATAGGCTTATTTGCAAAGGTGTGTTGTGTAGGTGCATTTAGGATTGGCTGCAGTTCTCTTCATCAGTACGCTCAGTGGATGGTCCAGGGGTGGCCTGTTCTAGTGCAGGTAGGGGGAGCCTCAGGCCCAAATGTGGCCCCCTAGGTCTCGTATTTCTGGTTCTAGGAAGCCTGCCAGGCCCCTTACCCCTGGCCCTACTCCTTACTGGTCCCGCTCTGTGTCTTCCTTAGGTACTTTTGCCTTTGTGGCATGAGAGCCTCACTTAAAAAAAGAAGAAAAAAGCACAAATACCACTCAAAATACATCTACCTTACAAACTTTTATTGGTTTAATATTGACTGACTCGTTTTTGCTTACTCTCAGGCAGGCACAGGCAAACTCGGCCCTCCAGATGTTTTGGGACTACACTTCCCATCATCCCTGGCCACTGGTCCCGTTAGCTAGGGATGATAGGAGTTGTAGTCCCAAAACATCTGGAGGGCCGAGTTTGCCTGTGCCTGCTCTAAGGGATCCTGGGAATGATAGTTTGGTTAGGGTGCTGAGAATTATGTTAAAAGATAACATGTCAATCCATTCTCCCCTGGGATTGTCCAGGGAACATAAATTGCTGGTTAACTAGTTCATGGTGGCAAACCTTTGCATGTTTGCTTCGGAGCCAGGGTTGTATCCTGCTAAGTCGTTGCATGGCTGGAATGATGTTTAGAGGTGCAACAGAATGTCCCCTCTCTCTCTTCCCCTTGCAACAGCCAAATCTGGCCCAGGGTTTCTGGGAGGAAGAGACATTCTATTGCACTTGTGAAAGCTATAGTTGTTCTGCTTGCGCAATGACTTGGCTGAGTGAATTAGATTGGGAAGGGGGCAGCTGCCCCTCTTGTAGCACAATCAAGTAAAACAATAGAAATACTTAACTACCATAATTGACCAATCATGTCGGTTCTGTCCTCCCATAACAAGAGTCCTGCCCCCCCCCAACAAAAATACTGGCTACGCCCATGTTTGCACACGTACAATGCAGATATGTCCACAAAAGGCTTTCCAGTGCGTGATACCAAGCCAATTACTGTTGCCAGTTTTCTAACTGGGATTTGTGCCTTGGCACAAATAAAAAGGGGATGAGGAATCTTTACTCTCGAGACGTCAATCCTGTGCACACCTACCAGGGAACAAGTCCCACTAGATACAGTAGGATTGGTTCTCAAACTTTTTTCTCCGGGCCACACTTTCAGAATAAAAATTTGCTTGCGACACACTGAATTTTTTTATTGGTAGTACATTGGAAAACTAAAAGAAACAGCTGCTAGCAGGGCTTGATTTATAACACAGAACACAACTAATTTTTTAAAAAAATGATTCTATACTACACTACGCTGAAATGTTTAAATGTTTCTTTGATTGTCCTCGAGACTTCCTACCACACTTGCCAATCCCTCCTGCCACACCGCGTGGCAGGACTCCCTTCTGAGTAAGACATACGGCATTGCGCTATTCTTGAAAACTTGTTTTAAGTGGGGATTCTTTCCATCGGTTCTCTTTAGCTAGAATTGTTGCTAAGTGTTTCATGGCCCATTATGACCGCATTTGGGGGGGGCTGTGGCTTTTTATGTTATACAAAGTATTGTAAACACAATCAAATCTGTACTGTACAACAAAACTTGAGATGTGCCCTGTGATCTAGAGACTTGAGACAACACAGAAAGTGCTGGCATTTCCTGAAGAATATTCCTTTGTTATGTCATACATACTATGTATACACACAGTTCACTTAAATCAGGTGCTTAAGAGGAAAACAGGGTTGCGCTGACCTGCATGTTGTCCGAGTGGCTCTTTGTATAGGAACACATTGGGAACCTGCCCATTCACACACCAGCAGCAGAAACTTTGAACTCTCTAGCAGTGTGAGGCTATCTCCTTTTCCTCTTAACTAATCGTTTGATTTTTATATTTAGTAAGAGAAAATAGCTGCGTAAAAGTGGTGCTAAAATGTATACTAACTGAAAAAGTTGTGTTACTGCTGGGTTTATTAAATGCTTTATAATGCAGAGTAATAGTTTGGCATTCCAACTCTATTATTGTACTGAAAAGATTGAAGAGTTTTATTGTACCAAAAATATTAAAAATAGCCATATTGCATGCTTCATATTTAGGTTTGCATATTGTACTGTATTTCCTTGTATTTTAGTATCTCCATTACCCCTTAATGCCATGCAAGAAATTTAAGACTGAATGAATTGTAATAGTAGTTTTTTGTCCAAGTAATGTATGCTTTGGAGTCAGCACTGGGCACAAACTAACCTACCGTAATCAGTGAAGAAATCCTTGAATTGCCTTTGTAAAGAAGGGCAAAGCAACCGTGCCAAGAGCAAAGGAAAGGATGGCAAGCATATTTGCACAATTTGGACAAAAGACCTACTAGCATTGCATGGGTACAAGCAGAGAACCTGTGGCAGCCATTTTGTTTGGACCACTGGATGGAGCTACAAACTCACACAATTCACAAACTGCTTTACAATCACATTTAGCATTTTTGGCCAGCATTTATTTTTTTACAAATACATCATTTAAACTCCGGAACACTTCAATCCAGTGTTTAGGAATGTTGCCTTGCAGTTACATTTTTTAAATAAATTTATAAAAATGTACAAACTGCTTCATCAATAAAACAACATAATGGAACAACCAGTGAAATCAGTAGACAGCAAGAACCAAAATTCAACCACCAAAAGCATAAGAAAATAAAGATATTTAAAGTCTTCAAAAGTAATAGGGAGGGGGGGACATAGGAATCTCTGATCATAAACCCCCGCCACATAGTCTTGCCCAGATCAGCAGGGACAGGGGAGGATTTTTTATTGAGGGGCCCAATGACTTTCAGAGAACACCAACAGGAATCCTGCTACAAAAAGTGCACTGACTATCATGTCCACCAGGCCTGCCAATTTCTCCTGCTAGGTGTTACAAGCCAGGAAGGACAAAGTTTGAGATAGCAAGTTGTGGTTCACACTGCACTTACGCACCTTGTCCATGAAATAACTGATATTCATCCAAGTAACAGTTTTGATTCCAAGTTCCCTAATCAACATGGCATTCAGGTCAAAGTGCTTATTTTGAAAACATTTTACAAATAAGTTGGTGTTCCGGCTCCACAGAATAACTTTCACATGAGCTCTGAAACTTGTTTGCATGGAGCTGGTCCAAGTCTTCTGCCATCTGAGTTCTGTCGTTTACATTTACATCTCAAGCAGAAATTAAACCAGGAACTGAAATTCCAAGGATTATTAAAGCAGAAAGATAAAATAAATATATATGCAGAAGGTGCTGAGAACCTTGAAAAAGAAAATATATTTGCCTGGCAGTGAAAGTAGGTGCTAGGGCAAGCTTTCTTGGTGACTGTATACTAGAGTTGGAGTGAGACTACTGAAAAGGCCCTCTCTTCAGCCATCACCTCTCTAACCTCAGAAGGTGGATGACTCCCAGAGAATAGCCTCTGAAGCGAACTCCAACATATGGGCAGGCAAGAGGGCAAGTGGTATGTCCTGCTGCCACATCTAGCCAAACCAAGGTGGCTTTTCTCCTTCAGAATCAAATCCTGGATTATTTTTACTTCTATTCTCTACACTACAGCATGGCAACACCAATATGCAAGGGATGTATTAACTATCAAACAGATCAAAGAATAACACACTAAGAAACAAAAATAACATACAAGAACACCCTAATACCACCCTCAACCAAGATTATATGGCAGTCACCTCTTTTTTTAAGCACAACAAAATGGAAACACTTTATATACAATTTTTCATCCATGCACAAATAATGCCCCAACGCCAATTTTGAATCATGAAGTTAAAGGCTAATTTATGCTAGGTTTCTTCATTCAACTTCAAGCTTCACCCCAACAAAACCAGATTAAAGGAAATAATGCTGGCAACGATAGCACACTTGTTATATACCAGGTTCTAAGAATGTTGGACTCACCTAGTTGAATGAAGCCAACCAACCATGTATTTTAACCTGACAGCTTCTTGAGAACATTTTGTTTTTGCACTTATAGGCAGGCAACAAAACCGGGAAGCTTACAGAGCTGGTGGTTGGCTTGGTGGGTTCCAAGTTGTGCAACATTTCATACATTTGCAAGTAAACCTACATTAAAAAACAAATTATTTTATGCCAGTTTTATTTCGGCAATCCCTCTGCTGGTAGACTTGCAATCTACAAATTCTTGTTATAGCAGTGGGGTAAAGAAAAAAGTTGATCTGCTGGCTTTTTTGAGTTTTTCTTCAAAACTAGCCTAATGAGTTGAATTGAAACATTTTTTCTATTTATACCATTAAGTCTCACTAGCAGATCACTATTAATATCACTAGATCAAAACGCCAAATGGCAATTGTGACCATATCAAGTTGCCAACACACCAGTTTTCTTATTATAAATTTATACAGGTATGAATTGGACCATTGATCCAGGTTTACAATCAGCGCTAACAAAGTGCAACTAAAGGTCCATGCAAATTCTGACGGTGTCTGTCATCTTTTACATTTTCCCCCAACGTTGATAACTGTTTTTAAAGTAAAGCTGGTCAAGAAAAAGTTCGTAGTATATAATTAAACGGATGTTTGCTTGTAGTTTTTTGTATCCAACACTTTCTTCCCGCACATTGCGCAGATGCCTATTAATGAGAAGAACAGAATGAGAAGAACAGTGAGAATGAAACATTTTCTTTTAGTCCAAAAGTACAAAAACAACTGAACAAGAGAAGAATTGATGCCAAATGTCTCACCCTTTTTGTATGCACATCCCTGGCAGTAGTGGGAGCCTGGCTGATGAACTGAACTTTTGCAAATTCGGCATACTGCAAATTTGTTTTTACCATAAGGATCAAACCTAGAAAGAGGGGGGGGGGGAGAGTAACTGAATTGCCTATTCATAGAAAGTTTTCCAACATACTTTCATACAGCTGGGAGCAGATGAGGATGGGGGAAGGTAGACAAGAGAGAAGACAGAATTGGCTGATAACAAAATCTTCAAAAGCAACTTCCCAGTTACAAAGCTGATCAGACGCAGTTCTTCACTTCAGCTTTATCAAATGTAGACTAGTTTGCACATCAACATCTTTAAACTATGTAGGTATGCTTGACATGTTTTTCAAAAAGTTTCTTACCACACCTCTTGCACAAAACAGGTAAACCTGCCCAGAGGATTTTTTGCATAATTGATACTGGAAAATGGTTTGAAAGTCAAGTGCTATGTAATTGAGGTATAACAGTCAACTGCTAATGCTGCATTTCACTTCTGCCACGCTCCAGCTTGGAGGACCATGAGGCAGAGAAGAAAAGATTGAAAACTGGTTTCAAAAAGGACACAATGGGTCTTTCCCAATCAGTCTTTCATTTCCCCAGAGTCTCATGGCACTTTCATCGTTCATCTGTTTCATCTTTGCTCTGGCAGCTGTTCTAGCTACATCTCTGGAGCCCACAAAGAGGAAGCAATGGCAGCCATAATAGCTGGCTGCAAAGGTGGCATAAAGTAAGGTGATATGTGTATGTGTGCAGAGGAAAGGGGGGAAAGCTACAGCCCCTTTTGGACAGAAATGACTTGGCCATTGTACTCCATGCTTTGGTAACTTCAATATTGAATTATTGCAATGTGCTCCATGTGGCGCTACCCTTGAAAATGACTTGGAAACTTCAGCTGGTCTAAAATGCAGCAGCCAGATTAGTGACTGAGGATGCTTATAAACCTCACAAAACCCACCTTTTAAAACAGCTGCAATGGCTGCCAGCTTGTTTCCAGACTCAATTCAAGGTGCGCACGCTAGTTACTAAAGCCGTAAACAAATTAAGCCCCAAATATCTGAGAGACCACCTTCCTGACAAGATCCTCTAACCTGTTATGATCAACAAAGGAAGCCCTCTTGGTAGTTACAGCACCCTTTGAGATTTGGGTGGTAGTGGTGGCCCAAGAGAGGGCATTCTCTGTGGCAGCCCTTAAGTCTTTGTTTTCCCTCCTCACAGAGGTGCATCTGGCACCTTCACTATGCAGGTTTCAAGGAAGTCCTGAAGATGCACCTCTTTATCCAGGCCTTTGGACAACTGAGATGTGTCTTTTCTGGACCCACTCTATTTCTGTGACCCTAATTTGTTTTAACTGTTTTCATTCTGAATTTTAATTTCTGCAAGCTGCCCTAGGAACTGCATGTGAAGAGTGGGTAATGATAATGATGATGATAATTTAATACTTCAGTTACCTTGCCTTCTTTGATGTCAATGCCTTGTTTTCATTTAGTTTTCTCCCACCACTTTCTAAAAAGAACAAATAAGTTTATTGCTTGATATACATAATTTGCAAAACTATTATAAATTAAGACCCATGCTCACACATCCACACATCCCTTATTTTCCAAGAATACAACCAAAAAAGAGGTAGGGGGAATACATGTGTGCAAGGTGCCCAGTTTTTCTATATGATGTACTACGTTTACAGAAATATGCTGCCTTTATACAGATGATTCAATCAGAACATTTCACAAATTTAGTTCTGATTAGTACTTCAGTGTTCTTTGAATAACTGAACTAATTAAATCAATTAAAGTTTAACAGACAGATTTTTTAAAACTCCCAGGTTACTTGGTACCAAACCCAGGATTCCTGTTGAGGTTTTCCAGGAAAACAAGGAGTTTTCCTACCCTTGTTTTGAGCCTGGAGATGGGCAGTGGGATCTCTGCCACTGGAGTTGATAAAATAAAATGAGTGAATGAGTAATACCCAATGAATGAGAAAATTGATGGAAGTTCTAAAAAGAACTTTAAAGAATCATCCAAATTCTGTGCTACTGTAAAAAAAACTTTCAAGTCGTAAGTATGTCCTACTTGCCCACTTTTCTCCATTTCCCACTGCCTATACTGTATAACTGCATTTCTCACCATCCCCTTCTCTCTCTTTCCTAAGCCTCACCACAAAACCAGCTGTCTCTCCCAAGTCCTACGGCTTATCTCAGTTTGTAAGCACACTCTTGCACTGCTCCTGGCAGCTGTATGGGCCATCTTTCCTGGCCCAAAGAGCCAAAGCAGTATATATTGGATAGGAGTCTGCAGTGCTCACAGTGGTGTGGGGTGTGTGGGTGCATGAGGGAGGCATTTTTTTCTATTTGTTACTCTGCCTAAGCCTAAATAAATTGCTACTGGCATCAAAATAACAGATCTGTAGCAAATTGCATCTCTGGACCATAACATAAATGAGACAAACACTTGCATATAAGCATCTGAAATAAGATTGCAAAAAATAATGCACCTTGAAGGTAATCTACTCACATTTCAAGGTTTGCTTATCAATAAATGTTAGAAAGAATATCTACTGAAGTGATTAGATAGTATTTAGAAATACCTGTGGTGTTTCTTGCACCATCTTTCCATGTATCAGGTGTAATTACAGTACCAAGTTTTCTCTCACCTATGGAAAAACAGAAATGCAAAGGCTGTGATATACCAATCTATGTTTTGGAAGTCTTTTGAGAACACACCACATATTTCATTAGGCCCACCTTCAAATTAGTTCAACTATTTGAACATGGGTAATACAGTATAGGTAATACTATTAATCCACTACTATTACTAATCCCTTTGAAAAGTAGACATCCATAGCTGATAAACAAAGCTCATGCAGGCCTACCAGGCTGAGTGGTCATCATCAACGAACATACAAAGGACCCTTCCAGATCCAACCAAAGACCAACTAGTTCAGCACTCTATTTCCCATGGAAGTGGGATATGAAAACAAGAGCCCTGTCCCACTGCTGTGCCCCAGCAACTGGTATTCAGAGGCATACCTCATTGTTAGTAGCCACTGATAGCTTTAGCCTTGCATGTTAGATGTCAATGCATCCAGCCTGCCTAATAAATGAACAATGAATTCTCAGAACACCAATAGCATGATGCACCTCATCATGATTTCACCGTTAACTCCTACCCCACCCCCATGCTTTTACTGAATAGAAGTTGGAGGCACACCTCACTCTTTAGCCCCAAAATGTTTTGCTTCAGTGTGTAAATGAGTTAAGAAACCACTTGCCCATCAGCAGCCAATCCACTTGTGGTTCTGCATGAGTTACTGATGCAGAGGGCCAAGTAGGTTGGTCCCTGTAAATAAATGGGATACTGGAGCAGGCAAGCCTTAGGGCAATGGTGTCCAAACTTTTTTCAAAGTGGGCCAGATTTGATGAAGTGAAGGGCCCTGAGGGCTGACCAAAGTTGCTGACCTTTATTTAGGATTGAAGTTGTTAACTTTTTTTTAGGATTTTACCCCAAAATTGTTGAGCTTATTTTAGGATTGAGGTTGTTAAACTTATTTTAGGATTGAAGTTGTTGAGCTTATTTTTTTAGGGTTGAAGTTGTTGGGGTTTTTTAAGGATTTTACCCCAGGAAATAAACTGCCACAGGGGCCGTATTAGGCCCCCCCGAAACGGACTTTGGACATGCCTGCCTTAGGGCCTGATCCAGCAGGGCTCTAACTTATGTTTCGAAGGGAGGAAAGCCAGAACGGTGACTCATACAGAGACGCCTCCTCCTCCTCCTCTGTAGGGCGATGCCTTGAGGGGGGGGGCACACAAGACTCCAGAACTGCCTCCTTATACCATCTCTCTGAGAAGCGTCGCTCTATGGGTCTCTCGCGCGGAGGCTCCGCCGTTCAAAACAACGGCCGTTCAAAACGTAGCCCCCGTGACGTCACATTCTCCGCTAACCGCCGCCCCACCGTTCCTTCAGCCCCCTCCCCGAACAAACTCACACTTCTCGCACACCATGGCGAACCACCCGCGACGAAGCCTGCGGAACAGAAGCGCCGTCCCCGTCAGCTGCCACCAAAACAAACCGAGTCGGGTCCTTTCAACTTCCGGCAGTCGCCTCAGCGTCGGCACTTCCTCTTCCGGGTTCAACCGCCGCTCTCTCCCATTTCCTCCCTCCCTTTCGCACGCCTATTGGTCGAGATGGATGAAAAGGGGCGGACCGCTTGTTGTGACGTCACAGAGAACACGACGGGAGGCGCTTAGCGCTGCCGGCTGGAGGAGGATGGAGCCCTTTTCCTGGTGACGGAGGGCCGTCTTTGCGAAGCCCCGCCCACTGGCTCCTTTGGGGGGGACGGCCAGGTAAGGCGGACGCAGGTGAAGACCCCCACCCCGGCTCCTCTCCTCCGAAACCCAGTTCCCTGTCTCCGGGGTTGTGGACGGCGACGAGCCCCCTTCGCCTCTTCTACGCAGTTCCCTCCCTAGAGGACAGACGTGGGCGAGCTCAAGGCTTGCAGGACCGGCTTTGCTTCCCTTCCTGCTAGAACCCCAAGGGCTGCCAATGGGAAACACGGGATTTGGGAGCCGTGTCTTGGGATGAACCTGTATGCACAGGTCCAGGTACGGTACGTCATGCACTCTGAGTCGCCACAGGGGCAGGATTTTGATTCTAAAAACTAGCCAGAGACGCAAAGCCAGCCAAGTAGGAGAGTCGTGTTTTGTTTTCTATGGACAACCTTTCTACTGACATCAAAATTCAGTTGTAAGATTTGTCAATCTGACTGCAAATCTCCCATGGATCCGCCAGTAGGTTGCCATTAAGGTCGGCCCAGGCTTGCCCAAGAACACACCCAGTTACTTCCCTTCAGTTGTATGTGAAGGGAAGGGAGGAGTGAAGGAACTGCCAGGAAGGCTTGCGTCTCCTTGTTTGTTCCTCTGCCTTGTTGGAAAACCCTTGATAAGTTTCACAAAGGAACCCCTGGTAGTGCAGGTGAGTCTTTGTAAGGGGAGGATTATGATTATGATTTATTGAATTTATATACCACCCTATAGGGACCCGGATTGTGCTGTGGGTTAAACCACAGAGCCTAGGACTTGTCGATCAGAAGGTTGGTGGTTCGAATCCCCGCAACGATGTGAGCTCCCGTTGCTCGGTCCCTGCTCCTGCCAACCTAGCAGTTCGAAAGCACATTAAAGATAAATAGGTACCACTCTGGCGGGAAGGTAAACGGCATTTCCATACGCTGCTCTGGTTCGCCAGAAGCAGCTTAGTCATGCTGGCCACATGACCTGGAAGCTGTAAGCTGGCTCCCTCGGCCAATAAAGCGAGATGAGCGTCGCGACCCCAGAGTTGGCCACGACTGGACCTAATGGTCAGGGGTCCCTTTACCTTTACTTTACTGCCCTATACCCAGAGGTCTCAGGGCAGTTCACAGAACAAAATCAAAATATAAAGCCACAAAATACATAATCAAATTAAAAGCACTCAATTGAAAGCCAGGGCATAATGATTATTAACATGTGCATACACATAGCCTGCACCAGTGACTTGCATCCTCCTAAGAGCAAGCTACTCTATTGTGACTCTGCATCCGAAGTGGTTGTCTGCTCCAATCCTGCCCAAGGCAAAGGTCTTGTTGGAATTAATCCACCCCAAAGCATAGGGTGGTTAGAAATGGGTTGAGTCACTGTTCTGGCAGCTACTCTTTTAACAGGGTCTGAGAAGCAGTAGTGACCAATCATTTCGAACCATTATGATCTTTTTCATGTGAATCAGCTTAACTGGGACCACAGAGCCAATTTTCCTTTGTGGAGCCCGTAGCCCTCTGTGATTATTATTCTTCCTCATCCTGCATCTAGTTTCTCTTATTCTACCTAGCCCTTCCTTCACCTTGTATGGTTCTCATCTACTGTTGCTGCTACTGTCGCTATCTCCAGGACTCTTGTGTGAACCTAAATCTGAGCTAAAGGTGATTGTAGAAATGTCTGTAGATTTAGAGGCAACCTTGATAAGATGCAACATTTTCAGTGCCATGTTTTATTGCAGAAAGAGAATTTCCGTTTGTTTGTATAAGAATATAACTTCCTTAATTTGCTTCTCAACAGGTGGAAATTGAAGAGAGGACTAAAGGCACCATGAAAGAAACTGAAATAAAAAGACTGCTGTCTGCCAATGTTATCTGTATATTCTCCATTATTGTAGCAACTGTCATTCCTTCTCTGTTTTTGGAAAACTTCTCAATCTTGGGAACACACCTGACTTGGTTATGCATCTGTTCAGCAAGTGTTGGCACTGTAAATATAGTCTTATATTTCATTCTTAAACCAAATCCATCTAATAGAAGAACTTCACTTGCCCATAAGGTAAGTTTTAATCTTGGTAAAACATAATGTTTGGAATGTCGTATAATAGTAACACTTAGTACCTTTCACATCTTTTAAATATGCATCTCATACATTTTTTGTTGCAGTCCTTCAGACAGTCCAGTAAGGTATGCCAGATGGGAGAGTAGAGCTTTAGTGCCAGCTACCTGATAAGTTCATGGCTGAGATCAGATTTTGAACTGAGTACTTCTGGGGAATCTTTTTGGCTTTGCAGGCCTAAACTCATGGGCCAAATTTGACAGATGGACAGACATCAGGTGATTGGGCACTTTGAAGTCCCAAAGTTAGGACTCTGACAAGGTTAGGACAACACAAGGCTCTTTGCTTCATGGTCCTAATCTCAGGTCTAGGACTACAGTGATAATATTTGACATTTTTTACTCCCGTGTTGCATTCTTTGACTTTTCAGTTATCAAAAAGGTTATAGATCTAAGGCGGGCATAGGCAAACTCGGCCCTCTAGATGTTTTGGGACTACAACTCCCATCATCCCTAGCTAACGGGGCAGTGGTCAGGGATGATGGGAATTGTAGTCCCAAAACATCTGGAGGGCCGAGTTTGCCTATGCCTGATCTCAGGCTAGGGCCAATCCCTGTTTGATCTCAATAATTTCCATTCTCTCCTGTGTGGTTTTTGCTGATGTGTGTTCCATTTGACTTCACTGGCACATGCCTGTTTGCAAAATGAACAAAAGTAGTTCCTGTGCATCTTCATAGAATTCATAGAATCATACAGTTGGAACGGATCCCAAAGGGACATCTAGTCCAACCTCCTGCAATGCAGGAATCTTAACTAAAGCATCCATGACAGATGGTCATCCAATCTCTGCTTAAAAAACCTCCAAGGAAGGAGAGTCCACAACCTCCCGAGGGAATCTGTTCTACTGTCGAACAGCTTTTATTGTTAGAAAGTTCTTCCTGATGTTGCGTCGGGATCTCCTTTCATGTAGCTTGAATCCATTGGTTTGTGTCCTACTTTCCAGAGCAGAAGAACCATAAGCTTGCTCCATCTTTCATGTGGCAGCCCTTTCGATATCTGAAGGTGACTCTCATGTCTCCTCTCAGTCTCCTCTTTTCCAGGCGAAACATACCCAACTCCCTGAACTGTTCCTCATAGGGCTTGGTTTCCAGACCCTTGATAATATCTTGGTCGTTCTCCTCTGAACATGTTTTGGCTTGTCAGTATCATTCTTAAATTGTGGGGCCCAGAAAGCGTTCTCATCTAACTAAGTTCTATTCAGGCAAGACCCACTGAAATTAACGGACATAACTAGCAGGACCAGTTGGGAGTTATTGAACCTAAATTAGTCACACCCATTAATTCCAGTGGATCTAACCTGAGCAGAACTTGGCTGAATGCAGCCCGATGTCAATAATACTACAAGGCTTAAGCACATGCAGCTGAAACAGCTGGGTATTGTTTACCCCTGCTTCTCCCTCCTATGTTGTTGTGCCCTGTGTCAAATTTTAGATTGTAAACTTCTTGGGGCAGGGACTTGTCCTCCCCTGCTTGTATAAAGTGTCATGTGTGCCATTGGCACTATATAAATAATTTCTTTCCTTCTTTCTTTCTTTCAAAGGTGGCAAGGTTTCTAAGATGCTGTGTATACTTCTTCATGTCTTGCATCCTATTTCATGGAATAATTGTTCTTTATGGAGCGCCGCTGATAGAGTAAGTTGTTTTATATAAAACACACACATCATAAAGCACAAAGCCAAATGTCCTGTACTGTACTGCCCAAGTTTGCATACTTCATAGTAGACCCAGGCATTTGCTTGGAGTATTGTGTACTGGCCTGGTCACCTCTCCTTAAAAAGGATATTGTGGAGTTGGAAAGGTTCAGAAAAAGGCCAACAAAATGGTCGAGGGGATGGAGCAACTCCCCTAGGTGGAAAGGCTGCAGCGTTTGGGACTTCTTAGTTTTGGAAATAGGGGAGTTAGAGGCTACATTATAGAGGTGTTCAGAATTATGCCTGGTGAGGAGAAAGTGGATAAGTACTTCAGACAGCACATAATTAGACTATGGAATTTGGCTACCAGCTTGGAAGGATTAGACAAATGCATGGAAGACAATGCCACCAGTGGCAACTAACCATAATGGCTATGTTCCATCTCCACTGGCAGAGGCAATATTCTTCTGAATACCAGTTGCTGGAAACTGAAGGAGAGCAGAATACTCTTGTGCTGAGATCCTCTCATTGACCAGTGTGGGAACAGGATGCTAGACTAGGTGGATCCTTGGCCTGATCCAGCACGGCTGTTGTTATGAGTGGGTGACGATGCCTCTTGCTTGTATGGATGAATGAATGTGTGTGTGTTTGTCTATAGTCTCCTGTGTAAAGGTAAAAGAAACATTTGTTACTCTGTCTGCTTTTGGCTCTGGACCCAATCACTACTATGGTCCTTGGAAGGTGGTCCACGATGGAGTGTGGTCCTCTGTCTATTACAGAACTTAGGAAATTGAAATCCACATTGAAGAATCCTTTCTGTTGAGTTTGCCAAGGCAGACCTTGGAAGAGAGCTTCACTGACCCATATGCTGTTGCCTCCCTTTTTTCCAGGTCAGTACTGGAGACCTTCCTATTTGCAGTTCTTCTGTCCACATTTACTACACTGCACTGCTTGTGTTTGCTGGGGCCAAACATTCACATGTGGCTCAGGGTGTTCAGTAAAAACGGGTAAGTTGCATGCAGGATCCTAATTTTACTATTTTCCTCCATAGATTTTATTAAAGCTTAAAAGAAGATATACAGTCATACCTCATGTTGCGTCCACTTCAGGTTGCGTTTTTTTGGGTTGTAGACTGCCGAAACCCAGAACGGGTTACTTCCAGGTTTTGGCAGTCGCGCATGCGCAGAAGCGCTAAATCACGCTTTGCGCAGAAGCGCTGAATCGCAACCCGTGCGTGCGCAGACACACAGAAACGGGTCGCGAACGCTGCGGGTTGCGAATGTGCATCCCACATGGATCACGTTCACAACCCGAGCGTCCACTGTACAAAGATTAATATTAAATACAACATATCTTTTGCAACACTAAAAGATAAAAAAGTAAAAACAAAGAAAGCGAAAGGGGGAAAATAGGGCTTCTGATTCTTTGACTGTCAGCCATGTAAAAAAAGCATTCAAAACATTCACTGCAACTATTCTACTTTCTATAAAACGGCGTTTTCTTCAATCCTCAAATCCAGATACCATAAGTTCACTTTCTTTTTTGTGCAAAAATTCCATAATGGGTTTCCAGTCATTAATAAATATCAACAATGATTTTTCTCTAATTAAACATGTCAACTTCTCCATGTCAGCCAAGTCCAGTAATTTCAGCAACCATTCCCCCATAGTAGGTAATGATAAATCTTTCCATCTTTGTGCATATAAACGTCTCACCACTGTAATCATTTAATGAAATAATCTTCCATAATCCTTTTCTAATTGTATATCTATTGGTCCTAAAAGGAAAAGTTCTGGCTTCAGTTGAAATCTTCTGTAATCTTCTGTATGATTTGTATCCAATATTTCTTAGCTTTTTCATGTGTCCACCAAGCATGGCAAAATCTCCCTTCATATTTTTCACACTTCCAGCAAACATTTGGAATGCCTTTATATGTTCTGAATAATTTCGCAGGAGTTAAATACCAATGAGCCCGTTTCCTAATTTTACATTACCACGAGTGTATTTCTTTTATGTTTAGGAAACCCTACTAAAACCAATTAAATACTAAGATTGAAACAAGCTGAGTGTAGCTAACATCTCAACACCCAATCATTATCCTCAAAGCAGTCTCGTATGATTATAACCTTCTGAAGGAAGGACCACATGTGAACGGGTGGAAAAGGCACAGCAGATTACAGTGGTGCCTCGCAAGACGAAATTAATTCGTTCCGCGAGTTTTGTCGTCTTGCGATTTTTTTCGTCTTGCAAAGCACGGTGTCGGAAAAGTTTCGGAAAAACTTCAAAAATCACCAAAGTCTTGAAAACCCCCAAAAGAGGCTACCACACCGTGTGCTATGAGTTGCTCCTCGAAGTCAAGTCGCAACTGTATTAACGGTGTTAAGAAAAAGGAAACAAACTTGCAAGACATTTGCGTCTTGCGAAGCAAGCCCATAGGGAAAATCGTCTTGTGAAGCAGCTCAAAAAACAAAAAACCCTTTCGTCTAGCGAGTTTTCTGTCTTGCGAGGCATTCGTCTTGCGAGGTACCACTGTATTCACTAAGGGTGATCGGTTTAGTAAAAACAGTGTCTAAATTTATTAAAACGTCCATTGTTGGATTTTGTTGTTGTTTGGAAAACTGGAGAAATGTGGTACATGTTAGTTTGAAAACTCATTTTGAGCAGGGATGGGGAGCTTGAAACATTTAAATAGAAATTCAAGGATTGGAATCAAACCGGAAAGTGTGAGATCAAGCTTGCTTTTCTCACAGTTTGCCTTGTTTCCTTTACATTCTTCAGTGTGTGTATTGACGTGGATAAAAGGGAGTCCTTGCATCCCTGAAGGCCAAAACATGAAAGGGCTGTAATTATTGCTAAAATTATCACATCGTTTTGGAAAGCTAGGCTTGCTATTGAGCTGAATCAGGCAGCACGTCACAGTCTTGTGATCAGTGATATTTCTGATAGGAACCTGCCACATACCAAGTCAGACCAGGGGTTCATCTCGCTCAGTACTGCCTTCACTGGCCGGCAGCAACTCTCTGGGGTTTCAGACAAGGGTTTCTCCCAGCCCTGCCTTGAGATGCCAAGGACTGAACCTGGGACCATCTGCATACAAATCGGATACTCTACCACTGAGCTACAGCCTTTCCTCCTCAGATGTGATCCACTGAGTCTGCTTCATTTTGTGCCTGTGCTTATTCTATTGTTAATTATTGTTGTTGTTTCGTCGTTTAGTCGTGTCCAACTCTTCGTGACCCCATGGACCAGAGCACACCAGGCACTCCTGTCTTCCACTGCCTCCCGCAGTTTGGTCAAACTCATGCTGGTAGCTTCGAGAACACTGTCCAACCATCTCGTCCTCTGTCATCCCCTTCTCCTTGTGCCCTCCATCTTTCCCAACATCAGGGTCTTTTCCAGGGAGTCTTCTCTTCTCGTGAGGTGGCCAAAGTATTGGAGCCTCAGCTTCAGGATCTGTCCTTCCAGTGAGCACTCAGGGCTGATTTCCTTAAGAATGGAGAGGTTTGATCTTCTTGCAGTCCATGGGACTCTCAAGAGTCTCCTCCAGCACCATAATTCAAAACCATTAATTCTTCGACGATCAGCCTTCTTTATGGTCCAGCTCTCACTTCCATACATCACTACTGGTCTATTGTTAATAGGGAGATGCAAACATAGACAGACCCTGTATAACTTTAGCATGGGATTTCAAACTCTCTTTCTTATTTTTAAAGTGGCAAACAGCAACAAGAAAGCAGTTCTCACCCCTACCCCAATGCCTCGACACTTTTGGTGAATGTTTAGCTTTATTTTCTGGATCTTGTGTGCTCTTTAAGAAAGGGGAGGGGGAGTAAATTGATGCAGTCTGAAAAGTCTATTGGGTCTGGTTATTGCCTGAATGGTTATTGCCTGGGAACTACATCTGTGCCACCTTGGGGTTCAAGATGGAAGTAAGGCAGGCGACAAATACAAGGAAATAACAGGTTATTATTTTGCCGAAGTATTCCATCTATGACATTTGAATAGGGTTTCAATATTGGCATGGAAAAGAGCCTGGAAGAAATGTTTTTAGGAAAGATTGCAGACTGCTTTGGTCGCATGGCTGATCAGGTGGAAAGAGGGACTGAACACGAGCGTGCCGGGTTTTGTTGTTGATGTTCTTCTTGTTTTAAATTACACCCTGCTTAAATTGACCCCATCAGACTTTCCAGTAGCTTAGGACAAGAAATACAATAAAAACCTTTCCCCAGACAATTTGAAATCCTATCTTGCAAACCTCTTTTATCCCTCCTTCTTGAGTTCTGAAGGCCTTTGCAAAACAGGGAAGTTTTCATGCTAAGGTGGGGGGGGGGTATGCTGCCAGTGGGCCGGATCCTTATGTCCCCACACTGTGCGTGAGTCACGTTTGACAGGTGAGCGGAGCCACCCACTTGCCAATTGCCTGATATCACAATGACATCGGGGGGCCGGCTTTCATCCCCACACTTTGAAATCAAACTCTGCAGGCAAAGGCACAACCCACAGGATGCTGACAATCAACTCATTGTTAGGCCTTGCCAAGCCCTGGGGTGTAGCACTCTGCAAAATCTGACAATCAGCTGGCTGCCGGAGTCTCTAAAAAGCCAGGCAGACAGCGCTTTGCAGGCACCACTGGTCACCTGATTGGCGGCTCCTGCCAGCCCCCTTTCAGCTCAGCAATGTCTTCATCTGCCCTACACCTAATACCGCATATGACATCACATGTAGAGAAAGTAGGCATAGCTTGCTCTCCCAGTTCAAAAGGGGAGGCCCACAGGCCTGTTGCCCCTCAGCTGCTCTAGGGAGTCAGAATAAAATCCAGTTCACACTGAAAATTTGCCCTAAGCAATTTCCCCCATTCCTTATTAAAATATTGGTCTTCCTGATTTATAACTTATCTTAAAGACCATTGTAAACAGTTAAAATCGTTAGTAGGGTTGGAATATCACTTGTGGTTTAATGGTGGATTCTGGACACAACGGAGATGTAAAAGATTTGGATCATCATGAAAGATGCAGGAGGAATTATTAATAATAGGACTCACAAAGGAGAGGATGGAAGCCCAGGAAATTCCTTGGAATCTTGTTTTTATTATTTATGTTTGATATGTAACTGTAAAATTTTTATCTGAAAAACCAAATAAATAATTTTTGGGAAAAAGAAAGAAAGAAAATTTGCCCTACACAAATTTACATGGAATAATTTTCCAGAAAATGTTCCACTTCAGAATTTTCTAGGAAACTCCCATCACTGGCTGCTTAACCTTTCCCTCCTGCTATGGCTCTCCCGCCCCCACCCCCAACGTCTCCTTGAAGTGTTTGCTTTGAATTAGGCAAACTGCCTGAGGAGAAGGAATCATCTCTGTCTGCTCCTACAGCTGCTGTGATAAAATCTGGAGGTTCCCTTCTGTCCCGCCCCTCCTGGCAGCTGCATTAGAGTGGTGGAAAAGTGGTGAGATATTCCCCTTGTCTCCCGCCTCACACGTGGTTTGGTCCTGTCAAAATCACTGTTAGCAAGTGCTTTTGTTAACAAGTCATCTGTCATCTCAAGAAACGCTAGCAGAAGGCTCTTCTGTGACAGAAGGAGTGCAAACTTCTGTGACAGAAGGAGTGCAAAGTACTGGAGCCTCAGCTTCATGATCTGTCCTTCCAGTGAGCACTCAGGGCTGATTTCCTTAAGAATGGATGCGTTTGATCTTCTTGCAGTCCATGGGACTCTCAAGAGTCTTCTCCAGCACCATAATTCAAAAGCATCAATTCTTTTGATAGGACACCCATAGCAAATAACAAAGACCCTCAACTCTCCCATGGCAGAAGATGCAACGTATAAGTCATTGTGCGTAGCCTCTTCTATCTTCAAAGTGAAGACCGCTTAGCAATAGAGTTGACTATGTCTTTACAGGGAAGTTAGCTGGAAATTAACCTGCAGGTACAAGGTGCTACAAGAGCAATAGGGCAGGGACCTACCTACCACTGAAGGCTCTGAGATAGGAACTGTGTTACTAAAGGCAACCAGAAATAATACCTTGTACATGACTTGGTGCAAGGCATGCTCATGTTTCCAGCAAGTCAATACATGGTTGTGATTATTTGGTGTCTGAAAATGTTTGGTGATTATTTGGTGTCTGATTCTAGTGGCCCCAGCTTACTCTGTTCACTGAGTCTCTTAGAACTTATTCGGGTGAAGGTGACTTTGAGCTTCTGCCTCTCTGCCTAGCTCTTTGCTAGCCCCATCCAATCGCCATTCCCTGGCCATGTTAGAGTATGACATTAGTGAGACTCAAGAGTCCCAGTTTGCACATAACGGTGATACATGGTTTAAAGTTACGAGGGTGAGGATCATGTGCTAGCCCTGTCCCCCTCCGGTGCAGCTGCCAAGAAGAGCTTGGATGCTTCCGTTTCTGATGTAGATTAGCCAGTTTAGTCTTATGTCCTGACCCTACACTGTCGTTAGTGAAAACAAGCAAGCTTCATAAAGTACAGTTTGAAGTTGCTTTGTTTTCTGTAACCGTAGTTAAGATTAACCATAATTTGTCCAGCTTCAATGGCATGACAAGTTCTGGTTAGTTTAAAACAGAAGCAAAAGTGTCTGCAAAACTCTTGGCCATTCCAAAGAAGGAGGGAGGAGCAGGAACTGGAACCCAGAAATTAGTTTGCATATAATTATTATTTCGTTGTACATTTATGTAAGAGTTGGCATTATACCGAGGTAGCATTCTATTATACTAAATCTAATTATCCCAAGATATTTAGTGTTTCACTGACAGTCTTCAACTTTAACTGATTTTTGTTTTCTTTGCAAAAAAAATAAAATATTTCTCGGGTTGTATTCAACAAAGTCATCCCATAAACTTCCATTTCCTGTGTAACCCCTCTCTGCTCCAGTAGGTTGGGGGAGACCTCAGAACAGATTGGGTCAGGGCAGGGAGAGGAGAGGAAGGAGATGTTCATTGTGCAGGTGAAAGTCCTTGTGCTAATGGAACACCTGTTGGACTACAACCCATTACCTTTAATTCCCACTGCCCCCTTAAAAGTCTATAATGTTTCAGTGGCAAATAATAGTTGGGGAGTGAAATGATTTTGCGGTGTTCTTTTTAATGCATTCTGAAAAACACTCAATTTGGAAACTCCCTATTAAGCATAAAAAGGCATTGGCCAGAACATGCTGAACAATCTGAATTCTCTGTTCCCCAGCCAGCTGTATGGGCATTTTGTTGGAAGTCTCTAGTGGATGAACTATTCAGTCAATTGAGCATTTGGATTTGGCCTGTTGGGACGTATGCTGGTGTACTAAAGCACTATGTCTTAATGTGCACCCACCCACGTCATCTCAATTCAGCATGACCACCACTTTAAGGGCAAAAATGACGAGGTTTTCCTTAAACATTTGCACAGTTGGCATGCACTCAAAAAGGCTCCGTGACTGGTGATGCTGGCACATGTTTGCAGGTGTAAAAATGGATTTGCCTGCTTCTACAGGTGATAAGCTTGGGCAGCATGGAGTGAGGAAGGGGTGGTGGTGGTAGGGGAAGTAGATGGGCTGATTAGTCAATGACCCAAGTTTCTGTATCCAAGTACCTTTTGTCTCCTTACACTGATTTTTTATATGAAGAATTCAGGTGCTACTGGAATAAGTCTTAAGGGGAGATAACTCTAATGGATGATGGAGAGAAACTGGGGGTTTTCTCATTGGAAGCTGCCTTATGCCATATGCCAAGTCATCTTTGGCCAGTCTAGCTTACTCTGCATAATCTGACTGGCAGTGATTCTTCAGGGTTTCTTCAAGGAGTCTTTCCTAGCACTATCTAGAGATGCCAAAGATTGACCCAGCGATGTTTTGCCTTCCACGTATGTGCTCTGCAGCTGAGTTCTAACTCTTGTAATTCTTACTCTTTTATGGGATGAGAAAGCAGAGGGAAAACCAACAGTGGTGGGGTATGTACTGGGTACCCGTGTTGTGGACTCAGACCCTACTGTTGTCTTAGGTAAGTTACTTCCTTCACCAGTGTCGAAGCAATGATTCTTCAACATCAACTTCGTTGGACTGGTCATGTTGTGCGGATGGCTGATGATCGTCTTCCAAAGCAATTACTCTATTCCAAACCTAAAAATGGAAAGCGTAATGCTGGTGGTCAACAAAAGAGGTTTAAAGACTGTCTCAAGGCAAATCTTAAAAAATGTAGTATAAACACTGACAACTGGGAAACACTTGCCTGCGAGTGCTCCAGTTGGAGAACAGCCTTTACCAAAGGTGGCATGGGCTTTGAAGACACTCGAACTCAGGACGAAAGGGAGAAACGTCCTAAGAGGAAGGCACGCTTGGCAATAGTGTCTGCAGGGCACCATGTTGGCACAAGTATTATGGGGGTGGTTTGGTAGTGTGGAAAGGACATTTTGCACACATACTCCATGTCATCAAAGTCGCCAGCTGTCCCAGGGAACTCAAACGTTTAAAAATAAACCCCCACCCTTTTTTTTGCAGTGGGTGCATGGAGTGTGCGCAGAGAATGCTAAGAGTTTTCATTGTTTGGTGCAGTCTTTCTGAGTGTGTTGTGCACGCACACGAAGAGAATTATATATAAATAAGCCACATCCTGTGCTTTAAATAATTGCTCCTCACGGCTCCTGTCTCCTGTAGTTCTGTCTGCGAGGAACAAGACGCCTTCGGCTCGCCACTCCTGGACTTTGCTTTGTGCTCTGACATCTCTGTATTGTAACCGGTGTCACTAAGCTAATGGCCAGCTGTCACAAGCCCAGAGCGGGGAAGAAACGCTGCGAAGAGATTGTCAGGGCTGATGGAGGCAGGAGGGGAAACCTCTTTGAAAAACTGCTCAAGCATTGTTGGCGAAAATAGCAGGCTGCACAAAAAGCCCTTGCTTGTCTTACATACAATTGGCGATTTTGTTACTGCTGCTATTTGAATCCTTCTTTGCCTTTCTCACCTCTTACCTCCCTCCAACCCCCTGCCTGGGCTAGCTGCCCACTTTTTGTTTTGTTTTATAATTATTTTTTATCTTTTTTAAACAAAGGAATACAGCAAAGAAAAGGCACAGTTGCTCCAACCCCATTTAAAGAAACCCCCCTTTCCCCATGGTGACCCAGGCGGCATGACTCAAAGCAATAAACGCTTACCTAGCAGGCAGTTCCACTTATGGCGGGTTCCACTAGGATGATTGGTTTAGGAGTCAGTGGATCTCTGGCTCAGTCTGCTGATTCCCAACTCATCCAGTGTTAAGTCCCCAACTCCGTCTTGGTCAAAGATAAGGCTGCGTAACTTTCTCATACTGACTCAGCTGTGACTCAGTCGGCTTAGCTCAGACATAGGCAAATTCCGGCCCTCCAGATGTTTGGGACTACAATTCTCATCATCCCTAGCTAACAGGTCCAGTGGTCAGGGATGATGGGAATTGTAGTCCCAAACATCTGGAGGGCCGGAGTTTACCTATGCCTGGCTTAGCTGAAGCTAGCTGAACCATAGTTGACCATTGTTGATCATCAAATTTCCAACCCTTCGTCTCCCTCCCATGCCTTTTAAAATCCCAGTAAGTCTCCCCTATCCTAATTCAGCAATATTGTGTGGAGGTGAGAGACAATGCCAAGCGCTTGTCTTGCGTTTCCATTTAGTTGCATCGTTGATGCCAGGTGTGCTTGTGCAAACTAGACTGGGATCCTAAATCTGTACTATCTCTTGCTTCTCTGTGAGATGTATATCTTTTTTTACATTTCTTCCTTTCTCTCTTTTTTTGTCCTTAGGGTCTTTTGTAGTATTTCTTTCCCTCCTTGTAATTATGGTCTAGTTTGCAGTGAAGTGGTAAATCTGTGTCTGGGCTCTATCCCTCCAGACTGCAGGGGAGGACTTGCATGACTGGCTGCTTCCTGAGCCAAAAAATAAATAAAAATGAGAAAAGTGGAGTGCTTGCCCTTGCTTCTCCTTGGCATGGGGAATGGGCACAGCTCGGTAGCAGTGTCTTCTTTGCATGTCGATGGTCTTGGGGTCAATCCCTGGCGTCTCCAGCTAAGACTGGGAATGTCTGCACTCCAAAACCCTGGAGAGTTGTTGCCTCTCAGCCCAGACAGTACGGATCAGGGGTCTGACTCTGCATATGACAGCTTCCTAGGGCCAGCTTTTCAACATGACTTTTTGGTTCCTGAAATTCATTCTGATTGTGCAGATAAAATATAACAGATAGAATTCTACAGGACATGTTGTGGGTGTGTGAAAACAGTTCAGATCCAATGATCTCCAGGTGGTGGAGACATCAGGTGCCATCCCGGCTTTTGGGCATCTTCACTTGGTCGCAAGCGACTGACAGACAGGTGCAAAATGCGCCTGGCAAATTTTGAATGCTGTTCCCAGGGAACTGGTGAATTGTAGCTCTGTGAGGGGAATAGTAAAGGTAAAGAGACCCCTGACCATTAAGGTCCAATCGTGGCCGACTCTGGGGTTGCGGCGCTCATCTCGCTTTATTGGCCAAGGGAGCCGGCATACAGCTTCTGGGTCATGTGGCCAGCATGACTAAGCCGCTTCTGGCGAACCAGAGCAGTGCATGGAAATGCCGTTTACCTTTCCGCTGGAGCGGTACCTATTTATCTACTTGCACTTTGACGTGCTTTCGAACTGCTAGGTTGGCAGGAGCAGGGACTGAGCAACGGGAGCTCACCCCGTCGTGGGGATTCGAACCACCGACCTTCTGATCAGCGAGTCCTAGGCTCTGTGGTTTAACCCACAGCGCCATCCGCTTGAGGGGAATAGTCTCCAAAGAATTCTCAGCACCCTTAACAAACAGCAGCTTCCATATTTCTTTGGGAGAAAGCCACAGCTGTCTGAAGTGGCATCTTAGCGCTTTAAATGTATGGCGTAAATGTGGCCTTAGACGCGGTAGTTAGGATTTGGATGCATCACTGATATCTACGGAGTCACATTTTGTGGTGTCTTCATTGCTGTTAAATCCGAGGTTATTCTCCCTCTTTTGCTGCAGAAGACTTTCCTTAGCGTGCCGGGTGATTCACAATGACTTCAGGATTTCTTTCCTGAGTGGCAATTGCTAATTCAGAGGCTAAAACTTGGGGTGGGGAATCTGTGTATGTATTTTGTGTGTCTTTCCCCCGCCCCATTACCACCTGGAGTATCATCTGCTGTTTCTTTGCCCACACACTGTGTTATGAAAGCTTTCTGCAGCTCCTCGCAATCTGTTGCGGATTTTTAGCTGTTGTGATTTGTTTCTGTGTCATCTGCACATTTAGCTGCCTTGACACTTTTTTGCAGCTCAGATCCTCAGACTGTTGTTGCTAGTTCTCTCCATTATAGAAATTGACCATATGTATCTCACACACACACACACACACACACACACACAGAGAGAGAGAGAGAGAGAGAGAGAGAGAGAGAGAGAGAGAGAATGTGCTTTGGCCAGTTGTCTAGTCATGAAAAAGGTGCATAAACCTAAGCAAGCAATAAGTATTTCAGGACCTGAGCTATAAATGCTGCAAGGCTTTTGCAGTGTACGTCTGACGTATAAAAAAAATAACAATGAGACATTTTGCTTAGGTTGCTTCTCTCTTCCTTGGCCAAAGTCGGTTGTTAGCGCAGATACCATGTCTAAGCAAAGCCTCTAATGCGATAAATTCAGCTTCAGACTAAGCAGGAGATATTCTCTTGCCGTCTGCGCAGAAGTGTTTGTTTATGCTGGAGCTGATTTTGCAGGCGCCGCTGTACTTAAGGAATTTGAAGTGTTATTCCAGCCTGGTGATTTGGGCTTATTTTGTGTCTGCCGCGAATGCTTTTGAGCTAGGAGAAAAGTTGGATCTTCCCTCTTTCTGTGCATACAGCCTGGGTAATAATGTTGCAGCCAGATGGCAAAGTGTCTGTAAACACTGAGCGCTGAAGGCTCCAACGATGCCCTTTCTGTGACAGCTAAGAGTCATTGTGGTTACTTTTATTTACTACTTTAAAATTGGTACAAGCTGGATTAAAGAGCCTTCTAAGGATATCTATCGCCCTGTGTTTTCAGACATAGGAAGTTGCCTTATACCTAGTCAGAATATTGATCCATCTAGCTCAATATCGTCTTCACTGGCTGTCAGTAGGTCTCCAGGGTTTTGGACATTTTCATCCCCAACCCGGAGATGCTCAGGATTGAGCCAGCCGACTTGTGCTTGCAGAGCTGATGGTCTGCTTCTGAGTTAGGTGTGGTGTAGTGGTTACGAGTGGTGGACTCGTAATCTGGTGAACTGGGTTCGCGTCTCCAGTCCTCCACATGCAGCTGATGGGTGACCTTGGGCTGGTCACACTTCTCTGAAGTCTCAGCCCCACTCACCTCACAGAGTGTTTGTTGTGGGGGAGGAAGGGAAAGGAGAATGTTAGCCGCTTTGAGACTCCTTAAAGGGAGTGAAAGGCGGGATATCAAATCCAAACTCTTCTTCTTCTTCTATGGCCCTCCCCCAAATTGGTATCTGCAGTCCGCGGTTTACAGTGTTCCCTAAGAGATGTGTCCAAAACATTGGCTGTCTAAAGTGCAGCTCATTCCCTATGTTACATTTCTGTGTGCATACACATGTGCACTCATCTGTGAATTATGTGCTTAAAAATAAAATGTCGTTTCCTTCCCATTTCTTGCAAAATGCCTATAGTTGGAAACAGCTATATATATATTTTAAAAAACCCAAGCATGATTGAAAACAATATTAGACCAAAATGGACAGGAGCAGTAAATAAAACCTCTGGAGCTGCAGTCAAGCGTCGGTCAGCAATAAAAGAAACACAAGTTAACTCTTTATTTGAGGAACCAAAACAGTGCAGGCCTAGTGATCCCATCAACTCTTCCCAGTAGGTCTTGCTCCAACAAGGCAGTTGCGAGGACTGAAGTTCCCCATCTTCCCACTACAGTGGTACCTCAGGTTAAGAACTTAATTCGTTCTGGAGGTCCATTCTGAACCTGAAACTGTTCTTAACCTGAAGCACCACTTTAGCTAATGGGGCCTCCCGCTGCCGCCGCGCCGCCAGAACACAATTTCTGCTCTCATCCTGAAGCAAAGTTCTTAACCCGAGGTACTATTTCTGGGTTAGTGGAGTCTGTAACCTGAAGCGTCTGTAACCCGAGGTACCACTGTACTTCCTAAGACTCCTCCTCTCCAGGGTCTTTCCCAAGCAGTCGCATACTGCGCTTGCACACAACCTCCCTCTGCTCTGCTCTCTTCAATTCTCCGCGTGTTCTAGGAGACCAGGAAAGAAGGGAGCTGGTCGCAGCAGGAGAGGGAGACTTCATGGCTTTTTCAGCAGCCGGCCTCTGTCTTCTGGCCCCTCCTCCTCTTCTGCCTCTGAATCTGAACTGCCCTCTGTCACCGTCTCATCCTGCTCACCAAACCCTGTTCCCTTTTCTGCTTCCAACACCTCCTCCTCCCAGTCTGCTCTCTCCTCTCTGCACTCATGGTCATCCCACCACCAGTCTCCTGGCTCTGAGCCATCTTTCCCTGGGGGTTCCCTTGGGGGGTTCCCCAGCTGGTACCTCCCACCATTCCTCTGCATCCAAGCAAATCCATGACAGGAACTGAGGGAGCTGGGGGGGGGGATGATCAAGAACTGCAGAAACCATAGGCCAGCCAGAACCCAAAAGTTTTTAACCAGCAGGGTGGGGTCCAAATGGGGGCACACAGTTCGATGGATAGAGGGCCTCGACAGGGAAAGCTGTTTCATGTGCTCCCACCACCCACACTTCAGTGTGCAATGTGCAAAAGAGCTTTGCCAACTGATTGGAGATAATCGGCAGGATATTTTGGGGGGTGCTGGTCCATTTTTGCAAATGATCCGGCTCCAGGTGCAAGGATAGAAGAGTGTCTTGCATTTCCATATGTCAGGCAGGGATGGAGAATTCTGTGACTCTCCAGCTGTTGGACTCTTAACTCCCATTGGCTCTGCTGACTGAGCCTGATGGGAGGTGGAGTCCGCCAACATGTGGATGGTCACAGGATCCTGCTGTCAAGCAAAGAGAGGGTGCAGAATGTCAGTTTAGAATGGGATGCCATTGCATGAGATGCCATGCACCTTTGTCAGCGCCATCTAGATAGCTGACAACTTGAAAACTTTCTCTCACCCCCCCCCCCCCCAAATCCTATGGTTACATAAGCAGCAATTTTCTCAGCGGGGGCGGAAAGAAACCAAACCAATTTTAAGTGAAATCCGATTCCCGATGTAAGTAAACGTAAATCTCATCAGACTCGTGTGGATAGACATCTGGGTCTAGCTCCAGGAAGTGGCAGTCCCTTGTGGTTCTTGCGCATAAGTCTCTATCAGGACTTGGATGACAACAATGCAAGAATCTTGATTTACATCTAATTAAATGCCAACGATTTGAATTAGATTTCCCTCCAATGTGACTAGAATTCCTCAGCCAGGAGCCTTTGATACCCCGCTGAACTTAATTAAAAAGCTTGCACAGTGGGAGGAATGGCAGCATCTGAACAGAGAATCACGAGGGTTCGACAAAGCCCCTGGTGCCACACGGAGTCCCAGAAGGGTACCAATGCTGGTGAAATTTTATTGTTACTTTGCTGAAAGGGGTGAGGCTTTGCCCCCATTGATTTGATCTGCAGTTCACTCTGCCCACATCCCACGATGCAGAGTTGCCCCTAGGCTGTTTCAGCTGTGGGGCTTTCTGGACTCTAACCATCTGATGAGCTTTCAGTACTGCTTTGCAGGTGAGGCAGAGGCAAATGTGCGCAGCCAATATTTATGTATTTTTAAAACCTATATCCTGCTTTTCACCACCTGGGTCTCAAAGCAGCTTACAACAGACCCTCCAAGTGTCCCTGTATTCCAGGGACAGTCACAGATTTACAGAAGCTATCCCGGTTTCTGATTTGATTCCAGAATGTCCCAGTTTTCCTTAGGACTTCCCTATTTTCATCAGGGAAATGTTGGAGGGTATGGAGTTATGTGACCCCCTGAGCCAAGGAGATCAGTAACTATTCAACCTTTAGAAAACATCTGAAGGCAGCCCTGTGTAGGAAGTTCTAAAAATGTTTTATTATGTTTTTATATATGTTGGAAGCTGTGCAGAGCGACTGGGGCAACCCAGTCTGATGGGCGGTGTATAAATAATAAAATTACTTTTTATTATGGAATTGGACGTCCCTGTTTTCATTGGAGGAATGTTGGAGGGTATGCTAACAACATTAGGCATATACAGTATGGAATGGAATCCGTTCCAGAAGTCCGTTTGAGTTCCAAAACGTTCAGAAACCGAAGCACGGCTTGTGATTGGCTGTGGGAAGCTCCTGCAGCCAATCGGAAGCCCCATTGGACGTTCGGCTTCCAAAATAATGTTTGAAAACCGGAGCACTCAATTCTGGTTTTCGATTGTTCAGGAGCCGGAACGTTCGACTCCCAAGGCCTTCGGCAGCTGAGGTACGACTGTATACAAACTATTTTAAGCAGAAATGAAACATCAGAAATTTAAACAAAGAACTTTGGCGGTAATATTAAAGCCACTGATCTCTGTAGGTATTAGCAATGTTGCGGTTACAACCCTCAGTAGCTATATAAATCAGCATTAACCAAGTAAAACTGTACGCAAAGCATATGTTCCAAATGCCTCTCAAAATGGCAGTGTTTTCATAAGCTGCTTTTAACGCAGTAAAGATGGGCCTTGAGAAAGAGAGCGAAATCCACAGCGTTGAGAGCACTGCTGAGAAGATAATCACTAAATGATTCCCCCCTTGGGCAAAGGATCCTTTAAGAAGTTCTACTGTGATTACTTTTATAATCAGGAAGACACTCTCAGTATTCTTTAGTTATGTAGGATCCAGACGATGTCTGGCTTTAAAAGGAATTCACTTTAAACCCCACGGCTTGACGTATGAGAGGGACCACTGGTAGTGTGTAAATCGAGTGCGACTGTTATTATTATTTTTTAGTACGTACGCCTGCAGTTTTGCAGCTTGACCCTGTACATTTCACTTAGCTGGTGGGACCTGTTTCCTAGTAAGCATGTTTACTAGGATAGCACACTCAGACAGCTCAGCTGGTACAGCATGAGACTCTATCTCTGGGTGATACGTTTGCGCCCCACGTTGGGCGAACAGATTCCTGCAATGCAGGGCGTTGGACTACATGACCCATGGGACCCCTTCCCCTTCTACAATTCTGCGATCCTGTCTTTGGGATTTAAACCACAGAGCCTAGGACTTGCTGATCAGAAGGTCAGTGGTTCAAATCCCTGCAACAGGGTGAGCTCCCATTGCTCGGTCCCTGCTCCTGCCAACCTAGCAGTTCAAAAGCACGTCAAAGTGCAAGTAGATAAATAGGTACCACTCTGGCGGGAAGGTAAACGGCGTTTCCGTGCGCTGCTCTGGTTTCACCAGAAGCAGCTTAGTCATGCTGGCCACATGACCAGCTGTACGCCAGCTCCCTCGGCCAATAAAACGAGATGAGCGCTGCAACCCCGGAGTCATCCGTGACTGGACCTAATGATCAGGGGTCCCTTTACCTTTACCTTTGGGGTTGCAGCCTTGGCTAGACCGGTTCAACGCTGCAAATCCTAGAATTGGAGAATTGGAAGGGACCCCATGGGTCATCCAGCCCAACCCCTTGCTATGCAGGAATCTCAACTAAAGCTTCCATGACGGATGGCCGTCAAACTTCTGCTTAAAAACCTCCGAGGAAGGAGAGTCTGCAGACTCCCGAGGGAGTGCGTTCCACTGCCGGACAGCTCTTACTGCCAGAAAGTTTTTCCTAGTGTTTAGTTGGAATCTCCTTTCCTGTAACATGACGCTGTTGGTTTGGGTCCTGCCCTGTGGAACAGGAGAAACCAGCTTGCTCTATCTCCCACGCAACAGCCCTTTAGATGCTTGAAGGTGGCTATCGTATCTCCTCTCAGTTTCCTCTTCCCCAGGCTAATGCATGCATTCTCTGCCCCCCTCCCCGCTAAAGTCACTGAGCTTTTTTTTTACATTTCTCCCCCAGGGCAATGTCCATCTGGGATAGCAGTCTACAGATTACCGCAATGTGCAGCGTGGTGGGGGCGTGGCTTGGAGCATTTCCTATTCCACTGGATTGGGATCGGCCGTGGCAGGTTGGTTTCTTCATCTGCATTTAAAATTGCATTTTAACCTGTATTTTAAATGGGTCCCCCCCCCCTATTATGTTTTTACTGTAATTTTACTGGTGTTGGCCTCCCTGAGCCCGGCTCTGGCCAGGGAGGGCGGGGTATAAATAAAATTTATTATTTTTATTATTAGTGAATGAACGTTGGTTGATCAGACCAAGGTGCCTCTAAGTCTTCTGTGTCGTTTCCAAGAGCGGCCGTACCCCCTTTGAGAAACTTGGAAGCAGGGCATGAAAGTGGTGGCCTTCCCTGTTGCTATACCTCAAGCCCCTGGTGTATTCTGTCCCTGAACCTGGAGATTTACCTCTTTTGGAAAAATGGCCATTGATAGATTTATCCTCCAGGTTGCTTTGTTAATGGTCCAGGAATGTCATTGTTGGAGTTCAGTCCACGTGACCTCTCAGCGCTGCTCCCTTGATGTCTCAGGGGGGCCACGTGTTTTTTCTGCCATCTGAGAACGTGGCCTGCACTGCTGCAGCTTCCCCCCATTAAAAGCACTTAACAAGATGCATCTGGAGCAGGCTATTGGCGCCAAATTGATCTGCAAAAGTGGCGTGGCCAAGCCCTGTGCCCGAAAACAATACTTTGCAGTTTTCGAAAAAGCAGAGCCCTGGCAAGCTTTGCTGCTGGTGAGGAAAATGTGACGCTTGCAGGAAAGCTGTAAAGGCAGCTGGCTGAGCGGCTACTGGCAATTGATGCCATTTTCAGAGTTGCATAACCCCTGCAGGTCAGTTCAAGAGCTTTCTGACTTTAAAACCAATCTAAAGCAGTTTCTTTCTCCTTTCGCAAGCGGAGGGGAGAGGGAATAGTCCGTGAAAATGGATGAACCTGTTCTCCCGGCTCCAACCACAGGGAAGGAATTTATTTTAGCCATATTGCAACTTAGATCTCTTAGTGGCATTAACGCAGACTTTATTTCAGATTAAAATAAACCTGAGCTGATTCTAATGTCTCCCTTTCTATGAATACATAAGCACAGTGCACACACACACGCACACGCACACACACACACACACCCTTCCAAGTGTAAAGGGCACACACAAGTATCTTTAGAAAATTCCAAAGTAGCTAGTAGAGGAGGATTGAGTTACTGCTTTCAAGCCTTTTAAAGAGGCCCAGGTCTAATTCTACACCTCCACACTCTTCACCCTTGCTAGGATGATGATGATGATGATGATGATGATGATGATGATGATGATAATAATAATAATTTATTATTTATACCCCGTTATACCCCAGGGCGGCTAACAACCAATAATAAAAACAACTTAAAAACAAGATTAAAATACAACATTAAAACATTAAAAACATTAAAATGTAGCCTCATCACAGGAGGAGAAAGGAAAAAAGAAAGAGGGGGAGGGAATCAAATTGGCTCCAAGCCAAAGGCCAGGCAGAACAACTCTGTCTTACAGGCCCTGCAGAAAGAAATCAGATCCTGCAGGGCGCTGGTCTCATGAGGCAGAGTGTTCCACCAGGCCGGAGCCAGAGTTGAAAAAGCCCTGGCTCTGGTTGAGGCTAATCTAACTTCCTTAGGGCCTGGGACCTCTAGGGTGTTGCTATTTATGGACCTTAAGGTCCTCCATGGGGCATACCGGGAGAGGATGCATATACATGGGGCTGTGTGCATCTAAATACAAAGCAAACTGGAAATCAGCTGATGGGCAGGAAGCGGGACCTGGAATGGACACTAAGCCTGGTCTGCAAGCAGAAGGGGTGGCAATCGGGTGGCACAGTTTGCACTGCACAGCATATGGGCTGAAATATGAGAAACTTTTCTACTGCTGGTGGAGAGCTTCAGAGAGAAGTAGATGGGAGGCTCCCTTAGGGACCTCGGAAGCAGTCTCCAGAGAGCTAGTCCTGTTAGTCCATTGCAGCAAGAACAATTGTGAGGGGTTCAACCTCCTCCATACGTCTCCAAATGCCAGCTGCGGACCGTCACAAGTGGAGAGAGTGTTCTTGGACCCAGGTTCTGCTGGCAGGCTTCCCGCAAGCATTTGGTTCATCGCTGAACTCAAAAGGCCTTTGGCCTGATCCAGCAGGGCTCTTACGAGTCTTGCAGCATTTGAAAGGCTTTGGGCACCAAAGTCATAGAATTGTAGAGTTGGGAGGAATGTACAAGGGTCATCTAGTCCAACCCCTTGCAATGCAGGAATCTCAACTAAAGCATCCATGGCAGATGGCCATCCAACCCCTGATTAAAAACCTCCAAGGAAGGAAAGTCCACAACCTCTCAAGGGAGACTGTTTCACTGTCACGAACAGCTCTTACTGCCAGAAAGTTCTTCCTGATGTTTAGTCGGAATCGCCTTTCTCGTAACATGAAGTCGTTGGTTTAAGACCACTTTGTGTACCTGACAAAGGGGGGTTTAGTCCATGAAAGATTATGCCTCAATAAATAGGTTAGTCTTTGAGGTCCTGCAAAACTCTTTGCTGTTTTAGGAAATTGCATGACACTTATATTTTCCTAGGGATGCGGGTAGCCTAGGACTTGCCGATCAGAAGGTCGGCGGTTTGAATTCCCACGAGGGGTGAGCTCCCCCCCCTCATGGCTCCTGCCAACCCAGCAGTTTGAAAGCACGTCAAAGTGCAAGTAGATAAATAGGTACCGCTCTGGTGGGAAAGTAAACAGTGTTTCCGTGCCCTGCTCTGGTTCGCCAGAAACGGCTTAGTCATGCTGGCCACATGACCCGGAAGCTGTACGCCGGCTCCTTCGGCCAATAAAGTGAGATGAGCGCTGCAACCCCAGAGTCGTACGCGACTGGACCTAATGGTCAGGGGTCCCTTTACCTTTATATTTTCCTATAAGACCAGCTCCCTCTCCCCCACCCCACCCAAGATTTTGGAAGGGGCTGCGCTGGTTCCCAACACGTTTAATCGCTCCATGTTCATCACTACCAAATGTAATTCTGGTTTCTTCCCCGCGTGCAGTTGTGAAGTGGGCTCTGTCCACAAAATCATATTCCATAATAGCATTTCTTAGTCTTGAAGGAGCCACATCACTGGTTTTGCTGCAGCAGACCCAACACGGCTCCCCCTGTGAAAGTTATTGCTTTGTTTTCTTTATTATCCTCTTTTATAGAGGAAATAGAAAGAATGTCTTCTTCTTTTTTTACGATGCAAAAGCAGCTTGTAAATGAGCCTTCGTCTTGGTATTGTACTAGACCAAGGCGATGCAATAGATGGGGAGCCACTGGAGTGGAAAATTTTATTGGGAAAAGCCAAACTTGTATCAATGACAGACTTTCAGAACTCAAAAGAAATACTGGTTGCGGCAGTTTGCCTTTTTGGGAGATCTGAGGCTTCCCAAAAATACGTTGCCTGTGAATCCAGAGAGAAGTGTGAGGACATTTGGAGATACCCCTAAATGGCTCAGGCGGATTTGAGATGTAAGCCGTGTCAAAAACAGCAAGTGTTGTCATTCCGTGCCCAAATGACACAGGTCTGGAGGGCTTCCTTGTGAACTTATGGCACTTCATGTTCCAGTTACAAGAAAAGGTTTAGGTTTTAATGGATTCACGCATTGTTTCCCTCTGCAACCTGCCCCCAGGTGCTTTGCTCGATACAATGACAAAGAGGGCACCAGGCGGTCCTCTCTGGGGAGACCATTCCGAGAGATGGGACTCTACTGTAGAAATTAACGGTGGTAGCTCGCTGCTGTTCTCTGCTCTTCTTCCTTGCAAAATGTCATTTGTTTTCTGCCAGGGTAATGTGGCCCTTGGCTGAAAAAGGGACCCCCACCCACCCCGCTCTAAAGGACCTTGCAAAGATGCTTGCCCAGCTTCATTTTTGAAACACTTCCTTCCCAACAGTTGATGTCAGTTCATCAAAAAAGGGGCAATAAAAGAGTTTGCCTGAAAGGCTACTGAAATCTCACATTTTCCTCACCATTCCATCTCTGCAAGTGTTGCAACTTGCCAGGTGGAATGACCCCCCTGTTCCCCCCTCCGCACACTGTTCTGGGGGGGGGGGGGAGTGTCTCCCACCACCACCCCAATTTCAGGGGGAGGTGCAAAAGCACCCATTGCACAAACAGAAGTGCTTAGGCAAGACTTCCACTGATGTGACTGGTGAGTTGAATCCACCCTTACTTTTCACTTCCCCCTTTAGTGATTTGTTTGGGGGTTTTCCTCAACACTTTTGAGTGGTTTTTTTTCCCTTTTCCTTTCTTGCAACCAAGCAGTAAATTTCATGAAACAAAGAAAGATTTGTGTTAGTCAGGTAACTTCCCGCACCCACAAATCAACCTGTTTCCTCAAATGCGGACATAAAAACTGCTGCTTTCAGCAAAATTTGGCTCCTGCAGAGGGGAGTATTTATAACGCAATATGAGCTATGAAATTAAAGTGAAAATAAAATTAAATGGGCTGAAAATAGAAATCGTTAGGCCTCATAAATATGTGTCATGCTAAGTATCACTTAATATGTTTTCCAAAAATAGATTGCTGTCTCGAATCCCTCCTTTTTCTTCTAAAATAATGTTTACAGTCTTTTGAAAAGACGTTGCTCTTTTAACTTTATGAAATTTCTGTAAGGCCCATGATTACAACTCAAAACCAAAACCTATCTACATAATCAATGGCATTCCGCCCCCCGCCCCTAAAATTACTTTCTTGGTAAACTCTTTTCCTCCTGTAATGAAGGCAGCTGTGGTTAATGGAGAAGAGTTTGCTTGAGGCTGCTTAGCAAGTTCCTGGCAGATGCGAGATCTGAGCCCCAGACTTTTAGCCACTGTGCTACACCAACTCTAATTTCACAGACTTTCTAGTCTTTCGTTTCAGGGCTGCCTCAAATGCTATTTTTTGCTCACAAACAAACTGAGTACAAAATACATACATTGCACCGCTCAGAAATCCATGGCCAAAGGCTAGTTTTTTAAACCTACAAGATGCATGTGAATGGAAACTTTATTAAAGATACTAAAAAGTGGGGTTCCTGTATTTCAGGGGGTTTGACTAGATGACCCTTGAGGTTCTTCTACAATTCTCTGCTTCTGTGATTTGTATTTGCTGCTTGGACGAGTGAAACCAGCCACCTTTCTCCTTGATCCATGCCCATCCTGGCTCATAAAAGCGATGGACTCCGTGGGGTGGTGAATGGACCCAGCCAATATGGCCAACTATCGCCCAGTCTCAAATCTTCCATTCTTGGGCAAGGTGATTGAGCGAGTGGTTGCTGAACAACTCCAGGCACGCCTGGAAGATGCAAACCATTTGGATCCCATCTAGTTGGGATTCAGGCCTCATCATGGGACTGAAACTGCCTTGGTCGCACTGGTCGATGATCTCTGGCGGGCTAGGGACAAAGGTGAAAGCTGCTTCCTAGTTCTGTTGGATCTCTAAGCGGCCTTTGATACCATCAACCATGACATCCTTCTGGACCTTCTATAGGGACTGGGAGCTGGGGGCACTGTTATACAGTGGTTCTGCACCTTCCTCCTGGGCTGTGTCCAGAAAGTGAGGGGGGGATGAATGTTTGGACCCCTGGGCTCTCACTTGTGGGGTGCCTCAGGGTTCCGTCATCTCCCCCATGCTTTTTAATATCTATATGAAGCCACTGGGAGAGATAATCAGGGGTTTGGGCTGGGTGTCTACCAGTATGCAGATGATACCCAGCTCTACCTCTCATTTAATTCCTGAACCAGTGAAGGTCCTGTGTGAGTGCCTGGAAGCGGTTGGAGGATGGATGGCGGCCAATGGATTGAGGTTGAATCCTGACAAGACAGAAGTACTGTTCTTGGGGGACAGGGGGCAGGCTTGTATGGAGGACTTTCTGGTCCCTGAAGGACCAGGTGCGCAGCCTGGGAGTCATTTTGGACTCACAGCTGTCTATGGAGGTGCAGGTCAATTCTGTGTCCAGGGCAGCTGTTTATCAGCTCCATCTGGTACGCAAGCTGAGACCCCACCTGCCTGCAGACTGTCTCACCAGAGTGGTGCATGCTCTGCTTATCTCCCGCTTGGACTACTACAGTTGCACTCTATGTGGGGCTACCTTGCAAGGTGACTCTGAAACTACAACTAATCCAGAATGTGGCAGCTAGACTGGTGACTGACCATATAACACCGGTCCTAAAGGACCTTCACTAGCTCTCAGTACATTTCCAAGCACAAATCAAGTGTTGGTGCTGACCTTTAAAGCCCTAAACGGCCTCAGCCCAGTATACCTGAAGGAGCATCTCCACCCCCATCACTCAGCCCAGACACTGAGGTCCTCCTCCGAGGGTCTTCTGGTTCCTTCACTGTGAGAAGCGAAGTTACAGGGAACCAGGCAGAGGGCCTTCTCGGTGGTGGTGCCCACTCCCCGCATCAGATGTCAAAGAGATAAACAACTGACTTTTAGAAGACAACTTCAGGGAAGTTTTTAATATTTAGGGGAGTTTTAAAGGATTGATGTTTTTATTACGTTTTGAGATACGTTTAAAGCCGCCCAGAGATGCTTGGGAAACCCAGCCAGATGGCCGGGGTATAAATAATAATAATAATAATTGTGTGTGTGTGTGTATTGTACATAGGAATTGGTGTGAGATCAAGTCTGAAGGCAGCCCTTAGAATAAAAACTTTAATTTTTCCTGTCATATCCAAGAAAAAGCTAAACATTTGCCCTTGCCGCTTGCAAATCCAACCAGACTGTGACATTTCTATAGTTTATTCTACTTCTAGTTGCTGTTGAACAGAATCCTATCAAGTTTTTTCTTTAAAAAAAATCTCAAAACTGTCAAATGTCTCTTTGTAGTCTTCAACCTGAATTGCCCATTACATGCAAATACTGTCCATTCCAGGATGTGAAACCACTTAGTGTAATGACACATTTTATTCAGTAACTAGACAAATGTTTCAGTGCATTCCATGAAAAGGAGACCTCGTCTCTTCACCAAATGCAACGCTTGCAAACCTCAGTAAGCCGATGGCAAGTGAAAAAATCCCATTCTTCTATTTTGTGAAATGGGAAAATGTGTTTTTATTTATTTATTTAATTTGTATACCACCCTTCATCCGTCGATCTCGGGGCGGTTCACAACATAAAAAGATGTCAAAGTTTAGTAAAAAATTATTGTGTGCTCCTCTGGAATCCTAGAGTTGAAAGGGAGCTAGCGAAGTCCTCAGCTAAGGCTATAGCTTGTAAAGTTGTGGACAAAAATATGGCATTAATTCAGTTGGAACCAAGAATGGCATTATTAAGGGTAATTTGGGGCAGACAGTTAAAGAAGGCATCAATAGATTTTCTTTAAAAATTGCAAAGTTCAATAAATATAAATTGATTTATTTGCATGAGGCAGCCGCCTTCATTACAGGAGAAGAGCTTACCAAGTCTTGCATAAACACAAAGTATATGAAAGGTAAAACGTGGAGGCTGCCTGCATGCCGTGCGCTTGACGTTGCCCACCAAATCTGTTTTATGTCATCTTCAAAAGCTCCACGCCTGCTTTTGACATCCTGGCAAACAGCTGAGTGCAACTGGAAAGCACTTGAACTTCTCCATAATGAGGATTGCAGATTTAGTCTTTCTGACCTATCTGTGTGATGGGGAGAGCTTCTGAAACCTTTAAAAACAGTGACAGCTCAGTGTTGTATACCGGGCCAAGTAAGCTTTTCTGGTTTAACGTTGCTTGGTGGTAAAGACCCCCCCCCCCCATGATGTGGGAACAAGAGTCTCCAGTAGCAGAGAGCATGGGTGAATCTCGCAACCTGATGCAGATGGGGCCGGCTGTAGTGGTGACACAATTGGTAGGAAAACCTCCTGTGGCTCTGATAATCCTATGTGCTCAACACACCACAGGGAATCAGTGTATGAGCATGGATGAGACTGCAGTCCCAATCACATCATACACTTTAAAGCACTTTAACTGTCATGGCTTCCCCCAAAGAATCCTGGGAACTATGGGTTGTTAAAGGTGCTGAGAGTTGGTAGGAGAGCTTCTCGCAGAGCTATGATTCCCAGCAGCTTTAACAAACTACAGATCCCAATATTTTTTGGGAGTGGGGTGCTATGATTGTTTAAAGGGTATAAGCATGCTTTGAATGTACAGGGTGGCTGTAGCCAGAGAGAGAAATGGAGCCAAGTTTGGGATTCATGGGTGAATGTTATAGGCATAGTTTGTGATAACTGAAACGGGCAGAGCAATCCTGAGAAAATGTCTAGTGGTACCACTTAGCTGGTGCCCGGGATCCAAAAAGCTACTTATAGGCTCAAGAGTTTGTGTGTGCCCCCACCAGGTTTAAAAATATTTAATTTATCAATTAATTGTCTTCTCCCCATGCCACCTCTGAAGCTCGTATGGGAAATCCATGTTGGGCATGCACACAAGTTGTGTAGGTCTGTGGCGCCTGGCCATCCCATCTCCCCCTGCCCAAAATAGTGCAAAACAAAAGGAAGCAGTAGTTTATGCCAAGATTTATTTACTGAACAAGCTATGCCGCTGTTTTTTTGGAACTGGCTTGTCAAAGGACATTCCTAAGCTTATCGCCCAAAGACCAGGCTCTGTTCCTATTACAATGCCTCTGGCATTTATAACTGAGCAAGATGTGGGTGAATGTAAAAACGATGACTGTAGCATATGAAAAGATGGGGGAGTTATTTTTATTTTTCTGGTTCGGAAAGCACTTTTTCCAGCAAGAGGGGCAAAAAAGAAAAAAGCTATACCCTCCAGAAATCATCACGGTAGCACTTGGCAGCTCCAGTTTTTGTTTTGAAGCGCACATTGATGAAATAGCAAGTATGCCCCAAGACAATTGGTTCATAAAAGAGAAGCCATAAAGACTCCAATTTTCCGAAAACCTTCCTACGCATTGCTAGTCTTCTGCTGCAGTCTTCACCATTCTGGTGGCCTCCAGAGGCTTTGGCCTACAACTCCCAGCAGCCTCAGCCAGTACGTGCTTGCTGGGGCTGCTGGGAGTTGTAGGCCAAAAATATCTAGAGGGCACTGGATTGGCGACAGCTGTTCTAGTGTATTGCTAAGCTCTTTGGATTAATGCACAGGTACAGGATTCCATCTCTTAAGTAACAACTAAGAGAAGGCTGCAGGATCTAAAAACTATACCTGCCTCTTCTTCCTTCGGCAAATTCCCTTTCCTTGCCTAATCGAGCATTGAACAAACTTAGCCAAGTGGGTTACGAATCCTGGTCAAGCAGGGGACTAGACCAGCCTTGGCCAATGTGCCAACATCTCCCTTAAGCATGGATAGCAGCGGGTGGAGGAAATATACATTTCCCATGACCTTAATCTGCCCTCTGAGTTGAGCCTACAAGATCAGAGCTGTTCCATTTGCCCTGGTCTTTCCCAATGGACAGATAGGAGTGGATTTAACCCAGCAGTGGTGATATCTAGGAATGCATCAATCCATCGCTCATATTAAGAGAAGGGTGCATGGTTAGGTTCAAATACACAGTCTCCCCCCGCCTTGACCATTGGACAATAAATGGCACCGGAAGATAACTCAATATTTCATAAAAACCAGCATATCAGTGCCCAGATTATCCTCTAATCACGATTAGTCAATTCCTGTTGAAATTAAGTTTTATTTTGAATGAAAATGTCCAGTGGAGTTACAGCCTTCATTAGGCCACAGAACACAACATACTAGCGTTGAATATGCATTGGCTTACGTATAAGTCTCCTGCAAAAAAATACGCGGCACCATTGTTAATGCACGGGAGCAAGCACATCTTTGGTTTGAAAAGCAATTGCAAGAGAACCCATGAGCTTTTTCTGAAACCAGGACTAGAAAAACGGAAGCAAGGTCAATAAAGAGTACCTAAGGCACCTCATGAAAAGATGATTGCTGTCATCTTCACTACACTCCTAAAGACCTCCAAATAATGCTCCATTATACTAAACACGCAAGCCGAGGAATGTGATGCTTAAGTGCAGGAAGACCGCATCGCCGTCAATTCCGGGTAGCAAAAATAAAGGTTTTATTAACATGTCGTGAGGAAAAGATTAACGGCTAGAAGAAATAAATTGCGGAAGTGGAAGCCACCAGCTCTTTCCCCTGCCTCCTCACCTCAAATACTTCCGTCCTGGAGTTTGTGCAATGCAAGCTTGGGGCAGAAGCGAAAAGCTGGAGAACGAAAGCCCATTTTCTCACATGCCTGGGTTGCACTTTGTTTGCTGTCCAGGAGATGGGAGAACGGGAGAAACGAGGAGAACAAATTGTGCCTGTTGTAAAGATGAATGTAATGTAGCATATATTCGTCTCAGAAAAACAATGCACAGTGAGGATGGTCTGTACCCAGAGTATGCAATAAAACAGCAGAACGTGGACTGCAGCACAGTATTTTGCTCCCTCGCCTCTCGACAACCTGCGGCTTTTAAGTTAATAAAAGTTGGCCTTTTATGTTGTGATGGAGGCAATCAGGTTTCAAAAGTGGGGGAGTCTATCATTTACTTCTTTCACTCACTGTTGAAAATCAGCCTTCTGTTTTGCCAGAATATTCAAGTCAAGGTCGGAATGAATCATTGGCACCAAGAACGTTTTCTAACCTATTACTTGGAATAATTGCTCATTGCCCAGCTAGCTGCCTGCATGTTGGTGCTTGCAGCATTCACTTGCAAGGACCACTTTCCCACCACTCCAGAGTTCTTAAATGTTCATTCGAACGCCGTCCCTATGCATGGATTGGGATAGCCTCACCCTGTGTCCCATGCCTGGGATGTCTGCTTAGGCATTGCTTGATACTAACACACAGTAGATAGAGCCCGACTCATGAAGATGCTTTCTGTGTGGTCGCTGTATGCGCACAAACACTTGTGAGGGGCACGAGTTGTGCAGATCAGAGCGATGCCCATTGGGCTCTTCATGCAACAGCCTTGATTTGAATGTGACTCCAAGCACCTGACTGTCAGGGCAGGGAGCCAAGACAGTGCGCTTGTTTAGAATATTTGCATAGGGCTTCAGCATCATAGAACAAATGTGGGCCACTGTTGAACCACTGGGACAGTATCAGCATTTGGCATCAGTTCGCCATCAGTGCACACAATGATGCCATTATGTTTTAATCTACAGCAATGACTGCTCCGGCATAATAACTGCAAGGTTGGGGGACACTGCACACTACTAGATACAATTGTTCCTTTGATGCTTGCTTGGGCAGGGAATACATCAGTCTTGCACCCGGGATTATTTGTATTCCACACTTGTGCAGTGTGCGAGTGCAAATTTGGTTCCCTGGCACAGATTTCATGATCTCGGGAGACTTTAGAAGTAGAAAGGTTGTAGTTTTCATGGTTGTGGAGGACTGCCGAGGGAACACAACCAAGTAGTGTGTCACTAGTTTGCAATTACAGGCGAAGAGCCTTTTTGCTAGGAGCTACAAAGCGTTTAAATGCATGGGGACATTTCAGTGAACCTATTTTATCTTCAGTTTTGCTCCTCTATATCTGTGCAGATATTTAAATCTTTGATTAGTTTGATACTTTACGAAGTCAGAATTTGAGCAGAGTTAGTTTACGCCAAACACTTTGGGGTTCTTAAGCCTTTGCACATACATTTATCTCTTACATTTATTTTGGGACTTAAGTCAGCCATGACTTCACTTGCAATGCACCCATTTTTAAAGATGATTTTTATATTTTAAAAAACCCACTATTTAACTTGGCAACTAGCTGGCTTTTATGTTAATTTAATTTTTATGCAAGACATTATAAAAACTGAAGCGGCAGGTAAAATCTTAGACGGGGGCCTCTCTCCTCTCACACCGGAGGGAATCCCTCATCTAAAATGCTGCCTGCTGTGGCTTCTAACATCACAGGACAGTAGCTGTTCGTGAGTAAAAACTAGGACTACTTTGTAGTGCAGCTTGTCAGATTCTAATTAGTGGCTTCTTCTTTGCCACTACTTAGGATGCTGGGATTAGAATGGAACCCTGTCTGATTAATCAGACAGTTCCTACTTTGTTTTCAAAATCTGAATTAAGCTTGTTGGCCGTGTTTATATGTGTGTTTCTGCTTCTGATCTCTGAAGCCTCTTCCCCTTTTGGCTCCCTGACTAATTTTGTTGGGCCTCATTCACCAACTTTCAGGCACTTGCAGCCTTTTCAATGGAGAAAAGCACTTGTGGGGTACAGGGGCGAGGGGAGAGTTAGCAAACCCCAAAGATGCTGGGAAGACAATGTGCTTCCTGGCAGGGAGGCAGAGGCCGGTTTTGCAGAGACTTCCTCCCCCAACGGTTAGCAACCACTCAAGCAGAGCGTGACAATTTGTCGTCAACCGAATTTTGCTTTCCTCGTGGTGTATGGCAGAGATGGAGTTAGTTCAAGCTTGCAGATCTACTTTGGGGTCTTTCCCCTCTCCCTCTACTTCTAGAATCCCCAGGTGTCCACCAGCAAGCACCAAGTGAAGAAGAGTAGCTCAGAAATAGATGTGAACAAAGAATTAAGGGCTCTATCTCAGCTTAAGAATTCATTTCAAGGCCAGAACTCATCTCACAGCCCTTTCACAGAGTTATCCATTCCTAGGCTTAATTTGGCTGCAGAGTTGTGGCCTTGTTAAACAATTGGGAGTCAGAAATCCTTTGTGATCTACTGGTAAGCACCCAGAAGTCTGCTAGTGGATCTCAATCTACTTTCTGTCTATGGTCTTCCTTAGTAATGCTTCATTCAAATTGTGCTTTGAGGCTAAACGCTTTGTCACAGCTTTTCAGCAATTAAAATCTGCCATGACTTTGGGGGGCAGGGAGCAGGGAGGAAGAAATACAGGCTATATTAACAATCCACTATTACAGAAGAAATAATAATAATAATAATAATAATAATAATAATAATAATAATAGCAAAGCAGGAGCACCTCAGCAGCCCAGGCCCCAAAACTGGCGGGTTAAAACGCTCCACGTTCTGGGAATTATCAAGTGTCATCTGCAATAGCCAGAAAGCCTAGTTACATTTTAATGCACACATGTTTAAAAACTGTACAACATTTAGTGTTCACGTTATAGATGCGTGATGAACCGCTAACACTTTTGGCATTCTCTGAGAAAGCAGGTCGAGCTCTGCAATGGATCCTGTACCGCGTTTTGGTTTTTTCATTCGATTGCACGGGAAACTTGTGCTCCTAAAAGTACGTCGAGGGTCTGACCTCTTCCTTTCTCTCCTCTCTCCACGTGGCAATTCTCTTCCTTCAGGTGTGGCCCATTTCCTGTTCGCTCGGAGCGACCTTTGGCTACGTGGCCGGTCTCCTTATTGCACCTTTGTGGATATACTGGAACAGGAAGCAGCTTACGTACAAAAGCAGATAGCTGGCGCAAAGAGAGAAGGCGTTTTTTGTTGCTGTGCTGATTCCTGGCGTCGTGACTGCGCAGAGACCACGGTCAAAGCAGAAGGCGATCGAAACACTTGGGGAGCATCGTCAGGCCTTCCTCCTCCTCCTCCTCCTCCTCCTCCTCACAGCACGTTTTGCATGCTGTGGCAACATGATGGTGCATCTGTCGCTTGTCCTAAATTATGTTACCCCTGAGAGATCGTACTTTTCCTTCCAGCCTGAATAAAGTGTTTGTAACAGATGCTGCTTACTCCTTCACTGATTTGGGATTTCCCTCCCACACATTCTGGATTTTGCCCGATGCCAGTTTCCTAAAATCAGCTTCCCAATTGATCTCGGATCTGTGGATAGAGCGTTGTTGTTGTTGTTGTTAAGTGTATGTCTGCACGGTATTGGATATTTCACAGTATGTGTGGCCATCGTCCCGGCGGGTCTCACGTGATCAGGCAGCAATTAATGCACCTGGAGCCTATCCGTTTTTTCACCGTGTGTTTCTTTGGAGTTAAAATGGCTATGATAGCTTCATCGAAAACCGTCTTCAGTCCTTTCTGGGTTAAAGCCGAGCACTCCACATAGCAGTAGGCTCCTATCTGTCAAGAAAACAAATGTCTTTAATAGCTGCACCGGCACGCAGAGATACAGCCCTCCTCCCCAAACTCCATTTGCCAGCTTGGGGGCGCCTTTGTTTTTATGGAACACATCAAGGTTTGTTTTGTCTTTGCCCTGTGAAAAACCTCCTACTGTTCTAACCCTCCAGGAAAAGAGGCTACGCCTTCACTTTGTCTTTCGGTGACAGATTTAGAATTCTTTTCATTAGGTGCAGTTTCTGAAGGAAACACGTTAAGGCTGCACTCCTAAAGGGGGCAGGAGGAGGGAGAAGAAACGAAAGGAGGCCAGATCGCCACATCCAACGCCCTGCTGGACTTGCATGGGCAAAACAGAGAAAAGGGCAGAATAGCACTCTTACGCCCCTTCGTCATTTTCTGGGATTTTTCTCCCTCTTCAACCATTTCCCTCCCATTGGAAAGCTCCATGGCTGCCATAGTTCCCCCCCTCCCCCCGGTTTGTCAGTGTGCCGGGGGCCTGCGAAGGGTTTGGATCATGTTCTGAGAAACTTCCCCACTCTCCAATTGGTCTCTATCAACACTGGAGCTCCGATGTAAGCAGCCTCAACCTTGTACAGTGGTACCTCGGGCTACAGACGCTTCAGGTTACAGACTCTGCTAACCCAGAAACAGTACCTCGGGTTAAGAACTTTGCTTCAGGATGAGAACAGAAATCGTGCTCCGGCGGCACGGCGGCAGCAGGAGGCCCCATTAGCTAAAGTGGTGCTTCAGGTTAAGAACAGTTTCAGGTTAAGAACGGACCTCCGGAACGAATTAAGTACTTAACCCGAGGTACCACTGTACACCTGAAGGAGAATTTCCATCCCCATCGTTCAGCCCCGGACGCTGAGCTCCAGCTCCGAGGGTCTTCTGGCAATTCCCTCACTGTGAGAACTAAGGTTATAGGGAAACAGGCAGAGGGCCTTCTCGGTAGTGGCCCCTGCCCTGTGGAACACTGTCCCATCAGGTGTCAAAGAGATAAGTAACTACCTTGGTTCCTGAACGGCTTAGTTGTTGAACAAATCGGCTCCCGGACGCCGCAAACCCAGAAGTGTTCTGGTTTGTGAACGTTTTTCAGAAGCCAACCATCCAACGCAGCTTCTGCTTGAGTGCAGGAAGCTCCTGCAGCCAATCAGAAGCCACACCTTGGTTTTCGAACCGTTTCAGGAGTCGAATGGATTCCCAGAACGGATTACGTTTGAGAACCAAGGTGCCACTGTATACAACTTTTAGAAGACATCTGAAGGCAGCCCTGTATAGAGAGGTTTTCAATGTTTTGGTATTTTATTATGTTTCTATATATAATGGAAGCCACCCAGAGTCAGTCAGATCAGTGGGGTATTATTATTATTTAGGACAAGGGCCATGGTGGTTTGCACAGCAGCTGGAAGGAAGCATCCGACTTAGATCTCAATTTTGTAGAGATTAAACTCTCCAGCAGGAATAAGCCGATAAACAAAAGTAGCTGTGGTAACGTGGCATCACCTCGACCGATATTTTAAGTAATATTCATTTTGGAATGCCCTAAAGGTAAGGCTAAACATTTTAAGTCTCAATGGCTCGCTTCATTAATGTGTTTTATTGCTTTCTGTTGTGAAGAGTTGTTTTCTAATTATTAGAAAAGTATTAAATGGGCCACCCTCGTCAGGAATATTAAGGCTATGTTTTATTCATGAGCAAACCGGCTTCATTAACGGCTAATATTGTGCTGTGCTCACTAATTCGGCTATCTCCGTGTGCACCAAATACAGCAACCTCCGGTCACTGCTGTTTTCTGCGGAAAGGTTTTCCACTAAATAAGTCTGAAAAGAAGAATTGTGCCATTTGACATTTTTGTTGATTAGAGAATTCACACTCCATCCAGAATGAAGTTGAGCACTGGGGTCATCATGAAAATGCACTCTCTGCGACATTATTGCCCAAACCATTTGCTCGCCAAGATCAGGCTCTGCAAAAACAGAAAGCTTACAGTGGAAACTGGCATGCGACAGCACTGATTGGCTGGTGCCTGTGCTGTCATGAGCTCACCTCCCGTTCTCAGATGCAATTTTAAAAATTGTTTCAGAAACAAGGCAATTTTTTTAAAAAAAACCAAACAAACAGGCACAATTATTTTCCTAGTTTTTCAATCAGTGCCACATGACAAATGCAAATAATTGGTTGACAGGGCATCTATCTATCTGTCACTCAATTGGCAAAGGACAACTATTTGCAAGGGCTTGGGATAACACTCCCCCGTGGCTTTGCGCTGAAAGGTTTATTTCTGGTACCCCACCTCAAAGTGAAATGCAAATTCCAAGTGTTATCAGTATTGACCAATGCTGTCATATAATGCCATCTAGGTAGGCACACACAATTACATTGCATTTGCGGAACTACAGGGCCTTCTCAGTGATGGCACCTCCTAGCCTCCCTCACAAATGGGGTTAAGAGAGCCGTGTCAGTTTGGAGGGCATTTGGGGAAAACAGAAAACAAGTTGTCTTCATGTCCTTATTCAGCTCTGTTTTGCTGCTGGTGGTGTTGTGACAGTGTTGCTGTTTCCTTATGTTTTTATATGTCTTGATTTTATACTGACGTTAAGCACCTTGCAGATCCTTTTGGATGCATCGGCAAGAATAAAATAAATGTTAAAGGCTGGTACACTTTTTTTAAAAAGTGAGAGAGAAAGGGTGAAGAGAAGAGGGAAGGAGAGAATACAGCACGCAACAGAGGAGGAAACTCCAGACCAGATGCCTCCAAATCTCTAAATGGCCAGCTTACCTCTTTTGCCAATTTCTGTCCCTGCTCCATACAAATTGGTTTCTCCTTCATGTCATTCAGCCTTGCTAAAGTTTTGGGGTCATCACGGAGATCGATCTGTTAGGAAATAAATGTGCACACTTTCTTATGTTCACTTCAGAATCCACTTTAGATATTTAAAAACAAAACAAAAACCAGACACATAGGATTGAATCCACTTAGGTCCCAGGGAAATGAATGGGACTTTGAGTCAGTCATTACTAACTTCGCATTAAATACTAGGGGTCTGAAGTGCAACTAACTTAGGTTGGACCCAACCCATATTCTGAGAGTTAAATTGGCAAGACCTGAGAGTAAAAAGGGGTTCTCTCTTAGCTATAATAATAATAATAATAATAATAATAATAATAATAATAATAATAATAATTTATTATTTGTACCCTGCCCATCTGGCTGGGTTTCCCCAGCCACTCTGGGCGGCTTCCAACAAAGATGAAAGATACACTAAAATTTCACATATTAAAAACTTCCCTGAACAGGGCTGCCTTCAGATGTCTTCTGAATGTCAGGTTTATCGCTTTGACATCTGATGCGAGGGCGTTCCACATGGCGGGCGCCACTACCGAGAAGGGCCTCTGCCTTGTTCCCTGTAACTTGGCCTCTCGCAGTGAGGGAACTGCCAGAAGGCCCTCGGAGCTGGACCTCAGTGTCCGGGCAGAACGATGGGGGAGGAGACGCTCCTTCAGATATACTGGACCAAGGCCGTTTAGGGCTTTAAAGGTCAGCACCAACACTTTGAATTGTGCTCGGAAACGTACTGGGAGCCAATGTAGGTCTTTCAAGACCGGTGTTATATGGTCTCGGCGGCCGCTCCCAGTCACCAGTCTAGCTGCCGCATTCTGGATTAGTTGTAGTTTCCGGGTCACCTTCAAAGGTAGCCCCACGTAGCTATGCTATGTTCTGAGTGGAAACGGGTGGAGAACATACCTTTCTGCAGATGCAATTAGAAGTTGCAATAACAACAATAATAATAATAATAATAATAATAATTTTTTTTAAAAAAAATTATATCCCCCTCATTTAGTCAGGTTGCCCAGCCACTCTGGGCAGCTTCCAACACATATGGAAACATAAGAGTTTCCTAAGCCCAGGACAGTGTCTGCTGCAGGATGATAATTCCTGTGCCCCACAAATAACCCAGAGATGCATTTTAAATAAAAGGACACATTCTACTCATGTAAAAACACGCTGATTCCGTGGGCCGGACTGAGAAGGCGATTGGACTGCATCCGGCCCCCAGGCCTGAGGTTGCCTACCCCTGTGTTATAGCTAAGCAGGTCTGGATCTAAACATCTCTCTGATGGGACAGTGCCTGGGAACCCTATGCATTTGTAGGGGAGAATTAGTGGGAAGAGAGATGGGGGGTTAACTCCCTGGCTGTGTGTTTATACTTGGGGGGGGGGGGGAGAGAGAGCGAGCCCAGCCAGCTCCAAGTTCAGAAAGAGCTGAGAAGGAAAACACCTAGAGGTAGGGCCCTCAGTCATTTCTCCCCTGCATTGCTAAAAGGTAAAGGACCCCTGACAGTTAAGTCCAGTCGTAGACGACTCTGGGGTTGCAGTGTTCATCTTGCTTTATTGGCCGAGTGAGCTGACGTTTGTCCGCAGGCAGTTTTTCCGAGTCATGTGGCCAGCATGACTAAGCCACTTCTGGCGAAACCAGAGCAGCGCACGGAAACGCAGTTTACCTTCCTGCCAGAACGGTACCTATTTATCCACTTGCACTATGACGTGCTTTCAAACTGCTAGGTTGGCAGGAGCTGGGACCGAGCAACGGGAGCTCACCCTGTCGCAGGGATTCGAACTGCTGACCTTCCGATCGGCAAGCCCTAGGCTCAGTGGTTTACACCACAGCGCCACCCACGTCCCTGCATTGCTACTATTAAGCAAACCCATATTTTGGAAATGTGTGTTTTCCATCCTATTGTGTCATTCCATCCTGACTCTAAAAGCAGTTTCACACTTCCCTTTTCAATACGGAAAATAATAAAAACAGTAAGACCTGCAATTCAGTTTCTTTTTCCAATCGTCCGCCGAAAAGAACTTTGTAAGAGCTGGACCTTACAGTGCCGCAGCGACCACTCAAGTATATATAAATGCAAAGTATCTCAGAAGAAAGAAGGTGGATCCCCCCCCCCCCCGCAGGTCTGCCTTCCGTCTGATAGGCCTGAACTTATTCTGTCCACCTCACACAAGAGGCTTGGATTTTCCCCCCCTCCCCCAGCGACAACAAAGATTGGCCGATGACCACGAGGATCTTATTTCCATCTCTCGCAGGATGTGATACAGAGCCTTGCCTGAGTCACCAGCCTGCATCCCACAACTGCTGCTTTTATCACCCAGTGTTCAATACGCAGAGCACATCCAAGATGCAGATCTTTGCTTGCATCCTAAATTTTGGCATCGGTCTTAACTTTAGCTGGGGGCGTGGGGGGGGGGTCTCATGTACAAAGGAGGTTCATCCAACTCAAGAGCATGGCTTGCAACACAATTCTGAATTCCTCCTCAGGGCAGTTCCTCCGTTCCCTGGTTTCATTGTTGTGCGCTGATCACACAAGGAATAGAGGACTCTTATCACCTCTAAAATGTGATTATTCTTGAATAACCCCCTGCTCTATTTGTTGCAGACTAGAAATACAATGGTACCTTGGGTTAAGAACTTAATTCGTTCTGGAGGTCCGTTCTTAACCTGAAACTGTTCTTAACCTGAGGTACCACCAGCGGCGTAGCGTGGGTTGTCAGCACCCGGGGCAAGGCAAGTAATTTGCGCCCCCTAACCCATGGATTTGTGCCCCCTAACCCATGGATTTGCCCTAACCCCAGATGTTGCGCCCGGCCCCCCCTGCACCCCCCACGCTACGCCACTGGGTACCACTTTAGCTAATGGGGCGTCTCACTGCCGCCACACCGCTGGTGCGCAATTTCTGTTCTCATCCTGAGGTAAAGTTCTTAACCCAAGGTACTATTTCTGGGTTAGCGGAGTCTGTAACCTGAAGAGTATGTAACCTGAAGCGTCTGTAACACTGAGGTACCACTGTATACAGCAAGGAAAGTCTGTATACATGGCAGAAGCAAGAAACTATGGTAATAGGTTTGTGTGTGTGCGCGCACACAAGTGCTGTAAGTCACTTGGAGACCTTTGAGTGACAAGCGACTAATTAAGTGAAATCAATGAATGAAATGGAACAACGGGGCTGGGTCAAAGGGGGAGTGGCTTGAGCCAGGCTAGAAAAATGGAATCCGCCTTTCTACTAAGTCAGGCCATTGGTCCAGCCAGCTCAGAGCTGTCCACATTGCCTAGCAACTGCTACCCAAGATTTCAGACAAGAATCTGTCTGGATCCTACTTGGAGATGCCCAGAATTTAACCTAGGACCTTCTGCACTGTATGGGCAATCCGGAAGATAAATTGCATTTCAAGGAGTTAGTGATCTGACATGGTTACCTGCCTGTTCCTTCCCCCTCCCTGTCTCTTGCTAAGTTCTTCGATGGCGTGGAGAACAGGCTTTAATGATCAGCTGGGAGGAAGTGATAGTGCTAGGTACCTTCTTTGATGCTGGACATTGTTTTGAGAAAATGAGGCATTAGGAGGAGGTGGCTAATGAATAATCTGCATGTACCCAGTCAGGCGAGCCACACAGGCTAGCTAGCTGTAAATCGGATGGTTGTGGGCAGTTTTTGAGAAGCTCGTGCACGGACTGATCAGCCGCGGGGCCGTGCAAACTGAAGCTACCTGGGGGAGTCACTTTGCCGCATCTTGAGGGCTTCCAAGTGGCAGATTGAAGTGCCTGCTTGGTATAAAATATTTAATCTTTTCACTTTTGTATTGCTTCTGAATCTCCTTTTAAAAGAACCACCTTGCATTTGGCAAGACATGCGCTCAAAGCAGATTGCTCTACGGCTGAGCCACAGCTGAACTGCGGCGGAGAAGGGATGCTATGAAGAAACATGACCAAGGAGGGAATGTAAGCCAGGCTGACAGTGAAGAAGGGAAGGGTCAGGCACGAGCCTAGGGGTGTCAGTTCAGCCTAGGGAAGTGTGGGAACCACCACCCTGGACCAAACACTCGCCCAAGCTAAACCCGCTACCAGCCCTGCTTTGCCCTCTTCTAGTGTTTTTGCCTGGCTGGAACGTGCCTGCGAATTCTGGTAATGCTTCTTGTTTGCCTGCGTGGACGACAGAGACGGGCTATTGGTTGTGTGTGTGCAGAAACGAGTCTTATGTACGAAGGCAACAGTCACATTCAGTGCTCTGCCCATTTGCCTCTGGTCCTGCCCATCACACTGGCAGGGAATGTGGGTCGTGGTCTGGAAAAGATTCGGAGAGAGGGATCTGGGCTGAGTATAACAGAACAGGGTGGGGGTGTTTATCTGCATTCGTTCACATAAAACACGCAACATCCAGACCTACCTGGGTTCCGACTAACAAATAGGGTACATTCGGCGCATATTCCTTCAATTCCGGCACCCACTCCTCCTTCACATTCTGAAAGGAAGCTGGATTCACCACCGAGAAGCAGATGAGGAAGACGTCAGTCATGGGGTACGACAGCGGCCTCAGGCGATCATAGTCTTCCTGGCAACAGAAGGATGTTTTTAGAAATTCATCGTTTCTCCAACAGTACCTTATGTTTGGGCCTCTTTGATATCTGCTTTGCTGTTAGTGGTAAATCCATTTGGTCAAATAAACTAAATACCAAAAAATCACATCTTTCCTCCAAGCAGCTCAAGGCAGTGTCTGTGTGTGTGAACATATATTGTATTTTTTGCTCTTTAAGACTTTTTCCCTCCTAAAAAGTAAGGGGAGATGTGTGTGCGTCTTATGGAGTGAATGCAGGCTGCACAGCTATCCCAGAAGCCAGAACAGCAAGAGGGATTGCTGCTTTCACTGCACAGCAATCCCTCTTGCTGTTCTGGCTTCTGGGATTCAGAATATTTTTTTTCTTGTTTTCCTCCTCGAAAAACTAGGTGCGTCTTGTGGTCTGGTGCGTCTTATAGAGCGAAAAATACAGTAGTAAGATGCTTTCTACTGAGTCAGACCATTGGCCCCTTTAGCTCAATATTGTTTGCACTGGCTGGCAGCTGCTCTTCAGGTTTTCAGCCAAGAGATCTCTCCCAGCCCTACCCGGAGTTGCCTGGGATTGAACCTGATGGGTTTACTATGCAGCTACGGCCATTTCACAAAGCTATGGAGTTCTTTCCCCATTTTACCCTCCGTTAAAGATGGCGCATGCTGAAACACAGTTCATTTAAGCGAGCTTTATGGCCCTTTAAATCTGTGCTTACCCAGCCCCAGGCTGACACTTTAACCATTATACCACACTGCCCTCTTAGGCAGGTTTCTGGCCTTAACCTGTTCTACAGCTTTGCACTTGCTGTGTGTAGACAGAAGGGCTGTGATGGACCTGCTCATTTCGACACAAGACCGTCTGCCTCCACCTTTAGCCATCTTTATGTCTGGTAGAGAACAAAGCTGAGGGAAGAACATTGTTAATGTTTCTTCCGAAATACAGTACTTTCTGAGGTCATCTACTGAATTACCTCAATTCTACTGGATATTGTGATGGCTTAAAAAAAATTAGTAGTGTTGGCTCATGGAGGTCACTGGCCATTAACAACTAGAGATACAAACTTTCATGTAAAAAAGACAGTAAACCTAACTTGTGACACACAGCACATGATAATCCCTATTTTGCATGCCTTAGTTCTTTCTACCCCCAGTCATTATACTGGCAAAAGCCAGAATAATGGGTGGAGAACACAGGAAAATCTAAAAGTAACCTTCCAACTACAAATTAGGTTTCTTAACAAAACATACAGTCTTCAGATTGTTGTAAGACTGAAGACATTGGTTTATGAGAGAGCTAAGAGTGATCTGAGAGGGGCAGCACTACCTGGGTATACATATATTGTTCTTTTGTCCCTCTTTCACCTCTGAGCAAATAGGTTTGGCAGGTTTTTGAAAGAATACAAGAGCAAAACCTGTTTGATCAGGCCAGGCCCTCTCAGAGGTCCAGAGAGGCCGGTTCTAGCTCCAGCATTTGAAGCCCTTCACCATAATACATAATAAAAACATGGCAATACACGAAAATGAAATAAACAAAATAAGTACGCAGTGGCAAAATCCATGCTGGGGTTCATTAGGAGAGGAACTGAAAACAAATTTGCCCAAATCATAATGTCATTGATACAAATCTGCAGTGCGAATGCATTTCGAGTACAGTGGTACCTCGGGTTACATACACTTCAGGTTACATACGCTTCAGGTTACAGACTCCACTAACCCAGAAATAGTGCTTCAGGTTAAGAACTTTGCTTCAGGATAATAACAGAAATCGGGCTCCGGCGGCGCGGCAGCAGCAGGAGGCCCCATTAGCTAAAGTGGTGCTTCAGGTTAAGAACAGTTTCAGGTTAAGAACAGACCTCCGGAACAAATTACCGTATTTTTTGCACCATAACACTCACTTTTTTCCTCCTAGAAAGTAAGGGGAAATGTCTGTGCGTGTTATGGAGGGAATGCCTACGGGTGGCGGGGGGATCTGCTGCAGTCGTGAGCAGAGGATCCATGGTTCCCCTTCCTTCCCTCCTCCGTGGCTCGCTTTGAAACAGCAAAGCGGGAGAAGAACCGCTGAGTGGGGAGGAGAGAGGGACAGAGAGCCTGCTTCTTTAAAGGAGCAAAGCGGGAGAGGAGAGGAGCCGCTTACACGAGTGTAAGCAGCTCCTGTCCGGTTGGTTCCTTTAAAGCAAGCAGGCTCTCTGTCCCTCTCTCCTCCCCACTCAGCTCGCTACATAGCAGCAAAGTTTTTCAGCTCCCTAAGCCGGGGATGAGCGGGGAGGAGAGAGAAAAGCAGAGCCTGCTTGCTTTAAAGGAACAAAGTGGGAGAGGAGCCTTCTCCCCTTATACCCCTCTTCTTCATTATTAGCAGCATCCTTCTCCACCCACCCCACGCGTGTTCCTTCTCCCCTTAAACCCATCTTCTGCATTATTAGCAGCATCCTTCTCCACACACCCCACGCGTGCTCCTTGTCCCTTGAGTGCTTTTCCTTCCCTCCCCACTTAAAACGTGGTTACAAAGCACGGATCCACATGGATCCTCAGGATTTTTGCACTGGGTCACCCCAAATTCACCATCAGATCACATAGCATGTCCATGGCTACATCTTGCACCAAAAAAATCACGCACCCAGTGTTGCCTGGGGCCGCAGTGGTGCAAAAACATGGTTACAAAGCATGGATCCACATGGATCCTCAGGATTTTTGCATTGGACTACTCCAAACTCACTGTCAGATCACATGTCTGTGGCCAGAGCATGAACCACAAAAATCATACATCCACTGTTTCGTTTAGAATATTTTTTTTCTTGTTTTCCTCCTCTAAAAACTACGTGCATGTTATGGTCAGGTGCGTGTTATAGAGCGAAAAATACGGTAAGTACTTAACCCGAGGTACCGCTGTACCGTATACAGTTCTGGTGGCGTCGTAAACAAAAGGATATTTTAGAGTTGGAAAAGGTTCAGAAAAAGGCCACCAAAATGATCGGGGGGGGGGGGGGCAACTCCCCTATGAAAGAAGGTTGCAGCATTTGGGACTTTTTAGTTTAGAGAAAAGGCAAGTACGAGATGACATGATAGAAGATTACAACATTATCTATGGTGTAGAGAAAGTGGATGGAGAGAGAAATTCTCCCTGCTCCCTGCTTTCCCACAGGTTGGCCACTGTGAGTACAGGATGCTGGGCTAGATAAGCCAGTAGGGCGTACTGAATTTGTCAACGTTCAAATTCCCCAAATCAGGAGTGCTAAAAAGTTGGAACATGACTTGGGAATTCAAAATATATTTTGGTCAAATTAATATAATTTAGTATTGCTTGGTAAAAGGTGTGTAACATTGCATGGCAATCGTTAAAAATGATTGCCAAGTGCTTGCAACTATCTATTACTTAACACTACCTGACCTTTACCAGAAGGTAAAATTAAAAATATTTAGTTTTCTGAAAGCCCTTTATGTGCTTCTTCACCAAACATGGTCTTACCAAGCTAAATGTTGTCCGGTCATGCAAAAACTTGTTTTTAAGGCCACTCGCTGAAGACCTTTCTCTCTCTTTTTATATATACAGTGGTGCCTTGGGTTAAGAACTTAATTCGTTCTGGAGGTCCGTTGTTAACCTGAAACTGTTCTTAACCTGAAGCACCACTTTAGCTAATGGGGCCTCCTGCTGCTGCCGCGCCGCTGGAGCACAATTTCTGTTCTCATCCTGAAGCAAAGTTCTTAACTCGAGGTAATATTTCTGGGTTAGCGGAGTCTGTAACCTGAAGCGTCTGTAACCTGAGGTACCACTGTACTTTATTCTCTTTCTCAAAACAATTTTGCATCATTTATCTCGATGCTGCTAATCAGAGAGAGAGGCAAGGGGTTAGCTGAAACTCCACCCCCCACCCCAAATCACTGAAAATCTTATCCCAATGCCCTTCTGACTTTTGAGATTTCAGCAAGGGTTGCCCACACACTTTCAAACAAATCTTAACTTAGCCAGAAGGGCTACAAACACAGCACTCTCTTTTTAAACCAGAAAGCCAATCTATGGAGAACACTGGATTGGGAGCCATCATTTAATACCAGATTCCTTGTGTTGTCCAACGTCCCTCATAATCATGGTGTTCATGTAGCCTGGGGTGGGAGCACAAGTCAGGCTACAACAGGAATGGCCAACATGGTGCTCTCCAGATGCTCACAGAATCATACAGCTGGAAGGGACCCTGAGGTTCATCTAGCCCCCATCGTTCTGCCCAGACACTGAGGTCCAGCGCCAAGGGCCTTCTGGCTGTTCCCTCACTGCGAGTTACAGGGAACCAGGCAGAGGGCCTTCTCAGTAGTGGCACCCGCCCTGTGGAAGGCCCTCCCACCAGATGTCAAAGAGAACAACAACCACCAGACATTTAGAAGACATCTGAAGGCAGCCCTGTTTAGGGAAGCTTTTAATGTCTGATGCATTACTGTATTTTAATATTTTGTTGGAAGCCGCCCAGAGTGGCTGGGGAAGCTCAGCCAGATGGGCGGGGTATAAATAATAATAATAAATGATGATGATGATGATGATGATGCAGGAGTCTTCGGCCTAACGTGGAGCTCGAACCCACAACCCTGAGATTAAGAGTCTCATGCTCTACCAACTATTGGACTACAACTCCCATAATCCCTGGCTGAGCTGCCAGGACTTGCAGCCAAATAATATCTGGAGGTTAACCATGAGCTACCTTCCAACGGATAAATAAATGCACACAGCTCCTCCGACACATTCAGGTTCTCAGGCGTTCAAACCAGGCCCCGAACCAGGAAGCAATCCCCAATAAAACCCCAACCGCATTTGCACACACAGAGAGATTCATTCGACTGACTTTCTAGCTCGGAGGAGGAGGGAGTGGGCTTCTTGAGGCATGAAAAATATTAGAAGAACTTGAGTGGAATATGTTGCGCACACGGGGAAGAAGCGAAAGGGGATGAAGTCATGTTTGAAGCACCCACCCACGTATTCCTTTGGCTGGGAAACGGAGGGGTCCTGCTGGAGAAGCAGCCTTAGAAAAAGGAGCGAGAGCAAAAGCTCTCAAAAACGAGACACAGAAACAGCTTCAAAGGCTGCCTTTCTGCACTGGCTGGAAAGGATGCAGGAGAGAGAGAGAGAGAGAGAGAGAGAGAGAGAGAGAGAGAGAGAGAGAGAGAAGCAGCAGTTTGCACATAGCTTCACATCAGGTTGCGATTTCTGAAATATACGCACAAGGAATCTGAACCGGGAGCAGCTATCAACCCGCTGCTCTCCAAATGCATTGGACTACAACTCCCAGCCAGCACAGCCGAGAGCTATAGTCCCAAACAGCTGGGAACTACCGCATATCGGCACCCTTCTGCTGTATAAACCTGACCTCAGGTAAACACAATACAGCGGACGCTTGGGTTGCGAATGTGGGGTGCACGTTAGCAACCCATGTCTGCACACGTGTGGGTTGTGATTCTGTGATTCTGCGCATGAGCAATTTAGCGCTTCTGCGCATGTGCAACCGCCGAAACCTGGAAGTAACCCGTTCCGGTACTTCTGGGTTTCGGTGGTCCGCAACCCGAAAAAATGCAACCTGAAGCAGCTGTAACCCGAGGTATGACTGTATAGTGTCATCTCTGGAGCTGTTTGCGCTGATGCAAAGCTTGGATCCCGGCAATCGGAAGCCACAAGCTAGCTGTCTAGAAATTGTGTGACAAGCTTGTAACTGTGTGAGGAGTCTCTAAAAAATAAATAAATGGTGGTTTCCAACCAGTGGATTAGGCTCCGTGTCACTATGCGCCCTCCTGCCACCCTCCAGCAACTGCAAAGTGTGTCAGTAACGCTGGCTGAGAGATTGGAGGCTACAGAATGCTACCTTCCTCTACCTAGGCAAGAGAAGAGCAGACTCTTGAATGCCCTCTTGGTGCTTTGCTGGACTCCAAGTCTCATCAGCCCCATCCGGGATGGTCAGGGATGATGGGAGTTGTAGTCCGGTAACATCTGTAAGGCCACAGGGTCCTCATCCGCGAGCTCCACTTCCCTCCACTGACCCTACTAAACAGAGCTGGAGCAGCCAAAAGAAATAGAGAAATTGAAAAGAACATTGTTCATGTATAGGATAACACTGGCCAGAATCTTAGTAGCAAGAAATTGGAAAAATACAGCAATACCTAACACGGCAGATTGGCAAATCCTAATGGTAGAATACCTGCAGCTAGCAAAGACAACGGGAAGGATAAGAGGCCAAGCAAAACAAATAGTCTATAGGGATTGGAGAATTTTTAAAGAATACTTTAAAAATTATGGTATAAAAGGAAACTTCTTGGCAGAATTAGACTGAACCTTGCATTGTATAAATATAAGTTTGTAGGGAAGTTAACAGAAACTATAAGAAATATGTAACTGTGCGGTATAAGATAATCAACAGATAAAGTACAGCGAGACTAATTGGAAGTCATTTTTAATTTCTTGTTTTATAAGTTCTATAATCGTTCACATCATTGGGAGTAAAAATGATGTTAGTTATAAGAATTGTGTTGTTTCGTATACTGCTATTGTTTGTTTCTCAATTTATAGTTTGTTTGTTTATTTGATTGTATGTTGGTTTGTTGGCTTGTTTGCTTTCCTGGCATAAATGTATCTATTTTAAAACAATAAAGATATAATAAATTTTAAAAATAAAATAAACAGAGCTGGAGGAAAGAACAAAGCAATCCTATGATTCTAGGATGCACAGCAACGACTTCTGCTTCGTTTTGCAAACAGGCGGTGCCAGTGAAGTCAAATGGGACACACGCCGCCAAAAACCACATAGGAGAGACAGGAGATTGTTGAGCTCTGCAGTGGCAACCTGAGAGGAGCTGAGGCTGGGAACTTGAGCCTCAGGGCTTAGAAGAGGGCAGGGAACAGGGACAGCTAGCTGTTTGGCACTTACGTAATGAACTTCTGTACCTATGTGAACTCTGAACTATCAAACAACAGGGAGACCAGAACTACTGCAGAATTAAGGCGGCACATTTTGCATCTCGCAAGGGATCCTCCAACAACCAGCCAGCAGAGCTCTTTCTGGTGGTTGACAGGCTGATGACTCCCACTAGGCCAGCGGTTCTCAACCTGTGGGTCCCCAGATGTTGTTGGACTACAACTCCCATCATCCCTGAGCTCTGGCCTTGCTAGCTAGGGGTGATGGGAGTTGTAGTTCAACAACATCTGGGGACCCACAGGTTGAGAAAGGCTGCACTAGGCGAAGCACCCCTAGCGCTCTCAAAACTCTGCTGTGACCAACCAGGCTGCACCTTTCCAGGACGACGTTGCTCAACTTCAGAGAGACCTCAGTTTTGTGCCTGTTGCAGTTCCAACTGCAGTCTATTGCGAATCACTTTCAGTTTATGCAGCCTGGCGATGTGCGCAAGGTGCCTGCAGCTTCCTACTGGACCATGTTGAGTTGACCCCTTTCCCTCTTCGCTTGTGAAATCTAACATAGGAGGGTTGATGGACCAGAAGGTGGTTAATAATTCTTCACTGCAGGGAGGGGTGGTCCCTGCAACCTTAAAGGAGATGGTTCTCTGGCTACTCCAAAAAAGGCAGACTCCAATCCCATTGGTTTGGACTATCTACCAGCCAGTCACAACACCCCTTTTCCAGGGAAAGGCGTGGAAAAAATTCTGGCGTGCCAACAGCAGACCTTAGACAGAAGACTCATTCCCAGTCTTCTGTATAAACAGGAGCTATTCCCAGTCTGGGTTTAGGCCTGGTCATGGGCCTGATTCAGCCTTGGTTTTTGTGAAAGGCAATTCCCAGCCAAAGGAATGCACATGGCAGAGTTCACATTATTATTATTATTATTATTATTATTATTATTATTATTATTATTATTATTATTATTACCCCGCCCATCTGGCTGGGTTTCCTCAGCCACTCTGGGCGGCTTCCAACAAAGATTCAAAATACATTAAAACATCAGTCATTAAAAACTTCCCTAAACAGGGCTGCCTTCAGATGTCTTCCAAACGTCAGATAGTTGTTTATCACTTTGACATCTGATGGGAGGGTGTTCCACAGGGTGGGTGCCACTACTGAGAAGGCCTTTTATTGTCAACAATAACACAGTTGCGTCTACAGCTCTAGATGCCTAGCATCTAACAAGCTATTCCCAGGTCCGTGCCCTATGGAGCAACAGGGGACCCCTCCCACTACACCAGTTGATGTACCTTCCCCTGACATGCTGGGCACATGCAGCTGGAGACTATGTCTCTGCTCATCCCTTTTCAATCCTCTCCTGGTTCTGGGAAACAGTGGTGCAAGAGAGGATGGGGAAGCAAGCAACCCTTCCCTTGCCTGGTCCCCCTCTTCCTCCAGCTCTGAACTTTCCCCTGCCTCTGCCTCTTGCCTCCTGGCTAGTGCAGGACCCCACAAACCACCGTGACCCTCTCCTGAGACAGACTCCAGCCCCACTCCCCCAGTGCACTCTTGCCCTGCCAGTCCCTGCCAGTTGCCTTGATGGAGGGCCTTTATTGAGAACGGGTCTGAGAGAGTGCAACCTTGCTCCTTCTTCTCGATCTCTCTGTGGCTTTTGAGACCATCGTCCACAGGATCCTGCTGGACAGGCTCCATCAAATGGGTAACTTGGGGTGGCGCTGTGGTCTAAACCAGTGTTTCCCAACCGGTGTTCCGCGGCACACTACTGTGCCGTGAGACATCGGCTGGTGTGCCGTGGGAGGGAGGCGGGCGAGTCGGGCGGCGAGACGCGGGGCGGCGGCGGCGAGCAGCGGCTGCCCAGCGCGGGGCTCTCGCCGTCTGCCTGCCTGGCTGCCTGCCTGACGCGCAAACCCCCGGCGCAGGCGCCCCGCTTGTTGACACGGGAGGGGAGGGGGGAGAGGAAACGCTGCTGGTGTCGCTGCTCCTCGGCGGCGGCTCCTCCTCTCAGCCCGCCCTGCCTATATTTGCACCAATCCCCGCCCACTAAAGCATTCGCGCCTCCCAATGGGAAGCCTTGCCGGGCGGCGGGTGCTGCTGCCTGAGAGTTCTGAAGCCAAGCCCACTTTCCCAGAGACTGGCGGTTCTGAGGGATCCAGGGCAGGGCCGGCGCGCGCGCGCTTCTTGCTGCCCGGGCGCTTGCTCTAATCCCGCCTTCCCTGGGAGGGAGGGATGGCGGTGGCCGCGAGCGTCCGGGGTGGGGCGCGCGCTGGCTCTCCCTGGCGGCCCCCGTGCCTGGCGTTCTATCAGTGCGCCTCCTCTCTCTTTCCCCACCCATCCTCCACGTGCTGCGCTCTAACCCGGAGTTAGAAGCAAATTAGAACACGCCCCCCGTGTGTGGTGTGTTTTTTGTGCTGCTCCTCTTTTTTTAGGGCTTTTTGGCGGCTTTTGGGACGGCGTCGAGGGGTGGCCGCCTCAGCTGCCGCCGTCCCTCAGTCCCTCGCTCTGCTGCCTCCTCCCACCCCGGCAAGGGGGAGGGAAAAAACTTTCACTTTTGTGCGTCCCTCCCGGCGTGACGCTGCGCGCTGACGTCACGGGGCGGGGCTTTAATGGTGGTGTGCCGCGAGATTTTTTTCCGGTAAACAGGTGTGCCGTTGCCCAAAAACGTTTGGGAAACACTGGTCTAAACCACCGAGCCTCTTGGGCTTGCCGATCAGAAGGTCGGTGGTTCGAATCCCCACGAGGGGTGAGCTCCCATTGCTCTGTCCCAGCTCCTGTCAACCTAGCAGTTTGAAAGCACACCAGTGCAAGTAGATAAATAGGTACCTCTGCAGTGGGAAGGTAAACAGTGTTTCTGTGTGCTCTGGTTTCCGTCACAGGTGTTCCGTTGTGCCAGAAGCGGTTTAGTCCTGCTGGCCACATGACTCAGAAAGCTGTGGGTTGCAGTCTGACCCATGGGCCAAAGTCCCATGTTTTCAGCCCCCTGGTAGTGCTAACAGGGCACTATTGTACCCTCAATGCTATTTGACCTCTATATGAAGCCACCGGGAGTGGCCATGAGATTCGGGGCAAGTTGCCATCAGCATGCTGATGACGCCCAGCTCTATTTCTTCACTGTATCTAAATCGGGAGAGACTGTGCTGGCCCTGGACCGGTGCCTGGTTGCAGTGGTGGGCTGGGTGAAAAAAAATAAATGGGCTCTGTTGGAGAATGGTTCTCATGCTTGAGAAACTGACCTACTGAATCCAGCTTTTGTTTCTGGACGCCCAGATGGCTTCTGTCGCTAGTAGCACTTTTTATCAGCTTCAGCTGGTACGGCAGCTGTGGCCATGGCTGCACTAGTACTGCTTGACCACAGTACTCCAGATGGACGGGGTAGAAATAATAATTATTTATTATTATTATTATTATTATTATTATTATTATTATTATTATTATTAGCAACTTCACTTCTGGATTGCTGCAATGCACTCTGTGTGGGGCTTCCCTTGAAGTTGGTCTGGAGTTGCAGAATGTTGCAGCACAGCTACAGACAGAAGTGAGCTGGTTTTAGGAAATTGCACCCGTATTCAGAGATCTGCACTGTCTGCCTATTTGCTGCTGGGTCAAATTTAAGGTTTTGTTGTTGGTATAAAAGGTAACCCCTTCATGGATCACTGCCTTGCTGTGGCGAAGGGGCTTGAAGAACTCAGAGAAGCTATGAACTACCCCGAGCAGGGCACACAAGATGAACAGGTCATAGTGGAGAGTTTTGACCAAATGTGATCCACCTGGAGGAGGAACCGGCAAGCCACTCCAGTCACCTTGCCAACAAAGGTCCGTATAGTTAAAGCCATGGTTTTCCCAATAGTGATGTATGGAAGTGAGAGCTGGACCATAAAGAAGGCTGATCGCCAAAGAATTGATGCTTTTGAATTATGGTGCTGGAGAAGACTCTTGAGAGTCCCATGGACTGCAAGAAGATCAAACGCATCCATTCTTAAGGAAATCAGACCTGAGTGCTCACTGGAAGGACAGGTCGTGAAGCTGAGGCTCCAGTACTTTGGCCACCTCATGAGAAGAGAAGACTCCCTGGAGAAGACACTGATGCTGGGAAAGATGGAGGGCACAAGGAGAAGGGGGCGACAGAGGACGAGATGGTTGGATAGTGTTTTCGAGGTTACCAGCATGAGTTTGACCAAACTGCGGGAGGTAGTGGAGGACAGAGGTGCCTGGCGTGCTCTGGTCCATGGGGTCACGAAGAGTCGGACACGACTAAACGACTAAACAACAACAACAACAACATAAAAGGTAAAGGTAAAGGACCCCTGACAGTTAAGTCCAGTCGCGGACGACTCTGGGGTTCTGGCGCTCATCTCGCTCTACTGGCCGAGGGAGCTGGCGTTTGTCCACAGACAGTTTTTCCGGGTCATGTGGCCAGCATGACTAAGCCGCTTCTGGCGAAACCAAAGCAGCGCATGGAAACGCCGTTTACCTTCCTGCCGGAGCGGTATAAATCTATTTGCACTTTTTTTGGTGTGCTTTTGAACTGCTAGGTTGGCAGGAGCTGGGACAGAATAACGGGACCCCACCCCGTCGCGGGGATTCGAACCACCAACCTTCTGATCGGCAAGCCCAAGAGGCTCAGTGGTTTAGACCACAGTGCCACCCGCGTCTCTAACTATTGGTATAGAAAACTCTTAAATGCTTGGAACCAGCTTACCCCAGATGCCATTTCCCCCCATATGTGCCTATTCAGCTGCTTTTTTCTGCAGAGTAAGTTTCAACATATACAGTCAATACACAACTACATGCTCTTATTTTTGTCGACTTCCCACCCCGTTTTCTATGGAGTTGTTGTTTTTCCCCTTCTGCTGCACCCTAACTTCTATCTGTTAAATCATACCCACAATCTTATAATCTAATTACTTCTGTCGCTCACGGCTCAAATCTTGCTCCCAAGTCCATCATACTGTAATATTTCTTTAAGTATTCTGAAAAAGGCATCCATAGAACGTGTGTATGTTCCACATTTGCAAGCTGCGAATCTCTTTGTGTGGCAGCAAGTAAACTGCAAAACTTCATGCCTATTGGCATTAGAGAAACATCTTCACTACATTGTTTTAGATACCAGCTGAAGCCATTATTATTATTATTATTATTATTATTATTATTATTATTATTAATTTATTATTTATACCCCCACCCATCTGGATGGGTTTCCCTAGCCACTCTGGGCAGCTCCCAACACAATATTAAAAACGCAATAAAACGTCAAACATTAAAAACTTCCCGAAACAAGGCGGCCTTCAGATGTCTTCCAGAAGTCAGATAGTTGTTTATTTCCTTGACATCTGATGGGAGGGCATTCCACAGGGAGGGTGCCACCACCGAGAAGGCCCTGCTCAGATATCTAATTTACTTATGTACATTTGTGTTTTTCTTTCCAGTTGACTTCAAGTGTATTTTATTTATAATTATTTTATGTACACTTTTTAAAAGCTTTGCTGAGCTTACCTGTGTCTTACTGATAATATAATGATCACTAAAACACGGGTGAAATATTATATACAGTGCTTGGAGAGTTTTCTGATTAAGTGATCTGCAGCCTTTTTTAAAAATAAAGTGCCTTTAATAGCATCTAAACGGGGACGGCAGATTGTCTTATTAGAATACAAGTCGGTTTCTTTGGTCCACATTTGCCTTTTAATTACGGAAGATCCATCCAGAAATGTTTTAAGTGCCTACTTTTAAAAGCTGCCTCCCATCTTCAAATGCCAGCTTGGACAAAATACACACAGCGCTACAGGGGTTCCGGCAACCTTATGGCCATTCATCACACTGTGCAAATACCATTTTTAAAATAAAACAACACACACACACACAAACTTCACTGTGATTTTCTCTGATTATTCCTATGAGAAAAGGGCAACATCTCCCATTGAGAGCTGAGAAACAAGGTTCATCCAACTACTCAGTGACTCATTTCATTTGGCTAAGGAAGATACTACAGATCCCCCCCCCCATCCCCATCTTCAGCATCTGTTGAGACTGGGAGTAAAACGGCAAAACTTATACCCATCTCACACCTCAGTGTCTGTCGATAAAGCTGTAGAAACTAGAATCTTGAGTTTAATTCCTGATGTAATTGGATGCCCATCTGTCATGGATGCTTTAGTTGAGATTCCTGCATTGCAGGGGTTTGGACTAGATGGCCCTTGCAGGTCCCATCCAACTCTGTTTAGTTGTGTCCAACTCTTCGTGACCCATGGACCAGAGCACGCCAGGCACTCCTGTCTTCCACTGCCTCCCGCAGTTTGGTCAAACTCATGCTGGTAGCTTTGAGAACACTGTCCAACCATCTCGTCCTCTGTCGTCCCCTTCCCCTTGTGCCCTCCATCTTTCCCAGCATCAGGGTCTTCTCCAGGGAGTCTTCTCTTCTCATGAGGTGGCCAAAGTACTGGAGCCTCAACTTCACGATCTGTCCTTCCAGTGAGCACTCAGGGCTGATTTCCTGATTCTATTATTCTTTTTTTAAAATCATTTTTATTGATTTTCCAATAAAAAGCATCCAATTAATATATCCAATCATAATACTCCAATTAAAATAAAAAACTAAAATAAAAAAGTCCAAATTATAGTCCAAATTAGAATTATTAATTTTTTGGAGCTCTCCACAGTCTGGATCTCTGAAGCATATCTCCACATCTCAGTCCTGCCTCTCCTCATTGTTTCCATATTTTCCACATCTCGATTTTGACGCTTTATAATTCTCCATCCCTGAGTCCACGATTCTCAATCATATCAAACATCATGTACTTTCATCCGTCGAATACAGCTTTGTTAGTATATATTTTTAGGATTCTATTATTCTATGTGCATACTGAAAATTCAGGTTTCTGCAATTGAAGTACAGTGGAGCGTTGGTTTTCGAATGAATTCCGTTCTGGACGTCTGTTTGATCAAAGGGCTCTAGCAAGTTTCTTTGAGAAAAATGGAGAAACGCACCTCAGAAGCCGTTTGACTTCTGAGGCGTGTTCGAAAACGGAAGAATTCCCTTCTGGGTTTTCGGCATTCGGCTTCCGAAATGTTCGGCAGTTGAGACGTTTGAAAACTGAGGGTTTTTGGGGTTTTCCACATGAATTTTTAATTAATTTTCAATTATTAAAATCCAATGACCACCACATTCTATCAATATCAAATTACAAACCAAGGTTTGACTGTAATGTAAAGCACATCGTTGCCTAGTGCAACAAATTCACTTAAAAAAAGAAAAGGAAAATAAAGTGATGGTGAAGAAAAGCACTGAACTGTGCGGGATAAACAAATAATAATAATAATAATAATAATTTATTATTTGTACCCCGCTCATCTGGCTGGGTTTCCCCAGCCACTCTGGGCGGCCAAAAATACACTAAAATATCACACATTAAAAACTTCCCTGAACAGGGCTGCTTTAAGATGTCTTCTGAATGTCAAGTAGTTGTTTATCGCTTTGACATCCGATGGGAGGGTGTTCTACAGGGTGGGCGCCACTACCGAGAAGGCCCTCTGCCTGGTTCCCTGTAGCTTTGCTTCTCGCAATGAGGGAACCACCAGAAGGCCCTTGGCGCTGGACCTCAGTGTCCGGGCTGGATGATGGGGGTGGAGACGCTCTTTCAGGTATACTGGGCCGAGGCTGTTTAGGGCTTTAAAGGTCAGCACCAGCACTTTGAATTGTGCTCAGAAACGTACAAACAGTTAACAGGAAGCCAAAAAATACCCTGCAAGCAAACCAGGATGAATGCTCCTTGTCATATAACTGCCCAGGGAACAAATCCAATATCAATGTAGACCGGACACAGTCTAGTAGGATCTGTGCAAGTTTTTTGGGACGAATGCTCAGTAAACTGTTTGTCTGGAGGAGCCCCAGGGAGCTAAAAGTTGGGGCAAGGAAATGCAATTGAGATCACCAGAGATCAAACGCTCTGGAAGACCCACTCTAGGTTCTGTAATCGCCACACTGCGAACCATCTGTTGCTCTTTACAGCTTATGGGCAGGAGTCCTAAGAGAAGCCTCTCAATCAGAACCATCTGTTTTTAGAAGAGGAACCAAAAATAGATATCGGTCAGAGCTGCCGAAGGAAGCCAACCTTCATGTTGCGAAGGGTAGCCATTAGCGCTGCTAAAAAGGGTATGTGGGAAGAGTTCGTGTGTACTCGAGGTTGGCTGCTGGAGAAGGCTAGACTCCCAGTTACAGATCCACTTTATAATCTCTTCCCACAACAGCGCTCACTAATGAGAGCCTGCAAAATCCTCAGGCAAGACAAATCGCCCTCCCTAATCTCCCTCCCCGGCCCCGAGCTGGAGTTTCAAAGTTATCTTTCAAGGTGCTGAGGAAAGTTCCTGCCGCAGATTGTTTGCTTCTCTTTTGGGGGGAAAGAGAGAGCGAGAGTATAATCTTCTGCATTTGAAAACCAAAATAGCACAGTGCTTCCAAGGCTGCTACATAAATAAAGGAAAAGTCAGAGGCTAAAGAAACCCTAAAGAGGGGAGCAAGACATACAGGAGGCAGAGCTCTGGGAGCTAAAATAATAATAATGATGCCAACATGAAACATATTCTCAGACAAGGGTAGCTGAATCCTGCTGCCATTATAAGTCACACAAATTACCCCCAATTCATTCTGCTTTCTAGCAAGGGATGCGGGGAGAAAGCAGTTTGCAAAATTTATTCTGCTTCTAAGGGGCAAGGAGTTGAGTCAAACACTAAAAAACGGTTTCCTAAACTTGGGTCTCCAGCTGTTTCAGGACTACGGTTCCCATTATCCCTGACCACTGATCCTGCTAGACAAAAACAGCTGGAGCGAGTGGTGCCCATGCTGGAGAAACTGGAATTGCCGAACTGTTTACAACAGAGGTCAGCAAACTTTTTCAGCAGGGGGCCGGTCCACTGTCCCTCAGACCTTGTGGGGGGCCAGACTATATTTTGAAAAAAATATATGAACGGATTCCTATGCCCCACAAATAACCCAGAGATGCATTTAAAATAAAAGGACACATTCTACTCATGTAAAAACACGCTGATTCCTGGGCCATCCGTGGGCCGGATTTAGAAGGCGACTGGGCCGGATCCGGCCCCCGGGCCTTAGTTTGCCTACCCATGGTTTACAAGATGGCATGGCTGTGTGTGCTATGGCATGCAAGTGTGGCAGGAATAAGTCCAGCATACATGCCACTAAGATACAGTGGTGCCTCGCAAGACGAAATTAATTCATTCCGCGAGTTTTGTCGTCTTGCGATTTTTTTCGTCTTGCGAAGCACGGTGTCGGGAAAGTTTTGGAAAAGCTTCAAAAATCACCAAAGTATTCAAAAATCTCAAAAAAGGCTACCACACCGCGTTCTATGAGTTGCTCCTCGAAGTCAAGTCGCAACTGTATTAACGGTGTTAAGAAAAAGGAAACAAACTTGCAAGACGTTTCCGTCTTGCGAAGCAAGCCCATAGGGAAAATCGTCTTGCGAAGCAGCTCAAAAAACCAAAAACCCTTTCGTCTTGCGGGTTTTCCGTCTTGCGAGGTACCACTGTATGGGAGAAGGCAATTTGGGCAGCAGTGGTAGCGAAGCCCCGTGCGGGACGAGGCCCTGGTGAAGACACATAAGGCACTGAACCTGTGGCTAGAAGACAGGAACCACCAGCATATCCTTGCTGATAACAGGGATGCCAGTTTTAATCCAAAAAATCTAGAGGGCACCTGGTTTGGGAATGCTGTTATAGATTCTCTGATTCTCCATGAGGAGGGTCTGCATTTATGACAAAATAAACCTTTAAGAGGGACGCGGGTGGCGCTGTGGTCTAAACCACTGAGTCTAGGGCTTGCCGATCAGAAGGTTGGCAGTTCGAATCCCCGTGATGGGGTGAGCTCCCGTTGCTCAGCTCTTGCCCACCTAGCAGTTCGAAAACACGTCAAAATGCAAGTAGATAAATAGGTACCGCTCCAGCGGGAAGGTAAACGGCGTTTCCGCACGCTGCTCTGGTTCGCCAGAAGCGGCTTAGTCATGCTGGCCACATGACCCGGAAGCTGTACACCGGCTTCCTCGGCCTATAAAGCGAGATGAGCGCCGCAACCCCAGAGTCGTTCATGACTGGGCCTAACGGTCAGGGGTACCTTTACCTTTTTACACTTTTAAAGCTCCATATGGCTGCCTGGAGAAGGAAGGGACTCTTGAGAATAAAGCAGCTGGCCTCCCCTGCTTTAAGGCTTCCTCAGAAACATGGCAGAAATCAAATGGAAACCTCATTCAGGGCATTCTTGAAAGTGTCAGAGCTACAGATGGAGAAAATATGAATTCTATCTCTGAGTCAACGAACGCTGAGATGCTCTTTCCTAAGGTTGAAATTAGAGGAGGTATGTGTGTAGATTTTCAGAGATTTTAACCAACATTCAGTCCCCCTTTTCTTTGGGGTTGTCCACCTACTCAAAATGTGTCGTTCTGACAAGATTTCATTTGTCCTTGATGGTGTCATTATGTTCACTATGGGAACCTAACTGATCATTGACTTTGTTTGCCATTAGTGAGATGAACATATAAGGTAAAAGGTGAAAAAGGACCAAGGCGACTATGGGGTTGCTCATCTAGCTTTTGAGGCCGAGGGAGCCGGCGTCTGTCCACAGACAGCTTTCCAGGTCATGTGGCCAGCATGACTAAACCGCTTCTGGCGCAACAGGACACTGTGATGAGTGCCTGAGCACATAGCCCTTTCTAGTTGGCGACACAGCATTCCCGAACCATCACATTGGGTGTTATGTACTGATGTTCTCACCCTGGGCCAGCAGGGGGATACTGTAGATAGTTATGCAAATGAAGGATCGAAAGTAACGTTCAGTGATTGGATAGTTTGTATGCAAATGAAGGATCGAAAAGTGACGTTCTGTGATTGGATAGTTTTAGAAAGTTGCAACAGTTACAATTGTTCTGGAGCTCTATATAAGCAGGCTGATTGAGCTCCTCAGTTAGTTCTGTTCCAGCTTACAAATAAAGAGCTGCTTTGGAAGAATCGCTGTGTCATCTGGTATGTTCGCCCACAACTTAACACTGGGCTTTCAGTGGCACCTTGTGCAATGCCAAAATTTGGCGCCTGTCCCCACCTCTCCCCTTCTGTTCTAAGCCACTGTTATGGCAATCCCCATAGCACCCTCTCGGCTCAGCACCTAGTCCGGACGAACCAGTTGCGCTCCCTTAAATCCACCTCTGACATTCAGTCCATGGTCTCTGGTTGGCTGGGATCTCTCTAGTGAGGAAAAAGGTGTTCAGGCCTGAGACAGGGCGAGAGAAACGGGCACAGCCACGGCAGCTGTAGGGGAAATAACAGCCACCAACAACTTAAAAGACAAAACAAAAGGGAAATAGCATTTAAGGAAGTTTGGGAGAAAAATGTTACTTGGAAGCACTGTTTTCAGTTTAATAATAATAATAATAATAATAATAATAATAATTTATTATTTATACCCCGCCCATCTGGCCGAGTTTCCCCAGCCACCCTGGGCGGCTCCCAATCAAGTGTTAAAAACAATACAGCATTAAATATTAAAAACTTCCCTAAACAGGGCTGCCTTCAGATGTCTTTTAAAGATAAGATAGCTGCTTATTTCCTTCACATCTGATGGGAGGGCGTTCCACAGGGTGGCGCCACTACCGAGAAGGCCCTCTGTCTGGTTCCCTGTAACCTCACTTCTTGCAATGGGGGAACCGCCAGAAGGCCCTCGGCGCTGGATCTCAGTGTCCGGGCTGAACAATGCAATCCCAAGCATATGCACAGGTTGCAATACTAAAGTGCAAACTCAAAACGCCATTGGCAAGGCCAGACATACTTTAGCTCAAAGACTGCAGCAGAATTGCTTTGCCTTAATCAGAGAAGTACAAACACCTGCCCAACAGACAAAGAAGTGTTACCAGCCCGTCTTCCCGCACGAACTCGTGTGTTGTGGGCCAGCTTTAGCAGAAGGCCTGGCAAGCGACTTCCCTTCAGGGAAGAACTACTTCCCCAAGGCATGTGATTAACTGCAGATGCAGACTTCATGCCAACTGCCAAACGCAGGCTTGTATGGAAAAATCCCTGGGTCTGATGCGAGAGGGAGCAGGAAGGCCAGTGCTCACAGCTCACACTCAGAATATGGGTAGAAGAAGCGGGGGAAAGTCCCTGGCCTCAGCTTGGCTTCAAGCCAGTGGAACCTTATGACGGAACAGCGGCTGAGAAGCAATCTAAAAATGTACAGGAAGCCTGCCCTGATGGTCAAAAGACAGGATTTCAGCTTGCCTTGTGACCTTACAGATCACTTAACCTCAGAGGTTTGGATTTCCTTTCCGTTGCAGGACAAGCCATTTAAAGGCCTTGCACGTGAAATATGCTTTTAAAAAGAAGTAAGTATTATTATCAACAGCAGCAGCAAACACCACCACCTCCAGATTTCGTCAAGTAAAGCTTCACAACGTCACATTATCTGCTACTGTCTGTTATTTTTCATTATCTGTTAGGAGCATGGAGCTCCTAACACCTCAGGTCTTACTGCCTTTGCCAATCTGGTGCCCTCAAGATGTTGTTGGACTACAACTCCCATCGGCTCCCATGATGGGAGTCATAGTCCAACACCATCTACAGGGCACCGGAATTGGCCAAGGCTGATATAATAGACCTATCACTTTCTCTTCCCCACTATTAAAAATGAAAATATCAGTTTCCTCCACTGCTGCTCATCGTGTACTGGTAAGACTTTAAAGGAAGAATGAAGTAAGGCTGGATACGACCCCAGAGAGTCTATGCTGGCCCTGATCCATGCCCTCCTAAAGTGCTTCTGCCTGGCTGAGATGCGGCCTTGATCTGCGATGACGTCTCTTGCTTGCAGAGGTAGAAGACAGAGAGAGGTGTGCGTTTGTGAAATCTGACTTTTGTGTGGCTAGAATGTAGCCAGCTGTAAAAAGGCAAGAGTCTCATCCATTACGCCACCTACTTTTGGTTCTGTCTCCACCCACCTTTGCCTCTGGCCCCACCCACCAATCGTATGTGGCTCCCCAAAGGGGAATGAGACCCCAGGTCTACAATGCTAGCTCCAGCCCATTCATTCTTGTCTGCGGGTCTACAAATACCAGCAAACCTCTTTCTTTTTTCTTTTTTTTACTAAGGAAAGAACTGTGATGATAATAATAATTTATTACTTATACCCCACCCATCTGACTGGGCTACCACAGCTACTCTGTGCAGATTCCAACAAAATATTAAAAAATAACAAAACATCAAACATTAGAAACTTCCTGATACAGGGCTGCCTTCAGATATCTTCTAAAAGTCTGGTAGTTGTTTATCTCTTTGACATCTGATGGGATGGTGCTCCACAGGGCGGGCACCACTACCAAGAAGGCCCTCTGCCTGGTTCCCTGTAACCTCACTTCTTGCAGTGAGGGAACCACCAGAAGGCCCTCAGCGCTAGACCTCAGTACCTGAATACGCTCCTTCAGGTATACTGGGCCGAGGCTGTTTAGGGCTTTAAAAGTCAGCACCAACACTTTGAATTGTGCTCAGAAACGTACTGGCAGCCAGTGAATATCCTTTAGGTCCGGTGTTATATGGTCCCGATGGCCACTTCCTGTCACCTGTCTAGCTACCACATTCTAGATTAGTTGTAGTTTCCGGGTCACCTTCAAAAATAGCCACATGTAGAATGCATGGCAGCAGTCCAAGCGGGAGATAACCAGAGCATGTACCACTCTGGCGAGACAGTCTGCAGGCAGGTAGGGTCTCAGCCTGCGTACTAGAGGGAGCAGGTAGACAGCTGCCCTGGACTCAGAATTGACCTGCGCCTCCATGGACAGCTGTGCGTCCAAAATGACCACCAGGCTGTGAATCTGGTCCTTCAGGGGCACAGTTGCCCCATTCAGGACCAGGGAGACCCCCCACCCCTGCCTACCCGTCTCCCAGAAACAGCACTTCGGTTTTGTCAGGATTCAACCTCAATCCATTGGCTGCCATCCATCCTCCAACCGCCTCCAGACACTCACACAGGACATTCATCGCCTTCACAGGCTTAAATTTAACCGATAGATAGAGCTGGGTATCATTTGCATATTGTTGAACACCCAGCCCAACGCCACTGATGATCTCTCCCAGCAATGAACATGTGAAGCTGTCTCATGCTGAATCAGACCTATGGCTCATCTAAGCCCTGTGTTATTCTCACTAGCAGCACATCTTGAAGGTCTCGGACTTTTTTGTCTCTACCATCCAACTTTCTTTTTAACTGGAGATTCTGAACCTGGGAACCTGTGCCTCCAAAACAGGAGTGGAGACCCTGTAGCCCTCCAGATGTTGTTGGATTCCAGTACCCATCAACCCCAACCATCATGGCCAATGGCCAGGAATTATGGGAGCTGTAGTTCAACACCTGAAGGACCACAGGATTCCCATTACTGCTCTAAATACCACCACTCTCCTGAACACTTCCAAGTCATACCAATGCCATTTTAGAAGTTTTGTCCGACTTCTCGTCCTCTCTCTTTTTCTTCTCTTTTCTTTTTAAAAAATGTTCTTCTAAGGGTCTGCCATCTCATATTGCTCCCCTGGAGTTCCTAATTAAGAACCGCAGCCTCTTGCAATTTTACAGAAGGTCCTCCCTTCTTTTTCAGACATTTACTTAATGTTCCAGCTGCTGAAACTGTGAAAGTTTTATAGCAAGCGCGGCTCTAGAGAAAAGTTGTTGATGGCATAGCTGCAGTGTGTGCCATTAAAATCTAGGCGGCTTAAACCAACGCCATCATTGTTTTATTGCTTCTGAGTTTCTAGCCAAATGCCTAGTCCCACGTACATAAATCCTTTACTTTTTAAAAGATAAAACCTTATCAATCCAAATCATTACCTTCTGACAGTTCAAGTCCACCTTTGCATGACAGCAGCTCCTACAGAGCAATTCTAATTACGTATTCAAATTCCTGGTTATCCATAAATTTTGGAGAACCCGTCCTTCTCACCCCCACGATATTCAGAAAAACTAGGTAGAACTTTCATCTGGTGTAGATCAGTAGTAGAACATCTGTTTTGCATGGAGACGGTCTAGAATGAACCAATCATCTGACTCGGTATAAGGCAGCTTCCACGGTTAAATCATTTAATTTGAGTAATTGACCCAATATGTGGCAATGGCTGCTGGCTTAGGCAACTTTAAAAATGGAATCAAGACAAATTTGTGGCAGAAAAATTTATCTCTGGCTACTACCTAGCAGTTCGAAAACACATCAAAGTGCAAGTAGATAAATAGGTACCACTCTGGCGGGAAGGTAAACGGCGTTTCTGTGCGCTGCTCTGGTTCGCCAGAAGCGGCTTAGTCATGCTGGCCACATGACCCAGAAGCTGTACGCCGGCTCCCTCGGCCAATAAAGCGAGATGAGCGCCGCAACCCCAGAGTCGGTTACGACTGGACCTAATGGTCAGGGGTTCCTTTACCTTTACTACTAGTCATGGTGGCAGCAGAGGCAGACTTAGGGGAGTGCAACCGGTTTTCCCATACTGGGAGCTGAGCCGAGAGGGTGCTGCAACAATCACTACAAACGGAAGATGCCAAATTTTGGCATCACGTAAAGCGTAGCTGAAACTTGAAGGCCCAAAGTCGGCCACTGGGGGCAAGTTCTGAGGCAGCATGCTGGAGAAGATAGCATGCAAGCTATTGCTGTCATGTCCTGCTTATGGGATTCCACAAGGCACCTGCTTGGCCGCTGTGGGAAATGGGGTCTCTTTCACCTAGCGCATAGTTACAACTGTGGAACTCACCCCTGCAGGAGGCAGCAATAGCCACCAACCTGGACGGCTTTAAAAGAGGATTGGATAAATTTATGGAGGTGACTACGAGCCATGGTGGAAGCTATGCTCTACTACTCCACATGCAGAAGCTACCTCTACAGAATGCTTCTGTATGCCAGTTACTGGAAACCGCAAGGACCGAGAATGATCTTCTGCTCCGTTTCTGCTTGTGGGTTCCACCAGACATCTGGTTGGCCACTGGGAGAAATGATGCTGGACCACATGAGCCACTGGCCTGATCCAGCAGCCTCTTTGTATGTTATCCTCAGTGACCTGATCCAGGAGTGTTTCATTTTATGTTCTTATGAATTGTATATGGTGCCACACGGGTGGCGCTGTGGGTAAAACCTCAGCACCTAGGACTTGCCGATCGCATGGTCGGCGGTTCGAATCCCCGCGGCGGGGTGCGCTCCCGTCGTTCGGTCCCAGCGCCTGCCAACCTAGCAGTTCGAAAGCACCCCCGGGTGCAAGTAGATAAATAGGGACCGCTTACCAGCGGGAAGGTAAACGGCGTTTCCGTGTGCGGCTCTGGCTCGCCAGATGCAGCTTTGTCACTCTGGCCACGTGACCCGGAAGTGTCTCCGGACAGCGCTGGCCCCCAGCCTCTAGAGTGAGATGGGCGCACAACCCTAGAGTCTGTCAAGACTGGCCCATACGGGCAGGGGTACCTTTACCTTTTTATGGTGCCACACAGTGATGTGGATATACAGAAATGATGTACAGAAATACGAAAGAGGGTCATCACAGACTGCATATAACTGATTTCTAAACATATTTTGGCCACTCTTTTGGGGCCTAGAGACATTTTCGATCAGAACATCTACATTCAAAGCATGAAGGCACAACATCAAGTTACTTTACTGGTTCGATACCACAGAAGATGAGTACCTATGGGCTGAATTAAGGAGGCTGTTATCTTAACCACGTCTACTATGAAGGAGTTCCCAGGTAAATGGGTTAGGATTGCAGCCTTAGTCATGCTGAGAATGGAGTCGGGTTGGGTGATATCTGGTTTTCAATATTGTGATATATCACCAGCTTAAACGTCACGATATACTGATATATCATGATGTATGAAATAAGGATGGACCTATGTACAGTGGTACCTCAGGTTAAGAACTTAGAACTTGGATATGACAGGAAAAATTAAAGTTTTTGTTCTAAGGACTGCTTTCAGACTTGATCTCACACCAATTCCTATGTATAGTGGTACCTTGGGTCAAGTACTTAATTCGTTCCGGAGGTCCGTTCTTAACCTGAAACTGTTCTTAACCTGAAGCACCACTTTAGCTAATGGGGCCTCCCACTGTTGCCACCGCTGCGCCATTTCTGTTATTATCCTGAAGCAAAGTTCTTAAAAGTACTATTTCTGGGTTAGCGGTGTCTGTAACCCGAGGTACCACTGTACTGTAGAGGCATTGACCAGCTTCACGGGTTCTCCTGCATCATGATTTCCTGCATACCACACACACATATGATTCACAATATATTACCAGGTCAAAAATTATGAAACCAGTATCACAACATGGACTTCAAACCAGTTTTGGATGATATATTGATATATCGCCCAGCCCCAGAATGGAGAACTGAAATGAATAGGACTTGACCTTAAGTCCCATGAGGATGTCTACTTTTAAGTAGAGGAAAGTCTGCATCCAGCCCATTACGGCTAAAAGAATGCAAACCAACAAGCACTTGCAAACTGGCAACAGTACTATTCCTCATATTTGATCTGGATGCAAAAGCTGTAGTTTGGGATCTCTTCTTGTTGTTTTCCTTCTCCTGCACAGACAAATTTGAAACAGAGGGAGAAACCTCCTCTCTCTGCTGTGCTCCAAAACTATTCAGTCATTCCTTGCAAATGTTTTGACTCAAAGGAATGATTTCAGGATGGGAAGCAATGTGTCCCTGGGGCCATAATAAACACAATCAGACAAAATGCCTTCCCATAACATTAGATGATGCCATTATTCTCCAATCAGAGCCAGAGGCTCATGTTGCCCGTCCACCAATGAGAAGCAAGGCAGAACTCAAAAGAGGACCCAGCCATTTGGAACTAAAAATAAAGTATCTCAGAAGGCTGGTTGTTTTTCCCTGGGTGATAGGAGTTGGGATCACGAAATCAGCTGCTTGCAATTATTGATTTTTAAAATAATCGTATTTTAAAATACTGGGGGCGGGTGGGTGGGAAGGGCGATCCATTCTCCAAAGATCTGCGACAAGGCAGTAAATGAGGCAATTATTATAAGCTGCTGTATTGAGACACCTCAACATAAACAGCAGTCCTTGAATAATTCAGCGTGTGCAAGTAAGCATGAACAGAGCTCAAGCTTTGGAAAACACCATATGCTGATCACTTTTTATTTCCCCCCTTTTAAAAAGCAATCCGCCCTGTTGCTTTGAAGCTGCTGGGTCGGGGGGGGGGGGGAGCCCTTACCTGTCCTGCAGTGTCATACAGCCCCAGAAGATACTGCTTGCCACCGACTGTCACACTGACTGCAAAGAGAGAAAGAGAATATCAGGCAGGGGCCCTAGAGCAACACACAAAACCACACTCTCTCTCAAGCTCTCTCTTTCCTCTCTAGACCAAGGAGCAAACAAGTGGATTCAATTTCTCTCCCAAACTCAAAAAAATATTTTTTTTAAAAAAGTACAGGCATCTCAAATGGGTAGGCCACCTTTTAAAAATAGCAATGATCCCTGTCTCTGCCCAGATATACACTTTCGAAGCACTTTTGTGATGGAGCAAAACAGAACTAGACTCCCCATTAACAGGCTGCAGCCTACAAAAAGGTGTCCTCGTGTGTGTGTGTGTGTGTGTGTGTGTGTGTGTGTGTGTCAATACACACACATCATGTGCTCATAACAGGACTTCAAAGGCTAGTGAGATGGTATTGGGTCGTCCCCCGCATTTAACCTCTGTCCCATTTGCTCCCCAACTTTCAGTTGCAGTCTATCAAGGTCCTATCAGGCATGGATTAAATCCTTGCTCCCGTCATAACGGCAATTCGCCATCCTATTCCGCCCCCACCAATTAAATACTATATATTTATGGTCCAGTCCCTTTACCTTTACCCATATATATATATAATGCGACATTTTTGGAGTGGTCAGGCATCTGCAGTCCCAAACCATCCTTCCCCCTTTCCCCTTGTTCCACAACCAGACCCCTCCAATTGAGGGAGGGGGGAGAAGAGGAGTGCGCTTTAGAGGAGTCATTTTGAGCTGCTTTCCTTTTGCAAAAAAGGGGGTCGTCGGGGATCCCCGGGACTGCAAACACGAGTCGTCGTCCCCCCCACAAAGAAATAAAAATAAACGCAGCCTCTGCTTTACAAGAAGGCAGGAGAAAAAAGGGGGGAAAGGGAGGGAGGGGGGATAGGAAAGCAGAATTAGGGAAAGGGAAAAGTTTTTGCTGAAGTTTCTAGGCTCTGTTGCTGCTGTTTCTGGGGTGCTGGAAACTGGGGTGGGGGGTGGGAAGCGGAGAAGAGGGTGGCGGAGCTGGAGCGCCCTTACTCAGCACTTCCCGGCGAGACGCGCGTTTACCTGCGTAATGGTCAAAGACGGTGGGCACGTATTCCTCCGGGAAGGCGTCGTTGGCGTAGCTCATCAGCAGGCAGGTTTTGCCCACTGCCCCGTCGCCCACCACCACGCATTTCAGCATGACCGTCGCCGCCCCCGTCCCGTTGGCCATGATGATGAGAAGGAGCTTCCCAAACCGATCGTCATTTTAGGAAGGAGGGGGAACACTCGGCGAGGCAAAAAAAGAGACTCCCCCTTTCCAATAATAATAATAATAAGGATAAAAGTGCGTTGAGCGGGGCGAAGAACGACGCCGTCGAGGCGCGAAGATCACAGGGCGCCGCGCAACGAAGGGCGCAGGAGACGACCCTCGGGGGGGCGCATCGGTGCCAGGGCGAGCGGTGGGCGAAGCGGGCGGCTTGGCTGGCAGCCGGGGAGCAGCTCAGCCACAAATCACGGGCGCTGGCATTTCTTCTCGGCTCGCCCTCCTCCCTCCTTCCCTGCGCCGCCTCGCCGTCGCCCTCCCCGCCGGTGCCAAACTTGGCTGGCAGGGATTTTCCTCCTCCGGCGGGCACGATGACCGAGTGTCTCCGGCGGCGGCGGCGGCTGCCCGGCGGAAAGAGGAACTAGTTGGGCGCCCTGCGTGCACAATCCGCACCGCAGCGCCGGGTCTCCGCGGCGCTGCGCCCCGATGGCGAGGGCGAGGGGGGCTTCCCTGGCGCCGCGTAAAACAAAAAACGCGCGGCGGCGAAACAACAGCCGAGCCGCCCTCCTCCTCCTCCTTCGGCGGAGGGAAGGCCCGCTCTCCCCTTTTCCCGGAGAGAGGAACTGCGCTGAGCCCACTTTGACTTTCCGGAGCGGCCGGATCTTTACGCACACACTCCTCCCTCCCCGCCCCGGGCTGCAAACGCCACTTCTCCGAAAAATAAATAAATAAAGGGGAAATGAACGAGCCCGCCCGCCCGCCGTCCTATTGCTGCTGCTGCTGCTGCCGCCGCCACCTCCGACTAGCTGGAGCGGAGAAAGGAGGAGCGATGCCGAATCGCTGCCGGAGAGCGGCTGAGGGTTCCTCTCCAAAGAGCCGACAGCGCCGAGAAGCGTCCACAGTTTTCCCTTTCCCTTTTTTTTTTTTTTTTGCAACGCGCTTTCCCCGGCGATGATGTAATCGATAAATCCTCGGAACTTCCACGCAGCCTCCCCCAACCGGGCGCCCTCGTCCAGATGCTTTGGCACTACAACTCCCAGCAGCCTAGGCCAGCTGTGGGAAGCAGCTGGAGGACACTAAGTTAAGGCTGCCGCAATCTGTTCCGGTTTTTGGCTGTGCTGTGTCTCTTCCACTTTTTTATTATTATCATTATTATTTTTTTACGCTGGCCGTTAAGGAAACATTTTAGAGTTTGGGAGGATAAGGATTTTTTGGTACTGCTGGTCCCCCCCCCCCCTATGCGCAGGTGTAGTACAATAAAAAAGGAATATATTTGGAAACATTATTATTATTATTAAAAACCCTCTTAAAAGTAAGCGGGAGAAGGCTGTCAAGTGGAATGTAGGACTAGAATATCAAAATGTTAAACTGCCCCTCAGTTTTCTTAAGTTAAGGTGACATTAGCTAAAGTATCAGATATATTTTCCAGCTTTTCAGACTTACTTATTTTATTTTGTTTGTTTATTTTCTATACCGTCCTTCATCCAAAGATCACAGGGCACTTTACAATATGAAAACACAAAAATACATACCGTAATGATAAATGAAAACAATAACCCTCCCCGCACAGTATAATTATTTATAATACTAGAATTAATAACTACACACAAGCAACACACCTTGGCTGGTCTGACAAGTCAGTACAAATTGGTCAAAGCAATGATTCTTCAGCATCAACTTTGTTGAACTGGTCATGTTGTGCGGATGCCTGATGATCGTCTTCCAAAGCAACTACTCTATTCCGAACTTAAAAATGGTAAGTGTAATGCTGGTGGTCAACAAAAGAGGTTCAAAGACTCTCTCAAGGCAAATCTTAAAAAATGTAGTATAAACATTGACAACTGGGAAGCACTGGCCTGCGAATGCTCCAATTGGAGAACAGCCTTTACCAAAGGTGTCATGGGTTTTGAAGATGCTCAAACTCAGGACGAAAGGGAGAAACGTGCTAAGAGGAAGGCACCTTTGGCAAACTCTCACCATGATCAACTCCCACCTGGAAATCTATGCTCCACTGTGGAAGGACGTGTGGATCCAGAATTGGGCTCCACAGTCACTTACAGACTCACTTTTAAAACTTATAGACTCACTTACAGACTCACTTTTAAAACCGTGTTTATGGAAGACAATCTTACTTGGCTACTAGCCAAAGAAGAAGAAGAAGAATCCCATTTTATCCTCACAACGGCCCTAGAAGGTAGATTGGGTTCAAAAAATGTCACTGGGCCAAGGTCGCTCAGTTGGCTTCACAGCTGAGTAGGAGGATATGAAACCAGACCTCTCCTCTCCAGTCCATGCCCAGCTCTGTCCACTGTGCTACTGTGATGGCTATCCCGCCTTAGCAGCCTTCACAGGTGATGCATTCCAGGCTAAAAGACATTCGTGCGTCTGCCAATAGAGCTCCACCCTCAAAACATTTCTTTAGCATTTAAGTTCCAGTCCAATCCACATGTTTCATCACAGAAGTATTGGGAACAACCTTAGTCTAAGTGCTAAAATGGCTCTGGCGGTGCATCCAATACGATCTCTTCGCAAATGTTTCCCAGATCACTTTTAAACCAAACTGTGCGTTTCCCTTCCCAAGGAATGGGAGCTGGCAGATTAGAGACCATCATCAATCTCTCTGCTAATTGTGTGTTTGACTTCCTCCTGGAACTTTTCTTCCTTAGTCTGCAAGTTCTTTCCCCTATGGATTGCACGAAAAGAAAACAATCCGTCATGGGAACATAACACACCAGTTTGCTAATTTTAAATTTAAGGAGGTGTTTCAAATAAAACTTTGCTCCCCTGCACCTCTACGCACACACCACACAATTTCTTGCATTTGGACTGGCAATTTCTATGTAGCTATTGGGCCCTTCCTACCACAAACATTGGTAGTCAATGTTAGTCCTAACATTTAAGCTAACAGATATGACTAAGTTAGGTTGATTTATTTCATTGGTTCTATTCTGAGTAGGACTTGGCTGAATACAACCCAGACTTCAATTGTTTTCTGTTACCATTTTGGTTTCTTCTATTCAGTGACCGTTGTCATTTTGCTGCCTTGTAATCCTGCTGTCTTCTCCACATCCTCCTCTTCCTTCATTTCTGAGGTGGCCGCTTACTCGTCTCCAAAAATATGGAAAACCCATCACTAAAAAGAATGATAAGAAGACACAAGAGCTGCATTAAATGTACAAATTCTAATGCATAGATTATGGTGCATGGGCTTGAACTGTGATCAAACAACTGCAGTAAGATTCTCTTAAATGGTGCTGATTGGCGCCTCTTCCAAAGTGAATCTGGAATTAGGGATGGGGAGCTGAACCCAACCATTGGCATCTTTCTTCTTTACCCAAAAGCAGACGATCCATGTAACAGAGATAACTGGACACAATCCCAGCTCTGGGATCTGATTCCCTGCCCCCTATGGAAAACTTGAGTGCAGCATTCATTTGCACTCAACTCCCTTTCCTTGGGATCATGACCACTACTGTATGTTTAGAACTGTGACGCCACACAAGCTAATCTATTATTATGATTATTAAAGATTTTATTGGTTTACAAAAGTATGAGCAATGTCTCTCTCTTTCCCCCCCCCCCCACGTAACATTTTTACAGATCAGTTTCATTTGTTGAGACATTAGTGTTATATTAGGAAGAAAAGGGGGAAGAGGTGGAGGGGGGAAAGGTGAGTGGGGGTGGGGGTCAGGTGGCAATGTTTCTGTTTTACTTAATATATATGTGGGGTTTTGTGTCAGCATTGCTTGTGCAGCTTCTCTGCTATTCGCTTGTGTTCCTTTGGTGGTGAGAGAGGTTGGGGTTGGCCTAGGGCAGCCTTTCTCAACCTGTGGGTCCCCAGATGTTGCTGAACTACAACTCCCATCACCCCTAGCTAGCAAGGCTAGAGCTCAGGGATGATGGGAGCTGTAGTCCAACAACATCTGGGGACCCACAGGTTGAGAACCGCTGGCCTAGGGTGTGGTTGTTCATTTGTGATTGGCTGTGGTGAGCTTTCAAAGAGCTAATCTTTGAAAGAAAATTAGCACTATTACACTTAATATGCTTCCGAGATTGCTTGTTTAGGTAAACGTAAAGGGACCCCTGACCATTAGGTCCAGTCATGACAGACTCTGGGGTTGCGGCGCTCATCTCGCTTTATTGGCCGAGGGAGCCGGCGTACAGCTTCCGGGTCATGTGGCCAGCATGACTAAGCCGCTTCTGGCAAACCAGAACAGCGCACAGAAATGCCGTTTACCTTCCCGCTGGAGCGGTACCTATTTATCGACTTGCACTTTGAGGTGCTTTTGAACTGCTAGGTTGGCAGGAGCAGGGACCGAGCAACGGGAGCTCACCCCCTCGCGGGGATTCAAACCTTCTGATCAGCAAGTCCTAAGCTCTGTGGTTTAACCCACAGCGCCACCCGCACCCCTTGATCGTTTGTTTACCTCTTTTATTTTCTGCTTTTTGGCTATAACCTGCTTGGGTTATAATTGTTGTCGTTGCTACTAATACACAATGTCTCCATCCAGGTAATCTTTTTTTTTTAAGGTTAACCAATGAAGATATTCTTTTGAGCTATCATGTATCATTTTGGGGTAGGAAGGCAGCATGGAATTAAAACCTATGAAACTCCCGAATCGAGAGACTGTTTGCCGAAAACTCATCAGCACTGTGTATCCGTTCCAAAGCCAAACAGCCCTGATTAAAGCCTGTTCACAAATCACTTTAATATCCATGATTACTAACCATAAAATTGTACCAATGAATTAATCAGTGCTTTCAGTTATATTTATTAACTAGCAAAATGCCCCAAAGGCAGCAGCAGAGGATCTTGACACCAGTATTACACAAGAAGCAATGAGTGTCGAAACAGAGGTTGGTTATGGTGTGCATGTGTGACAGATTGAAGCACTATAAAGTCATGGTGGTGGGAGCAGCATTAATTTGTGGAAGTGCCATAGCTCAGTGGTAGAGAATCTGCCTTGTGTACAGAGGGTCCTAGGTTCAATCCCCAACATCTCTTGCTATTGCTGGGAGAGGGGATAAGGGAGCAATTAGATTCAGTTCACATTTAAAGGCTACCAAATCCACAATTTCTTTAACAGTGTATGAACCAAACACCCCCATTCTTACAAGTTTGCACTTTCCTGAATTTTGCAATGTGTTTCTCCAGCCGAGGAACATGTACTAAAATATATTTATCAGGGTTCGGAAGTGTGCGTGTGAATGCACCTATGTGAAAACAACAAACACAGTCGCATTAAATTAGTGGAAAGTGTTTGCAAAAAAATGTGTATATTTGCCAAAACTGCGTATAAAAATGTCTCTATTGGGAGAAATTATCGCTAAAATGCTGATGCATTTTCGTAAGGGTTTTTTTTTTAAAAAAGAAAAGCCTGCAAACTGCTTCAGAAATGCACACCATCTTGAGATCCTTGGAGGAAAGGTGGGATAGAAATGCAATAAATAAATAATCATGTATATCGTTGTTACGAATATGTGCATTTCTATGCACACTTTACCCTATGAAATGCACACATTACTTCTCTGGAAAACTGCAGCTCAAAATCCAGAGAAATGCAAATTTCAAAGGACTGGCTGTGCTTCAGTTCATGTATCATTTCAGAAAGTGTGAATTGGGCAGATTTGCCTTTTAATGCAATCTGAATCAAATTGCTCCCCTATCCCTCCTGTAGTGGAACAGGGATGGGCATCACCACTTCTTTCGCAGCAGCGACTATGATGTCATCTCCTGGGGCACTATCTGCCAATCCTCTATATGCCAAATGGCTTTTCTCAGAGGGAAAATCTTCCAAATAAGCTAAGCAGAGGAATACCTACAGTATTAATCTACTTGCACTTTGATGTGCTTTTGAACTGCTAGGTGGGCAGGAGCAGGGACTGAGTAATGGGAGCTCACCCCGTTGTGGGGATTTGAACTGCCGACCTTCCTATTGGCAAGCCCTAGGCTCAGTAGTTTAGACCACAGCACCATCTGCGTCCCTTAGGTGCAATTACCCTTGTGCAAAATAGTGGCCTTTCACTAGGTTATTGTGGAAATACTTTCTACAGAGTTTACACAATTACTGAACTGTGGTAGCGGACTCTCAACACGTGCCACAAAGGAACCTAGAAATCAGTGCACGATATATGGAAGAAAAATGTCTTGCATTTAAAAATCATTTTAAGAAGTATATCTGTACCGGCCAGAACCTCCTATTAGCCTGGCATGAGCAAAAGATAATAAGAGATGATTGCATTGAGGATTATAAGCCTATTTTTAAACTAAACTTTCTTGAGGTGACAGAAATTTACTGAGGGTGGAAAATTCTGATTTCAAGGCTATAAGTCTCCAAAAATTAACATGTAAGTCAAATAAAACTCAGTGGGAGTGGTTTCTGAGTAAACTCACATAGGAGTGGCCTTTCATTTTCTTTCCCCCTGTTTATATTCATTTGAAATATTTCATGCTGTTTTCCTGCAGCTCTGAAGCCTACAAGAATGAAATAATAATATTACTTGGGACATGTTACAACTTTCACTGTATTACCACTGCCCCTTGCTACCTTCATGCAAACTGGAAGACAGAGAGAAGAGCACAAAGCATATATTGAGAATGAGCTATATTCCAGAGGTAGCCAAAATGCTTCCATTCTATAAAAGGAGCTTGAGCGTTAAATCAATAAAGGAGAGTGATGCATGACAGCGAGTCAGGAAATGCCCAGTGTTTTCAAAAGGTGCATCGAAGAGAAGACAAGAACATTATTGAGGAAGGTGTCCTAGGTGAATTCAATGAGCCCAGGACTGCAATTGAATAAATAATAGCCCAAACACACAGGCAAAGCAATTGTTAGTTATTTAATTTGAAATTACTGTGTATTTAATGCTGGGAGGTGTTTTTTTAAAAAAATGCATCATTCTCAGGCCTCTTTCTTTAGGATTTTTGTGAGTGCAGAGAGGTTATCCTTTCACTGCAAGGTGGCCAAATTGGTGTGTATTTTTTCTTCCCCTGAAACATTTACCCAACACTCTGCAGCCTACCCGGCTGCCCACAATTCCTCATCTGCGTGGGAACTAATAGGAGGAGTCACCCAACAATGCTTCTTTGAACTGCAGGCACCTAGGAAGGCTGCAGAGTGCAGACCACCAGTGAGATGATTGGCAGAGTGAAAGAAAGGAAAGGCACCCCTCGCCTCAAAAGTAAGGTAAGGACAATAACAAGGCTGCACTCCCTGCACCTCTGACATTTTCTCTCCTGTTTCATAGTTTTAAAAAGTAATTTCTTTTCTCATTTATGGAGAATGGTGAAGGGCGGGGAATGAAGAAAAATTGAGCATAGCACTAGATCATGGGTAGGCAAACTAAAGCCCGGGGGTCGGATCCGGCCCAATCACCTTCTAAATCCGGCCCGTGGACGGTCCGGGAATCAGCGTGTTTTTACATGAGTAGAATGTGTCCTTTTATTTAAAATGCATCTCTGGGTTATTTGTGGGGCATAGGAATTTGTTCATTCCCCCCCCCAATATAGTCCAGCCCCCCACAAGGTCTGAGGGACAGTGGTCTGTCCCCCTGCTGAAAAAGTTTACTGACCCCTGCACTAGATTCTATCAAATGTGGTGTACTCCAAGGAAAACATGAAATACCTCGATCAATTGTTGTTGAGACTGAAGTTCCTTCAGATATCTGAGTCTTACATTATTGTTTAGGACCTTTTACGTCCGTGCTAACTTCTTGAATTGGGCTTGATAGCATATAGCAGATGCAGGTTCTTCAGAACAGGTGCTACGTGGTTCCACTTGGTTGAGACAGTCCAAGTTTCTGATGTCAAGGGAATGCACAGCCATGGGCTAGGTGACCCCAGGAGAGGCCCCTCCTTTGTCAGGAGTCCCTGGCGGACTGGGTGCCCGGATGTACCCACCCTTGAATTTCCCACGGTGCCCCACAGCAACTGTTGGCCAGGGGCATTGTGGGAAATTCAGCCTCCTCCTGCCACTGCTCAAAATGTTGAGCAAGGAAAAAAAGGGGGGCAGGGAAAGTAGCAGCAGTGAGCTCCCCCCCCTGCACTGGGATGGCTATGTCTAATCATCTGGGTACCCAAAAGCAGCAAGTATTTCCAGCTACTCCTTTTGGGGTGAAATGGAAGATGACTGGAAAGCTCAGGACAAAAGGATAAGAGATTTTCTGGCAGGGGTGATGATTACTGGACATGAGCTAATGTATCTCATCATCTCTTGTCTTGGGTTGTTTTGAATTTGGTTTGTCACATGGTTTCACGGCGGTTGCTGCTGCACTGTGATATCAGAATATACCCTGAGGTCATGCTTGGTGGGATAAGCAAGCCCAGCGTGGAAGGCATTCTGTTGCAAGGGGAGAAGGGATGCGAAGTTCAGGGAAGTGTTGCCAGGATCTTACTTAACAGAATAAATGTTGGTGATCAAGTGGGGCTCTGTAGCCAGACAGTTTGCTTGGTGTCATGTCTGGTGCACCATTCCTTTCTGCTATATGGAGCTGTAAATTATAATCATATTCTGCATTACATAATCCTGCACAAAAGAGGAAAGGAGAAATTATATTTTATTATAAATGGCAACAACAACAGCAGTAGCACTTAACTACAACGTGTAGTGTTTTCATTTGTGCCAGTAGCGCGGAACATAGGAACTTTGGAAACTGCCTCACTCAGGTTCAATCCCTGGCAGCTCCTGGTAGGTCTGGGGGTGTCTCCTGCCTAAAACCCCAGAAATCTGCTGTCAGTCAGTGTAGACATGCTTTTCGAGATATACATGCAGGCCCTGGGAGAGATCATCAGGGGGTTTAGGCTGGGGGTCCATCAATATGCAGATGATACCCAGCTCTACCTCTCTTTCAAATCAGAACCAGTTAAGGCGGTGAAGGTCCTGTGTGAGTGTCTGGAGGCGGTTGGCAGATGGATGGTGGCTAACAGATTGAGGTTGAATCCTGACAAGACAGAAGTACTGTTTTGGGGGAACAGGAGGCGGGCGGGGGTGGTGCTGACCTTTAAAGCCCTAAACAGCCTCGGTCCAGTATATCTGAAGGAGCATCTCCACCCCCATTGTTCTGCCCGGACACTGAGGGCCTTCTGGCAGTTCCCTCACTGCGAGAAGTCAAGTTACAGGGAACCAGGCAGAGGGCCTTCTCGGTAGTGGCGCCCACCCTGTGGAACGCCCTCCCACCAGATGTCAAAGAGAACAACAACTACCAGACTTTTAGACAACATCTGAAGGCAGCCCTGTTTAGGGAAGCTTTTAATGTTTGATGCATTACTGTATTTTAATATTGTGTTGGAAGCCGCCCAGAGTGGCTGGGGAAACCCAGCCAGATGGGCGGGGTATAAATAATAAATTATTATTATTATTATTATAGACAGTACTAAGCTAGATGTCGAAGAATTGATGCTTTTGAATTATGGTGCTGGAGGAGACTCTTGAGAGTCCCATGGACTGCAAGAAGATCAAACCTATCCATTCTGAAGGAAATCAGCCCTGAGTGCTCACTGGAAGGACAGATCCTGAAGCTGAGGCTCCAATACTTTGGCCACCTCATGAGAAGAGAAGACTCCCTGGAAAAGACCCTGATGTTGGGAAAGATGGAGGGCACAAGGAGAAGGGGACGACAGAGGACGAGACGGTTGGATAGTGTCTTCAAAGCTACCAGCATGAGTTTGACCAAACTACGGGAGGCAGTGGAAAACAGAAGTGCCTGGCGTGCTCTGGTCCATGGGGTCACGAAGAGTCGGGCACGACTAAACAACAACAACAAAGCTAGATGGACCAATGGTCTGATTCAGTATAAGCCATCTACAAGTCCCAGGATTCCTGGGGGGAGAGAGAGAGAGAGAGAGAGAGAGGGAGGGAGGGAGGGAGGGAGGGAGGGAGGGAGGTGTGATTAAGTTGTGACATTATGCAGAAGACTCATGCCTGGCCCTCCACATGGCATGTGGTATGTTTTGTCCTTTTGCAAATCACAGCTGTGGGAATCTGCACATCCAGATCAGGACTGCTGCCCTGGGGGAGAGGGGTTTAAATCCTCCCCCCCCCATGCCATCTTCCTGCTGGAAATCACCTGATAAATCATGCCCCAGTGAAGTAACAGTTTTCCAGAAGTGGCCAGCACAGTTGGGAAGAAGTCTCGCTGTATTCAACCCCGGCTCAGCGCTAAGAAAAAGGAGCTTGAAATGATGCAATATGGGAAGATAACCATGTGGGAAGATTCAGCTGCCCACATCCTGTCAGGCCTGGCCCATGAGCAGCAGTCAGGGGACTGAGGAGTGACAGTGCAATTCTAGCCACGTCTACTCAGAAGTAAGTCCGTTTGAGTTCATTGGGGCTTCTCCCTAGCTAAGGTTTAGATTTTCAGCATGCATCAGAATTTGTGGACAAGCCAGACATCAGCATGGAAGAATAACATACCCTCTAACTTTTCTCCAATGAAAATATGGACATCCTATTTAATAATATTAATAATAATAATATTTATACCCCATCCATCTGACTGGGTTGCCCCAGCTACTCTGAGTGGCTTCCAAACATATATAAAAACATAGTAAAACGTTAACCATTTAAGAAGTTCTCTATACAGTGGTACCTCGGGTTACAGACGCTTCAGGTTACATACGCTTCAGGTTACAGACTCCGCTAACCCAGAAATAGTACCTTGGGTTAAGAACTTTGCTTCAGGATGAGAACAGAAATCGTGCGGCGTGGCAGCAGCGGGAGGCCCCATTAGCTAAAGTGGTGCTTCAGGTTAAGAACAGTTTCAGGTTAAGAATGGACCTCTGGTACGAATTAAGTATATAACCAGAGGAACCACTGTACAGGGCTGCCTTCAGATGTCTTCTAAAGGTTGTACTGTTACTTATCTCCTTGGTTCGAGGGTCACAGAAATGCAAATCCTGGAAAATAAGGACACCTGGAGGGTCTGGAAGAATCACACAAACATGACCCAGCTCAGGAGCCCCATGTCACTCAAGTTCATAGCTCAGCCTTCTTCTACCTCTTCCTGGAGTTTCCAAGGGCCAGCCTAGGTGGGCAGAGTCAGTCCGCCGTCTGAAGGTTCTTCACTTGCCACCTGTCATTCAATGGCTCGCCGTATGCAGAAGCTTCACATAAATACAGCAGCTCTTGGCATTCCGCCTCCCCTGCTTTTATGAAAGAATGTGATGGACACATGAGGAATAAATACAGCTGCTCCCACCAAGTCCAGTTTGGCTCTGTGTCTGGTAAGTTAGCTGTTCCACCTCCAGGGCAATGACAGTTTGACAATGTATCTTTCTGTCCAGTTTTATTTCACTCCAGGCTGTATGAAGTTTAAGCAAATCCTGTTCGGTGTCGTTCTCCTTTTCAGTTAAACCTGAAATTTGGAATTGGGTTAGCTGACATAACAGTCACGCCTGTTCCTGGACTGAAATAGCCTGACCTTGGCTATCCATAGAGCATGGATACCCTCCTTGGCTAGACAACTGCAAGGCACTATTGGTGGGGCTACCCTTGGAAACGGCATGGGAGCTTCAGCTGGTGCAGAATGACGCTTGCCTGGCTGTTGCGTGGAGCAATGAGAGAGGATCGTACAGCCCTGATCCTTAAAGAACTGCACTGCCAGTGAGCTGCTTGGCCCAATCCAAGGTGTAAGTACTAGTACACAAAGCCTAACATGCCTTGGGACTTTAAGGCGGCCAATGCGATGTTACCCAGATGTTGGGGACTACAGCTCCCATCATCCCTATGGGCTGGGGCTGATGGGAATTGTAGTCCACAACACCTGGAGGCCATCCGTAGGCTACCCCCGGCTTCTTAGCACTATTTGAAGATTGCAACGTTGATATAAGCATTAGCCTCTACTTGCAACTGCAGATCAAGTGGCTGTTATAAAAGGGGTAGGAACATGGAGAGAAATGAGTCTCTAATACAGGAGCAAAACCTTGAATCTCCTGCAGATGGGGACTGATGCAGTTTTCTGAGAGTTGTGCTGGTGGTAATCTTGTCCTGAAACACGTTTTCACCACCAACAGACAAAAAAAGAGGGGGGACGGGACCCTCTGTGACTATAACCATTGTAGGTTTTCCTGTCCTCCTGTAAGTGTTCCTCACAGTCTCAGGATTTCCTCTTTCTGCATTAATTTGCACTTTGTTAGAAGGCGCGAAGGAAAGTGTTACGAGAGAAAAGGCATTTTTTTTGTCACCCACTGCAGTGCCTGCTTGTCACTTTGCTGCATGATTGCTGTTCTGATTTTTTTTTTTTAAAAAAAGAAAGTTAAGGAAGCACAGCGCACAGAATGCTCTACACCCCCTTGTTTGTAATAATACAGACCTGCTTCTTCTTTTGATGCAAGTCACAGTGCTAATGCAGATTTGGTGGAACTGAAACCTCACAGGACCATCCTAAACATGTTTACTCAGAAGCAGGGATGGGCTAATATGTCCATTTCGGTTTCTTGTTTTCCAGTCCAGCTTTCCAGTCCAGCATAGCTGTCAACCTTCTCTTTTTTTGCGGGAAATTCCCTTATTCCATCGCCGTTTCCCACTGCTCCCTGCTGGTATCCCAGATTGTCAGATATCCCATAGACTGTCCCCGGGACAGGTGAGGCTGCTGATTCCCTTATTTTCCAGGTTGCTGATCCCTTATTTTCAAATCTGAAAGTTGACAGCTATGCAGTCCAGCTCTTCGCATTTCAACATCAGCTTGTGATTTTTTTTTAATTAAAAAAAACAACAACCTCATGCAAATTAATCAGCACCTTAGCGTCAAATTCTCCTAATACAGACATCCTTGTCTGCAATTTCCCCTATTATAAAGCATAAAGGTAAAGGTACCCCTGCCCGTACGGGCCAGTCTTGACAGACTCTAGGGTTGTGCGCCCATCTCACTCAAGAGGCCTGGGCCAGCGCTGTCCAGAGACACTTCCGGGTCACGTGGCCAGCGTGACATCGCCGCTCTGGCGAGCCAGAGCTGCACACGGAAACGCCGTTTACCTTTCCGCTAGTAAGCGGTCCCTATTTATCTACTTGCACCCGGGGGTGCTTTCGAACTGCTAGGTTGGCAGGCGCTGGGACCGAGCAACAGGAGTGCACCCCGCCGCAGGGATTCGAACCGCTGACCTTTCGATCGGCAAGCCCTAGGCGCTGAGGCTTTTACCCACAGCGCCACCCGCGTCCATTATAAAGCATAGATGTCTGCTATTTTTACTAATAGAAGCATTGATGTGCATGCTTTACCCTAAGATATGCATTCTTGTACACATACCTCAGCTGGAGAACTGCACTGCAAGATTTGAGGAAGTGCAATTTTTGCAGGATAGCAATGCTTTAGTTCATGTATTGTTTCATCAAGAAAGGAGAGAGAGAGAGAGGGAGGGAGAGAGAGAGAGAAAGAAAGAAAGAAAGAAAGAAAGAAAGAAAGAAAGAAAGAAAGAAAGAAAGAAAGAAATAGACACACACAGAGAGAAATCTATCATTTCCATTTCAGTGGAAACCATGTTTGCTAAGAGAACACTTTTGGAAATCATTGAACATTTACAAAATGGAATTTAGTCTTAAGGAACTGTGTCTTGCTCATTGCTTAAGTAATTTTTATGACGATCCCTAAGTCCAGAAAAGGCTCACAGGCTGAAGGGGGGGGGAGAGACTTCTTTTTGCATGCTTGAATGTCATAAACGCACAGTTGTGCCCTAGTAATTGTAGCTCTGTTGGTGGACTCTGCAGCTGCCATATGACCAGTATATGACCTCATACTTCTGTTTTCTCTCTCCAAGTCCCGTGCAGGAAGGAGTGCTGGGAAGAGAGGATTTAAGTGAGCAGAAAGAGGAATGATACAAGTTTGGAAGTTGCTTCAAGTGGAAATGCAAGCTTGGAAGGTGCCATACCCTCCAACATTTCTCTGCTGAAAATAAGGACGTCCCATTCCATAATGATAATTTTACTATTTATACCCCACGCACCTTATTGGGTTGCCCAAGAACTCTGGGCAGCTTCCAACATATATAGAAACATAATAAAACATCTAACATGAAAAAAAGAAAAAAAACCCTTTCCTATACAGGAATGCCTTCAGACGACTTGGGGGTTGGATAACTCCATACCCTCCAACATTTCTCCAATGAAAACAGGGGTGTCCTAAGGAAGAGCGGGACATTCCAGGATCAAATCAGAAACCCAGACAGCTTCTTTAAATCAGGGACGCCCCTGGAAAATAGGGACACTTGGAGGGTCTGAGATGCAAGCCCAGTTCTTAGGGTCAAACTAAACACAATTAGGGGGCAGCTCTGTTTGTTCATATATGGGATGCGGGTGGCACTGTGGGTTAAACCACAGAGCCTAGGGCTTGCTGATCAAAAGGTCGGCGGTTTGAATCCCCACGACGAGGTGAGCTCCTGTTGCTCGGTCCCTGCTCCTGCCAACCTAGCAGTTCGAAAGTGCGTCAAAGTGCAAGTAGATAAATAGGTACCGCTCTGGCAGGAAGGTAAATGGCTCTGGTTCGCCAGAAGCGGCTTAGTCATGCTGGTCACATGACCCGGAAGCTGTATGCCGGCTCCCTCGGCCAGTAAAGCGAGATGAGCGCCGCAACCCCAGAGTCGTCTGCGACTGGACCTAATGGTCAGGGGTCCCTCTACCTTTACCTTTTATGTTTGTTCATGTGTCTGCTGGCTCAGCACTACCATTGGGCAGAGTGAGGTGACTGCTTCAGGCAACAGAAGCTGGGAAGTAGCATCAGAAAGTTGAAAAAGAGCTGTCACCGTATGTTCCATGGGCTGCCTACATAGTATTTGAAAGACAACTGTAAGCAATTAACATCATTAGCAGGGTTAACTGAAGATTTGTAACATGAAATTGCTACCTATCCAGGTTGAGCAATATAATATTTTAGGTAATGATATAACAAGGATAGGAAATAAGCGAAATGTAAAGATGTAAAGTTTAATTTTGTAAACCATCGGACGGGAGGGAGGGAAGTTGTTAGGCTCAGTGGAGCCAAAGAGATAAAATAAGAGGGTATGATGTTACGTAATGTTATTATATGGAAAACCAATAAAAATCATTTATATAAAAAATATAAAGCACCACAAAATAATAATAATAATAATAATAATAATAATAATAATAATAATAATAATAATTTTAAAACCATGTGCGTCGCCAGGAGACAATGGTCCTTTTAGGGTGTGGAGAACTTAGCTAGAAGGAAACGCCACTGATTTCCAATGAGGCTTACTTCTCAGCAGAGATGGTTAGGAGCATGCTGTTAAGGCTTGGAAGGCTAAGATGCCTGCTTGAAGATAAGTTCATCATTTAAAAGAGGGCCATATGCTGCTCCTCCCTTATCCCTCCCGGCTCAGCTAATTTCGTGCCACTCGCCAAGAAATGTTAGACAGGTGTGCCAAAACCCGAAGTGTGCTGTTATCTCATAGAAAACAAAACTGAATACCTCAGTCCTAATTATAATTGTCCCTGACCTGCTTAACTTGTGCTCAAGAGCTGCCAAGATAAATGTGCAGCTGGAAAATGCCCAGACTTGGACTTTGGCAAGTCTGCAGGGTAAGGGTGTCCCACAGTAGTGGGGGGCAGCCTTTATGCTATTACAATGTGGTGGCTGCATGGATTGTATGATCAAGAGGATGCCGTTGGCCGATATTAAATACTGCAATCCAGGGGAAGTGGGGAGGCTGCAGTCCTCCTGAAGGAGGCCCAGTATACCTGAAGGAATGTCTCTGTCCCCATCGTTCAGCCCGGACACTGAGGTCCAGCTCCGGTTCCCTCACTGTGAGAACTGAGGTAACAGGGAACCAGGCAGAGGGCCTTCTCGGTAGTGGCACCTGCCCTTCAGGTGTCAAGGAAATAAACAACTATCTGACTTTTAGAAGACATCAGAAGGCAGCCCTATTTAGGGAAGTTTTTAATGTTTGATGTTTTATTGTGTCTTTAATATTCTGTTGGGAGCCACCCAAAGTGGCTGGGGAAACCCAGCCAGATGGGCGGGGTATAAATTTTATTATTATTATTATTATTATTATTATTATTATTATTATTATTATTCTGTTTCACACATTACACAGCAACAAAGGACCTTTCTATTTCCGGTGCAGGGGTGAGGCTCCAGCATTCTAATAGCATTGTCATTTTTGGAAACATAGGCTTATTTCAAAGATCAGTTCCTTAGCTAGGCTTATGTGGGTAGAAAAATATCCTATATGGGTAGAAAAACACAGAGTGGTGTTTTTGCAGTAACATGTGAAGTGGATCTAAGCAAACAGTGGATCTGCCCTTTTCCTGCACTCCTTCCACAGCCAAGTGTTCCCATTTGGACTTCAGAGTCTAAGTGAGGTCCCAGAGCAATCACTGTCCCCTAAGATGGCCTTGCGAATCTGAGATGCACAATTGAGGATTATAGGAAAGCGATACTTTGGGGGATGTAGCATCGAGAACTGAATGCATAATCCTAATGGAGAGGCTTAATTTAAGATACAAGGATTTGTTTTCAACGAGTCAGGAGATTAGGAGCAAGATTTGCAAACCACCAAATGGAGAATATTAAAATCATTCGGAGGCGCACCCTGTTACAAAATGCAGGCCACGGCAAGATGGCTCGGAAAAGATTAACGTAAAATTAACACATAAAAGCCAAGGATTTCCCAAGGAGAATGCTCTCACTGAAGCAGGAAACTGGTTCTTTACAAAGCCGCTTCTTTGTGTACTTTTAGTAAAAAATAAACATTTTGCATCGCATTCTGTAATTCTAAAAGGAGTATAGTATGCATCTGTTTGAAACACATCTATTGAGTTATGTGTAAGGACTTCGTTCCAGCAGGCATTTAAAATACAGTGGTACCTCAGGTTACAGACGCTTCAGGTTACAGACTCTGCTAAACCAGAAATAGCAATTCGGGTTAAGAACTTTGCTTCAGGATGAGAACAGAAATCACGTGGCGGCGGCAGCGGGAGGCCACATTAGCTAAAGTGGTGCTTCAAGTTAAGAACGGACCTCGAGAACGAATTAAGTTCTTAACCTGAGGTACCACTATATAAGATTCTACCTCAAATCTGGTCGCTACTTTTTTTGTGTGGAGGGATGAAGAAGAACCCTATGCCATTATTATTATTATTATTAACATCATCATCATCATTTAGATTTTTTAGCTACCCTTCACCAGGGCCGTCTTAAGCATATCCAGCACCATGGTGCAAAGCCCCCTCTGCCCCCCCCCCCATTTCCCAGAGTATTTTTAAGGAGAATGGCACTGCCGGCGGGGCTGGAGGAGGCGGGCAGCAGCTGGAGGGCAGCTCCTCCGGCAGGGAAGAGGCGGAGGCTGGACGCGGCTCCTCCCAGCTCAGCTGGCCGCTTTGTGCCACGGTGGCCATGTCAGACAAAGGTTCTGGGCGCAGCGCTGCTTCAGCGTGGCATGGCGGAGGTGGGCGAGGGGAGTGAGCTGATGCCGGGAGGCGCCACGTCCAGCCTCTGCCTCTTCCCTGGCACCCCCCAGAACTTGGCGCCCTGGCGCCCTGCGCCACTAGCCTCTATGAGTAAGACGCCCCTGCCTTCACCCTATGATCCCAGGGCAAGTTAGAGAAACACAAGTGGTAAATTGTATCTCTATGTTAGATTTGTTGTTGTTGTTTAGTCGTTTAGTCATGTCCGCCTCTTCATGACCCCATGGACCAGAGCACACCAGGCACTCCTGTCTTCCACTGCCTCCTGCAGTTTGGTCAAGCTCATGTTGGTAGCTTCAAGTACACTGTCCAACCATCTCGTCCTCTGTCGTCCCCTTCTCCTTGTGCCCTCCATCTTTCCCAACATCAGGGTCTTTTCCAGGGAGTCTTCTCTTCTCGTGAGGTGGCCAAAGTATTGGAGCCTCAGCTTCACGATCTGTCCTTCCAGTGAGCACTCAGGGCTGATTTCCTTAAGAATGGATAGATTTGATCTTCTTGCAGTCCACATTACAGTGGTACCTTGGGTTAAGAACTTACCGTATTTTTCGCTCTATAAGACGCACCAGACCACAAGACGCACCTAGTTTTTGGAGCAGGAAAACAAGAAAAAAAAATATTCTGAATCTCAGAAGCCAGAACAGCAAGAGGGATCGCTGCACAGTGAAAGCAGCAATCCCTCTTGCTGTTCTGGCTTCTGTGATAGCTGTGCAGCCTGCATTCGCTCCATAAGACGCACACACATTTCCCCTTACTTTTTAGGAGGGAAAAAGTGAGTCTTATAGAGCAAAAAATATGGTAATTCATTCTGGAGGTCTGTTCTTAACCTGAAACTGTTCTTAACCTGAGGTACCACTTTAGCTAATGGGGCCTCCCGCTGCCGCCACACCGCTGCTACCATGCAATTTCTGTTCTCATCCTGAAGCAAAGTTCTTAACCCAAGGTACTACTTCCGGGTTAGTGGAGTCTGTAACCCGAAGCATCTGTAACCTGAAGCATCCGTAACCCGAGGTACCACTGTATACGTGACACTGCCTCTGAAAACGGTTCGGAAACCCTCTCTGTGGAATGCCCTCCTGACCAATGTCAAAGAGATAAACAACTACACGACTTTTAGAAGACATCTGAAGGCAGCCCTGTATGGGAAAGTTTTTAATGGTTGTTTTTCTGTGGTTTTCTGTGTGTTGTAAGCTGCCCAGAGTGGCTGGAGAAACCAAGCCAGATGGGCAGGGTATAAATAATAAAATTATTATTATTGTTATTATTATTAAACTTCAGCTAGTGCAGAATTCAGCAGCCAGGTTGCTCACTGGGACAAGACGGTTTGAGCATACAACACCAATCCTCGCTTGACAGATAGCTGTTGGTGAACCCCCTCCATCCCTTCCCACAAGGGGGAAGCTGTATCTGTTGAAGCTGCATCCACAGAATTTCATCTAGATGTTAAAGGCACCAGAGCCCTGCCAGGGAAAATGGTGGCAGACTTATTCCTGGCTTTAAATTCTTGTGGCTACGATGGCATACAGACAAGTTTTATATTCTACTGCTAGTTGTTTAGAACAGTGTCAACAGCTGCGAGAGAAAAGAGACTTTCCTTTACATTTATCACTGCTTAGTTCTTTCACTCCTATGGAAGGAAAAGCCAAAACAGAGCCATAAATCATTAGCCTCAGCTACGCTTTACAACATCACCACCACCTTGACAGCAATTGTTCCTTTTTTCTCCAGGAAGCCTTGGGAATTGTAGTTCTTGTAAGAATCGCAACATTTGTCTACTGGGGACCCCTAGTGTCTTCCTTAGAGACAAGCAGTTTTTGCAAGGTTCATGTAGTTAAGCTCTTCTAAGTTTGTGGTGTTAAAACTGGAGGTTTGGATAGATTATGCTTATTACAGGATATATTATTGTATATTTGTGCCTATGTTTCTGTTACACCTATATATTGTTTACTGTTCTTGTGAGCTGCTTTGCGCATTATCTGGAAAAGCACACACATATAAGCTTAATGAAAGGGACGCGGGTGGCGCTGTGGGTTAAACCACAGAGCCTAGGACTTGCTGATCAGAAGGTCGGCGGTTCGAATCCCCGCGACGGGGTGAGCTCCTGTTGCTCAGTCCCTGCTCCTGCCCACCTAGCCATTTGAAAGCACGTCAAAGTGCAAGTAGATAAATAGGTACCGCTCCGGCGGGAAGGTAAACGGCGTTTCCGTGCGCTGCTCTGGTTCACCAGATGCAGCTTAGTCATGCTGGCCACATGAGCTGAACACCGGCTCCCTCGGCCAATAAAGCGAGATGAGCGCTGCAACCCCAGAGTCGGTCACGACTGGACCTAATGGTCAGGGGTCCCTTCACCTTTTATAAGCTTAATGATACTGAGATAGTCAGGATAACACACTTGGACAGACTCTTAATCTTAGGTTTGTGGCTTCAAACCCCATATTGGGCAAAGGATTCCTGCATTTTAGAGGTTAGACTAGATGACTCTTGTGGTCCCTTCCAACTCTACAATTTTATGATGTTACGTGTATACACGAGACCATTGTCCACTGCACATGTGAGCCGTAATACACCTTTCTATGAAAGCAACGAAATCTTGTGCATGGAGCATAGCAGCCTTAGTTTTTGTTTTCAAAGCATCTGCCACATACAGCAACGTGGCATATTTTTTAAAAAAAATTCTCAGGTACCCAAGTGCTCAAATCTACATCAGCATCACGAAGGGTTGCCAACTGGCTAGGACAAACCGCACACCTCAAAGCCATTCCTGTTCCCGATTTGATCCGCAGACCTCAGCAAGCGATGCTTAGCATGGGGGAAAACCGCCAAGCGGGACCCGCTGCCAACTGCTAGAGCAAACCGCTATTGAAGGGACATCGACAAGGACATATTCATAATCTGGCAATCCTAGTCATCATTTGCATCATGGGGGGGGGGGGGAGCTAAGAGGTGCTGTTGTGCATTGTGGTTTCCACGGCTCAGGAACAAACACTCCAAAAGGCATCTTCACAAATGCACTTATCAAGGAGTCATTAATGACCCAGACGCTCAGGAAACCATACGGTAAGCTGTATCACCTCTTACTGCAATAGGGACCCTTTCCCCCAGACTGAAACTAGACATTATTTGGCCTGATTTCCGTATATATAAGAGAGCCTGATATAACTGAGCAGCCAATCGCCCATCAGAGTCTCTCACCCATTAATCTGTTTTATGGAGACACATCCAAGAACCCGCTGGGTCATCTCCCACCGCTGTTTCAGCATCCTGAGCTCTGCAGCATCTCCCTGGGCACATCTCCTTCTTCCACCCGTGAAAACACAGAGGTTTTGCCAACAACAGCAGCACGGTACTTCCTGAATGCTAAGTTGTGTTGCCCAGCATAAATCTCACGTGGCAGAGAACCCTGGCATCCCTGCAACATTATTAAACAAGGGAGACCTGCAACAAAATGTTGCAGTGTGCAGAGTGCTTCATTCCTTGGGTTTCCACTCCCCCACCCCAACAGGCACTTAGCAGTCGGTGGCAACTGGCATGCTTAGTCCTTACTCAGCTGTTTTTCTATTGCCATTTTACCTTCTTAGGTTTCCCCTCTAAAGTGCTTTTGTACAGCTGCAAAAGCTAGATTTCCCCCCAAGGATGCTAATAAAAGTAAAGGGACCCCTGACAATTAGGTCCAGTCGTGGCCAACTCTGGGGTTGCGGCACTCATCTCGCTTATTTCGCTGAGGGAGCAGACGTACAGCTTCCGGATCATGTGGCTAGCATGACTAAGCCTCTTCTGGCGAACCAGAGCAGCACACGGAAACGCCTTTGACCTCCCCGCCAGAGTGGTACCTATTTATCTACTTGCACTTTGAAGTGCTTTCAAACTGCTAGGTTGGCAGGAGCTGGGACCGAGCAACGGGAGCTCACCCCGTTGTGGGGATTCGAACCGCCAACCTTCTGATCGGCAAGTCCTAGGCTCTGTGGTTTAACCCACAGCGCCACCCGCATCCCTAGGCTGCTAATACCTCCCTCTTTTTTCCTGTTGTTTTGGCTATATAAATTCTGGCAGATGGCAGCACTCATGAGCCAAGTCTTCTGTTGGAAGGAGTAAGCCAGTTCCTAGTATCCTGTCATGCTATAGCGTGATCCAGGGGTCAGCAAAGTTTATCTTGCCTCAGCCGGATTGGTCCCACGGAAATCCCTCCATGGGCTGGATTTTGTGCGCACATGAGCGTGCGCCCCCGCGATTTTCAGCGTATGCGTAGATGTGATTTTTGGTGTCTGCGCAAACACACTTTTCAGCTCCGCGGAAGCGAGTCCCCGCGCCACACTGCACCAGTTTAGCACAGCGTGAGAGCGGGCGGCTCAGTTCGGGGGTGGCTCATGGGCTGGTCAAACGACCTCTGCAGGCCACTTCCGGCCCACGGGCCTTAGGTTGCTGACTCCAGGCGTGATCCAAAGACAGAACCTAGGGTAGGGCAATGCAGAAAGGAGTAGGCTTGATTCTCAATAGGACAGCCATCTATTTGGGATGCAGTAGGCCTGGATTTTCTGCAACTCTGATTCTGCAAGTCAGAATGTAGAGATGAGGACATCTCTCAGCTGCGACGCTTGCATGAGGAGGAGGGGTGCCGTAGAGGCCCCCTTTTTGTTGTTCAAGCCTGTGTTCATAGGCAGGGGGAAAGGGACGCGGGTGACATTGTGGTCTAAACCACAGAGCCTAGGACTTACCGATCAGAAGGTCGGCAGTTCGAATCCCCACGGCGGGGTGAGCTCCTGTTGCTCTGTCCCAGCTCCTGCCAACCTAGCAGTTTGAAAGCACACCAGTGTGAGTAGATAAATAGGTACTGATGCGGTGGGAAGGTAAACGGAGTTTCCGTGCGCTCTGGTTTCCGTCACAGAAGCGGTTTAGTCCTGCTGGCCACACGACCCGGAAAGCTGTCTGCGGACAAACGCTGACTCCCTCGGCCTGAAAGCGAGATGAGCGCCGCAACCCCATAGTCGCCTTTGACTGGACTTAACCATCCAGGGGTCCTTTACCTTTAATCTCATAGGCAGAGGAGCAGCAGGCCAGGGGCTTTTGCCTGATCAGTTGGCAACTCTGGAGTACGCACACACGGAGAGCCTGGTAGGCATGTTTTTCATTTCTCCAGTAGCAGCAGGCACTATTTATGCAGTGTGTGTGTGTGTGTGTGTGAGAGAGAGAGAGAGAGAGAGAGAACAGCAGCAACAGGAGTGACTGTGCAGAGCAATCTTATTTGCTCTACGGGACCGCCTCTCCTGGTATGCCCCACAGAGAAATCTACGGTCTGCAAATAAAAACATCCTAAAGATCCCAGGCCACAAAGAGGTTAGGCTGGCCTCAACTAGAGCCAGGGCCTTCTCGGTCGCGGCTCCAATCTGGTGGAACACTCTGTCACAAGAGACTAGGGCCCTGCAGGACCTGACATCCTTCCGCAGGGCCTGCAAGACAGAGCTGTTCCACCAGGCCTTTGGTCAGGGCGCAGCCTGACCCCCTCCTCTGGCAATCGGCAATCTGCACAGAATTTGGCTTGATGGTTGCCATTAATTTGATTTTAATTTGATTTAATGAATTTTATAATGAATGTTTTAGAATGTCGGATTATTTTGATTGTTGTTAGCCGCCCTGAGCCCAGCTTCGGCTGGGGAGGGTGGGATATAAATAAAATTTATTATTATTATTATTTATTATTATTCAGAAGTGGAGTTGAGGGTGGGGAGCGTGTGGTCTGACTATACTTTTGTTGATGCTACCTAGAATAGCAGCTCTTTTTTTCCTTTTTTGCTGCATCACACTATTGACTCCTGTTAATCTCGTGGTCCACCAAGACCCCTAGATCCTTTTCACATGCACTGCTCTCCAATCTGCCTCTTGAATCCCGACTCTTCTGCACCCCAGTTTGGTGTCATGTGCAGATCTGATGAGCATTCCTTCATCAATTAACATCTTTATAAATGACTTGAATGAAGGAATTGAGGGGATGCTCATCAAACTGGGGGGCGGGGGCGGCGGCAGCAGTGCATTTGAATCACTAGCAGTACATGTGGAAAGTCTCCGCGCCTCGTGTCCGGGGACGCACGGAGCCCGTCCATAATTCATGCGCCTGAGCGGCTGCCTCGCATCACGTACGAGCCGCAGGAGCGACCGAGGCCTCAGGAAGCGGAAGGCCCAGTCTGCACGTACCAAAGGAGGCTCCGCAGCAGCAGCAGCAGCCCGGGCGCCTCACGTGGCACGTCTCGCGTCTCTCGCCTCCCTCTCTCCCGCGCCCCCGCCAAGTTTTGTCGGGGGCTCCCGGAGGCGAGGCTTGCGCTGGGAACCCTCAACTTCACAAAAGCGTGTGTCTGTGTGTGTGTTTGTGAAGAGAGAGCTGCGCCTGCTGGCTGCTATTTTTGTTTTCGGAAGCTTTGTGAAAGGCAGAAAAAAAAGGGGGGGGGCAGATTTCTGCACATTTGCAAAGAGGCTCTTTTCAGCCCAAGACGTGTCTTCTGGCTGAGGTGGAGCAGCAAACAGCAACTTTCCCCCTCAGCCCCAAGTCAAAGCGCGTAATACCGAAAGCTTCATTCAGCCCTCAATTCCAATGCGATGAGAAAGAGGGAGAAACGCTCCACGCCCTTCTTCATGCATTATCTTACATACGTACTTCTAAACCAGGGGTCAGCAAACTTTTTCAGCAGGGGGCCAGTCCACTGTCCCTCAGACCTTGTGGGGGACGGACTATATTTTGAAGGGGGGGAAATATGAACGGATTCCTATGCCCCACAAATAACCCAGAGATGCATTTTAAATAAAAGGACACATTCTACTCATGTAAAAACACGCTGATTCCTGGACCGTCCGCCTACCCATGCTTAGTCTAAAGTATCACCTCATGCTCTCTTTGCATATTTTTAAGTCCTTGTACTTTTTTAAAAAATACAATATTTTTAATTATATGATATTTCACCATCTGAATCAAGACTACCGAAGTAGTTGATCAAAATGTTTTCAATTCATAGAATCACAGAATCTTAGAGTTGGAAGGGACCCCAAGGATCATCTAGTCCAACCCCCTGCAATGCAGGAATCTCAGCTAAAGCATCCATGACAGATGGCCACCCAATCTCTGATTAAAAACCTCCAAGGAAGGAGAGTCCATCACCTCTCATGGGAGTCTGTTCTACTGCTGAACAGCTTTTACTGTCAGAAGGTTTTTTCAAATGTTTAGTTGGAATCTCCTTTCTTGCATCTTGAAGCCATTGGTTCAAATCCTACCCTCCAGAGCAGGGGAAAACAAGCATGCGCCCTCCTCCATGTGACAGCCCTTAAGATATTTGAAGATGGCTATCATATCTCCTCTCAGTCTCCTCTTTTCCAGGCTAAACATACCCAGATCCTTCAACCGTTCCTCATAAGGCTTAGTTTCCAGAGCCTTGATCATCTTGGTTTCCCTCCTCTGCACACATTCCAGGTTGTCAACATCCTTCTTAAATTGTGGTGCCCAGAATTGGACACAGAATTCCAAGTGTGGTCTGACTATACAGTGGTACCTCAGGTTAAGTACTTAATTCGTTCCGGAGGTCCGTTCTTAAACTGAAACTGTTCTTAACCTGAAGCACCACTTTAGCTAATGGGGCCTCCTGCTGCCGCCGTGCCGCCGGAGCACAATTTCTGTTCTCATCTTGAAGCAAAGTTCTTAACCCAAGGTAATATTTCTGGGTTAGCGGAGTCTGTAACCTGAAGCGTATGGTAACCTGAAGCGTATGTAACCCGAGGTACCACTGTACTTCTGTTGATGCTACCTAGAATAGCATTAGTCTTTCCCCCCCTGCTGCACCACACTGTTGACTCCTGTTAAGCTTGTGGTCCACTAAGACCCCCAGATCCTTTCCACATGTACTGCTAGTAATTCACATGTACTGCTACCTGCCCCCGCCCCCTGGCAAGTTTGATGAGCATCCCCTCAATTCCTTCATTCAAGTCATTTATGAAGATGTTAATTGATGGGATGAAGGAATGCTCATCAAATCTGCAGATGACACTAAACTGGGATGGCTAGCAAATGCTGCAGAAGACAGATTCGGGATTCAAGATGCAGATCGGAGAGCTGGGCCCTAACAAAATGAGTTTCAATAGGGGACAAATCTCAGGTTTTACACTTAGGTGGGAGGAACCAGCTGCACAAATATAAAACAGGGAACACCTGGACTGCTAGTAATATGTGTGAAAAGGATCCAGGGGTCTCAGTAGACCACAATCTTAACATGAGCCCAGAGTGTGATACAGCGGCAAAAATGCTAAGGCTATTCTAGGCTGCATCAACAGAAGTCTAGTGTCCAGATCAGGGGTCAGCAAACTTTTTCAGCAGGGGGCCAGTCCACTGTCCCTCAGACCTTGTGGGGGGGGGGCGGACTATATTTTGGGGGGAAACAACAATAAACCCATATGCCCCACAAATAATCCAGAGATGCATTTTAAATAAAAGCACACATTCTATTCATGTAAAAATACACTGACTCCCGGACCGTCTGCGGGCCGGATTGAGAAGGCAATTGGGCCGGATCTGGCCCCTGGGCCTTAGTTTGCCTATCCATGGTCCAGATCAAGGGAAATCATAGTACCACCCTATTCTACCTTGGTCAGACCGCACCTGGAATACTGTGTTCAGTTCTGGGCACCACAATTTAAGAAGGGTATTGACAAGCTAGACCATGTGCAAAGGAGCACTGCAAACCAACTTAGCAGCTGCAGCTTTGTCCAGTCTCTTTGTCTCCCTGTCAGGAATCTGTTTACTTCCTCCGTTTACAGACTTTTAGGCTTCAAAGGATATAAAAATGGGGTCATTTTTTAAAAATGAAAACCATATTTGTGGACCCTTTAGGAAGTTAGTGAACTTCCTGGGGAAGAAGAAGGGAGAGGTAAGGATCCCCACTCCATGCGGTGCTAAGCAAATTCAGCAACGAGAATTTTTTTTAACTCTGTTATTAAAATAATTTATTAAAACTCAATTAAAAGTACATCAGGGTGCTTCGTCTGCATGCTTTATTGTGTCGCACATGTGTGTAAAGTAGGGGCAGAGAAAGATTGACAGAACTGGGTTTTTTTTGCGGTGCATGGGGTAGGCTTACATTTTGTGCATGTGTTGTGGGTATTGACAGGGCTGCAAAGAGGAAGGTTGCATTAAATAAAGTCTGTGAAAATGCTGGTTCTGGGTGCACTGCCGGGGCCCTGTGAGCCATACATGCCAAAGACTCTTACTTCCAGAATATTTTAATGGCACATATGAGGATGACACCGATGGCGAACATCTCGTGCTTCTTAATGAAGAAGAACACCAGTTCCTTCGCTATGTAGATGACGTGTATGAAGATGAAGCAGTACAGGAACAAGGTGAACTGGTCCTGAGGTAAAAGGAAATGGTGGCTTCCCCCAGAAGGCTGTGGAGAGAGCAAAGGGAAAAGGTGTGAAGTTCCAGCCATGTTGTTGCAGGTCACCAAAAGGCTCGCTGAACAAAGATGCACTCTCTTTCTCCTTTGCAAGCGCCAGTAATTCCCACATTACACTTCCATAGTGAAACCCTCCTGCGTTGTGTATTGGAGGATGGATGGCGGCTAACAGATTGAGGTTGAATCCTGACAAGACAGAAGTACTAGTTTTGGGGGAGAGGAAGCGGGAGGGGGTGGAGGACTCCCTGGTCCTGAATGGGGTAACTGTACCCCTGAAGGACCAAGTGCGCAGCCTGGGAATCATTTTGGACTCACAGCTGTCCATGGAGGCACAGGTCAATTCTGAGTCCAGAGCAGCTGTTTACCAGCTCCATCTGGTACGCAGGCTGAGTCCCTACCTGCCTGCAGACTTTCTTGCCAGAGTGGTGCATGCTCTGGTTATCTCCTGCTTGGACTACTGCAATGCGCTCTATGTGGGTCTACCTTTGAAGGTGACCCGGAAACTACAACTAATCCAGAATGCGGCAGCTAGACTGGTGACTGGGAGCGGCTGCTGAGACCACATAACACCAGTCTTGAAAGACCTACATTGTCTCCCAGTACGTTTCCGAGCACAATTCAAAGTGTTGGTGCTGACCTTTAAAGCCCTAAACGGCCTCGGTCCAGTATATCTGAAGGAGAGTCTCCACCCCCATCATTCTACCCGGACACTGAGGTCCAGCACCGAAGGCCTTCTTTCGGTTCCCTCGCTGCGAGAAGCCAAGTTACAGGGAACCAGGCAAAGGGCCTTCTCGGTAGTCGCACCTGCCCTGTGGAACGCCCTCCCACCAGATGTCAAAGAGAACAACAACTACCAGACTTTTAGACGACATCTGAAGGCAGCCCTGTTTAGGGAAGCTTTTAATGTTTGATGCATTACTGTATTTTAATATTGTGTTGGAAGCCGCCCAGAGTGGCTGGGGAAACCCAGCCAGATGGGCAGGGTATAAATAATAAATAAATTATTATTATTATTATTATTATTATTATTATTATGCCTCAGCCAGCCGCTTGACTTGCAGAATTTATCCCAATAGCAGAATGTGCTCTCTATGGCTGCAGAATTTGGGTTTATGTTCAATGTAGTTTGCATTATATTCTGATTCATAGTTTCCGAGCTGAATCCACTCACCAAATCTCCACTGCAACACACCCTTGTCTTTGCCCTGCATCTAGTTCTTCCCCGATAGCACAATCCTCATTCTGAATCCTTCACGCTATGCATTAAAGCCTATTCAGTGCGCATTGGAAGCACAAGGCTTCCCGCAAAGAATCCTGGGGACTGCAGTTCCCCCTCAAAGATCCATCATTTCCAGTGCCCTTATCAAACTACAGTTCCCATGATTCTTTGGGGGAAGTCGTGGTCTTTGAATGGCTAGTGTGGATCTGCTTTTGGTTTCTCTGTTCAGGAGTTCTCCTGTCGTTTCCTGCCTTCACATACGGACCTCAAGTCAACACCCAGCCCATGCTGTTGGAAGTGGGTGGGACAAATTGCCTTCTCCAAATGATGCAACTATTTCCTACCCATTTTGGACCATTTGCCTGTGATTATCTTAACAAAAGATGAAACTGGCATGCCTGGGTCCTGACCATGAGGAAACCTTTTCCAGTCATTCTGGTTTCCAGCCTCTTTCACAGGAATGGGACACCTATGTCCTACAGGAACATTGCATAATGATCAATGTGTTCTGCTCTCAGGAAGAAATTAACCATTATCTGCCTTCAGTCCCTGAGCAGTATTACAAATTACTCTTCCCGAGAGCTTACCAAGCCAACGATGTCTTTCCATCTGTTCAAGTTCAGAGCACTTTTCTACTTAATTATTTCAAGGGTGGCCCCTTTCACCAGCTGAGTCATTTGATATCAGTCAGGCTGGCAAAGTTTTGATTATATGAAGTCACTGGCAGTGGCCTTGTGAGTTGACAAACAGGAAATGCACCAGCCTCTGTGTGGGTTTTTTGGGGTGCAGGGGTGGGCTGTGACTTTATTCTTATTTGCTTGTTCTGGGATTGTGAAGGGCAGTAGCCAGAATCATTCCTGCTCTATCTGCTGGCCAACCAAGTGGCTCCGTTTTCCTGTAGTTTCTCAGTTCTCAAACTGAATTGGGAACTTGGTGGTGAGTGACTGGAGTCTATGAGGAATTCAATCTCTGGAAGCAGCAGCGGGAGAAAGAAGCTAAAGGTAAAGGTAAAGGTACCCCTGCCCGTACGGGCCAGTCTTGACAGACTCTGGGGTTGTGCGCCCATCTCACTCAAGAGGCCAGGGGCCAGCGCTGTCCGCAGACACTTCCGGGTCACGTGGCCAGCGTGACAAAGCTGCATCTGGCGAGCCAGCGCAGCACACGGAAACGCCGTTTACCTTCCCGCTAGTAAGCGGTCCCTATTTATCTACTTGCACCCGGGGGTGCTTTCGAACTGCTAGGTTGGCAGGCGCTGGGACCGAACAACGGGAGTGCACCCCGCCACGGGGATTCGAACCGCCGACCTTTCGATCGGCAAGCCCTAGGGGCTGAGGCTTTTACCCACAGTGCCACCCGCATCCCATCGCCACCCGCGTCCCTACTAAGGGTCAAATTTACATGTTGCATGAGATCTGTTACTGGAATTCTCTCTCAAAAACCGAAACTAGCGAGTTGCTAGCAGCAGAGAAGGATGTTGAACACTTTCCCTTTGCTGTTTACTTGATCAAACTATTGCCCCCCCCCTCCCCAACTGTGGTTTCCCTGGGAAGGAAAAATGCTACAAATACAGTACAGCAAAGAGCAGCCTTGGGAGGGAATTTTGATCAGGAAAAGACCTCAGGGGAGGAGAAAGAAATCTTTCCATGCTGCTGTGAGCAATTTCGCATCCTACCCCCATCTCCCTGGCTGCCTTTTAGGTTTTTGGGGTTGTTGTTTCTTAAAGTGTCAAGAGATTATGGTCCCTTTGCGAAACGCAGTTTGGCCATCACTTCAACTTCTTCAGAACAGCCAGGTGGGCCCTGTTCCTGGCTGTGGAAGTAGGGTAGAATCTCATAAGAGGACAGGGCTGTGGCACCTTTACAGTGGTACCTCGGGTTAAGTACTTAATTCGTTCCGGAGGTCCGTACTTAACCTGAAACTGTTCTTAACCTGAAGCACCACTTTAGCTAATGGGGCCTCCTGCTGCTGCTGCTGCGCTGGCCGAGCACGATTTCTGTTCTCATCCTGAAGCAAAGTTCTTAACCTGAAGCACTATTTCTGGGCGAGCAGAGTCTGTAACCTGAAGCGTATGTAACCTGAAGTGTATGTAACCCGAGGTACCACTGTATATAGAAAAGGAAACTTCAGCAGGGGTTAGTAAAGGTAAAGGGACCCCTGACCATTAGGTCCAGTCGCAGACGACTCTGGGGTTGCAGTGCTCATCTCACTCTGTAGGCCGAGGGAGCCGGCGTACAGCTTCCGGGTCATGTGGCCAGCATGACTAAGCCGCTTCTGGTGAACTAGAGCAGTGCACGGAAATGCCATTTACCTTCCTGCCAGAGCAGTACCTATTTATCTACTTGCACTTTGACGTGATTTCGAACTTCTAGGTTGGCAGGAGCTGGGACCGAGCAACGGGAGCTCACCCCGTCGCGGGGATTTGAACCGCCAACCTTCTGATCGGCAAGTCCTAGGCTCTGTGGTTTAACCCACAGCGCCACTCGCGTCCCTTCAGGAGACATAGCTATTAAATGCGCTGAAAGCCCTGCACTGCTTTGTACCTGCCACAGAAAATACAACACAGAAATGGTAAAAAAAAAGGTTGTGTTTTTTTTTTAAAAAAAAACAACAACAACCCTACAGTGGTACCTCGGGTTAAGTACTTAATTCGTTCTGGAGGTCCGTTCTTAAACTGAAACTGTTCTTAACCTGAAGCACCACTTTAGCTAATGCGGCCTCCTGCTGCCGCCACGCCGCAGTAGCACGATTTCTGTTCTCATCCTGAAGCAAAGTTCTTAACCTGAAGTACTATTTCTGGGCTAGCTGAGTCTGTAACCTGAAGCGTATGTAACCCGAGGTACCACTGTACAGAAAATGCAAGTTGAATTGTGGCCTGTATCTTTTCTTCCGTCTTCTTCCTCTGCTTTTCTCACCTCCACCTGCCAGCCCTTACCTGTGCCGTTGACAGTGCCTGCTGGCGCATGGCTTCCATCTTCTCCTCATGCTGCCGCTGCTTCTCCTTGTCTTCGTAGCGGTACCTGGTCATGGTGAGCTCCATGTCTAGGCGCATCTTCTCCAGCTGAGTCGCCAGGGCGCGGGCCTGCTTGTGGCTTGGCTGCTCCATCTGGACCCAGGTGTCCATCTCCCCCTCCGTGTTGGCCAGGCCGCGGTGCAAGTTCTCCAGCTCCACCTGCGGCTTCATCCTCAGCTGTGCCTCTTCGTCTCGGATGTCCAGGGGGTCCGTCACATCGTTAGGGGTGCAGGGCGGCTCGGTCAGGTCGTCGGGGGCCGACGTTGGTTCAGTCACATTGTCGGCAGCAGACGAGACATTTTCAGGGTTGTCCTCCTAGCACGGAATGGGTATCTAACCTGCTTTTGATGTCACAAGCCCATCACCTTCCTCCCCCATTTTCCAAGAACAAAATTGCAATTTGTTCTTCGTTTTTGCTTTGAAATAAAAATAAGTGGGTATATAAAATATAAACGAATAAACACACAATATAGCGCTTTAAGTGTTTTTTAAAAGCAAGCAGCTCTCATGAAGCATCAGGGGGACAGGCAAGACTAATGACTTAACCAGAGTTTGATTTTCTGGTACCTACACCTTTCATGCTAATCTTTAAGCTGGCAGGTAGCCAGGCTCACTGCATGGGTGAAGAACTAACCGTGACTTCTTTTTAAATGCTCCATCTTCACCCTTTGCCACTTTTGAAATTGGGGTTTGAACTCACAACTTGCTCAGCTTGGAAATTGTACCTAAGTTGGCTAACAGGCTGCATACTGAAAAGCAATTTAGGCAGCTGACACAAAACAACCTATATCCCCTCCCTGCAAGAGAAAATGGGGGAGTATACAACTTCTTACTGCAAATTCATCAGGATGCTCTAGAAGTGATGGTTATATGCAAGCCCACTTTCAATGCCAATTGTGCCTGCAAAAGTTTTGGGGTGGCTGTGACGGACAGGCCGTGGGTCTGCCTCCTGGCATCCCAAGGACCAGTGAGAGCTGGCGGGACCAATAGTTAATCAGCAGAGAGTCAAATCCTAGAAGGGCCTGAGGGAGGTGTTGCTGGTTAGAACAGTGACAGCCATTCTAGATCTACCTGAGACTTGGTTTGATAAAGACTGCTGTTTAAAATTTTCTGTATAAAGAGGGTGTATCTTTAAGTTTTGTGCCTCACATGGGAAACCATCAAGCATTAAACAGGCAGACAGTTTTGTTCCCTCCTCACACTTTGAAACTCTAGGTGGGACGTGAGTAGACACTGGGAAGCTTCACAGAACTATAATGCTGTTGGTAAACACAGGCGGTACCATAAAATAGTTAATTATAGTCTTCTGTTGTGTGAATATGGGCTGCTGGTGGCGGCTTTATCTATTAAAACTCCCATAATATTGGTCACACTACCCAGCACTCATCTTCAGTGAGGGTGTCTGTCACAATGGTGACACAACTTATTTTCCAATCAGTGAACATCCCACAATTTCCTGCTGAAATCCCATAGTTAGTTGTTTTTTTAACACCCAAAAGAGTTCTGGTTTATTTTTGTCCCATTTTTATTGCATTGTAGCACTCGCAGACAGCAATAATGTGGTAGCACTGGGGAAGCACTGCGGAACAAACTAAAGCAGGATAAATCCATCACTAGTCCACTACTGTTGTGCCCAGAATCCACCCACAATAAAACACCAGTGTGGATGGGCCTCTTATTAAAGGTGAGTAGCTCTCATTGCGGTCAGTGCTTGGGTAGAAGGCTCCTTCAGAGCCCTGTCCCAACGGCTCTGAGCTTCCTGAAGGAAGTGCAAGACAGGGGATAATGGAGGAACAACCATTCTTACCATAAGCGACTGAAGCTCAAGGCAGTAGGCGTGTGAATAGCAGGGCTGCACACCACACTAGGCAGCCTTTTGTTTCACTAGGCTCTCACTGTCCCATGATGCACTTCTGTAACCCGCCACCCCAGACAATACAAAAAGCAAAGCCAGACTTAACAGAGCCAACTGCCAAACTGATGTCATAGATGCCTCACTGTGACATCACAGCCCGCCTGTTGCTACGACTGGCTCATCACCGAGTAGTAGAGAACCTAATTTACATACTCTGAATGCTGAGCAAATGGCAAAAGGAAGTTGGTTTTAGCTTAAAAGCCTTATTTATAGCACCTATTGTAATGCCAGGCTACATCTACACAGCTATAAAAAAAACGTTCTGAAATTGCTTTAAAAAAACTTTTTAAAGCTCACAATGTAAAATTTCATAAAGTTCCAATTTCAGCTCTACAGCACCATCTGGTGTCACAGTGTTCTAACACATAACTTTTGGTTTTCTTTTTTTACTAATGTAGCTGAGTCCCAGACTGGTATATAAACATGGCGGCTGTGTCTGCGAAATACCCTAATATTTATATGGTGGAGGTTTTGTGTTCCGTCTTATCCTTCTTTTCTATCATCCCAACCTATCATCCCAGTGACAAAAATGAGCAGGCCTACTAGATTGCCACTATAAACTATAACTTTTCACCCATTTCAGAAAAAAATAGATCTGTTACCTGATTAAAGGAATCTTATTCGATTAACTGTGTAAGTTTTAATTGTATATGAATAAAAACAATAGTTCTAGCGCAACATGCACTTCTCCCCCTGTCTTAGCCCACAAGATGATGCATGCATTCAGTTGTTTTATATTTATTTAAAGCGTTTTAATATTGCTTGTCGGAAAAGAAAAGCTCTCAGAATAGCTCCCAGATGTCCATGATAAGGTGGTCCCTGCCCTCAGACTTGCAATCTTTTGTGAGCCCCTCCATCTTAGCTCAGGTAATATATACTGTATGTATAAATAATTCTATATATCCTAAAGACATGTAACCATGGGAAGCTGCCTTTTACTCATACTACTACTACTACTACTTTATTATTTATACCCCACCCATCTGGCTGGGTTTCCCCAGCCACTCTGGGTGGCTTCCAGCAAAATATTAAAATACAATAATTCATCAAATATTAAAAGCTTCCCTAAACAGGGCTGCCTTCAGATGTCTTCTAAAAGTCAGATAGTTGTTTATTTCTTTGACATCTGGTAGAAGGCCATTCCACAGGTCAGGTGCCATTACCAAGAAGGCCCTCTGCCTGGTTCCCTGTAACTTTGCTTCTTGCAGTGAGGGAACTGCCAGAAGGCCCTCAGCGCTGGACCTCAGTGTCAGGGCTGAACGATGGGGGTGGAGATGCTCCTTCTGGTATACTGGGCCGAGGCCGTTTAGGGCTTTAAAGATCAGCACAATTGGTCCATCCAATTCTGTTTTGTCTTCCCAGGCTGCCCGTTGCGGCACTCCAGGCTTCTAGGCAAAGTTCTCCCAGTCCTATGTGGAGATGTCAGGGATTGAATGTGGGACCTTCCACATGGGAAACAGATGCTCCACCACTGAGCCCCAGCCCTTCCCCTAGTTTTGCCACACTACTATCTTTAACTCAGGGACACAGGTGGCGCTGTGGGTTAAACCACAGAGCCTAGGACTTGCCGATCAGAAGGTCGGCGGTTCAAATCCCTGCGACGGGGTGAGCTCCCGTTGCTCGGTCCCAGCTCCTGCCAACCTAGCAGTTCGAAAGCACGCCAAGGTGCAAGTAGATAAATAGGTACCGCTCCAGCGGGAAGGTAAACAGTGTTTCCGTGTGCTGCTCTGGTTCGCCAGAAGCGGCTTAGTCATGCTGGCCACATGACCCAGAAGCTGTACACCAGCTCCCTCGGCCAGTAAAGCGAGATGAGCGCCGCAACCCCAGAGTTGGTCACGACTGGACCTAATGGGCAGGGGTACCTTTACCTTTTCATCTTTAACTCACACATGAGTATGCTTGATAGCACAGGAAGGTGCCACTGAAAAAAAGAACATCTGATGATGGTTCCTCAGATTGGGTACAGTTGTGTTCCTGTGGTCTGAAAGCTGAGCGCAACTGGCTGTTGGGTTATGTGTTTCCTCCTCCTCATTGAAAAAGTTGGCCACCAACCCACATATCTTTTGGAACAATGGCCACCGCTTCCTATTTCTGATCCAATTCTCCTCCCCTCGTTGCCTTTGTGATCTGCGGGCACAAAGCAGCCAGCTGTATGTGTAACGGACAGTCTGTGTCTTGAATGGAGTTCTTGCCTTATTCATTCACGACAGACCAGGCGGCCAGGAGGACAACAAGCCCCTTTGTCAGGAGAACTAGCCAAAGGCATGCTGGCCGTCTCCACTGACTTCATATTTATCTGGTCTCCTCTTCTGCAAGTTAAACAATGTGATGCTTTGTCTCCGAGTTGTGAGCGAGCAACCTTTCCTTCCCTCGCTGGAACTTCGGCGAACTACTTATTTATTTATCCGCCCCAATTAAGCCACGCACGTCTCGCCAAAGAATGAATGAGAAAATGTTATTGAACGGTGAATGCTGGAAGGGAGAGTCTCTGTCTCTCTGTGTGGCCTGTTTTAAAGGACTGCGAGTGCAGACAGGTGGAGTTCCACTTCTCCTTTTTGAATCATTTTTTTAAATGCCTTGAAAAATACGTTTGCAGAATTGCCAGAGACAGTTGTGGAGAGGGAGAAGAGTGTTTACTGAGGATCTTAGGAATTTGCCTTATACTGAATAAGACCATTGGTCCATCTAGGCCAGTATTTTCAACACTGGCTGGCAGCAGCTCTCCATGGTTTCTAGCCCCACAATCTCTCTCTCTCTCTCTCTCTCTCTCTCTCTCTCTCTCTCTCTCACACACACACACACACACACACACACACAAAGAGAGAGAGAGAGAGAGAACGATTCCCCTATGGAAACAGATGCATATATTTACGGTAATTCTTACTAACTCCGCCCAAGTTTCACCTCCCATTTTCTTAAACCTTTTTATATATACAGCATATAAATGAAATTTTCTAAAAGCAATGACAAACCCCTCTCCAACAGCCTTTATGTGTCCTGACTGCGTAAAAGGCAAAAAAACCCTCCGTAATCTCAGCAGAAGAACGCAATTAGCTGATCCACAGTTGAACCACAAGCTCTGCCTTGAAGCTTTTCGAAGCCTGAAACTTCAACATCCAGCTGCATCTGGAAACTGCATGCATGCGCTTGCAAAAAACATGGGCTACTTCTTGCATACAGTATTTACAAGTGACCTAGACTTCGGAGACATCTCCTGCATTACTTTTACTTTCTTGCTTGAGGAGGAGCTGGGCGTCATCTGGAAGTGGTGTATATGACCTTTGGGTTGAGTTCGGCTGAAATCTACTGGGCAAAATTGCAATGGGGGGTGGGGCACCTTTTTACAGTGGTACCTCAGGTTGCATACGCTTCAGGTTACATACGCTTCAGGTTACAGACTCCGGTAACCCAGAAATAGTACCTCAGGTTAAGAACTTTGCTTCAGGATGAGAACAGAAATCGTGCTGTGGCGGTGGAGCGGCAGCAGGAGACCTCCGGAATGAATTAAGTACTTAACCCAAGCTACCACTGAACTTGATCAACATGTTGGGAACAGATTAATCTAACTAAACTGGAGTCCAAAGTACATATTGTTAACAAATAAGAAGGGGTAGGATCAGTGGCGTAGCGTGGGGGGTGCACGAGGGGCTGGCCGCACCGGGCGCAACATCTGGGGGGGGGCGCGCTTGCACTCGCAGCTCTCTGCCCGAGTGCTAAAATCCACGGGTTAGGGGGCGCAAATTACTTGCCCCGGGTGCTGACAACCCACACTACGCCACTGGGTAGGATATGAACAGGCTGTGACTGCAATCCCCTATATACTTACCTGGGGTGAGAGTAAGCCCTATTGAATATGGTGGGATTCCATTTCCACTAGGCACGTGCTGTGAATAAATGGCAACCTGATTCTCCATTATGGCAGAGATAAAGAGCCTCAATTCAAAGTGTTGGTTTTGATTGATAAAGCCATACGTGGCTCAGGATTGCAGTACTTCAAGGACCACGTCTCCTGACATGAACTGACCCAGCGCCTGTGATGATAATCTGAGGCTCTTCTTTGTGGGCTCACTCGATGGGAGGTTCAGTAGGCCTTTTCCATGGTGGCCCCCCACTTGTGGAATGCTCTCCGCAAGGAGGTACACCTGGCACCATCTTTAGTTAGGCAAATATTTCTCTCTGTACCCAAGCTTCTGGCCTTTACTTTATAGCTCTGTTGCTGTATTCTTAGACTTCTATTTTTGCTCGTGATTGGTTTTTAATGCAAGTCGTTTTGGTCACTGTGTGAGAAAAATGACTAACAAATAAAAATTAAAATAACCACCCTTCAGATGTTGTTGGACCACAGCTCCCATCATCATAAACGGCCTCAGCCCAGTATACCTGAAGGAGCGTCTCCACCCCCATTGTTCTTCCCGGATGCTGAGGTCCAGCGCCGAGGGCCTTCTGGCGGTTCCCTCACTGCAAGAAGTGAGGTAACAGGGAACCAGGCAGAGGGCCTTCTCGGTGATGCACCCGCCCTGTGGAACGCCCTCCCACCAGATGTCAAAGAGATAAACAACTACCTGACATTTAGAAGACATCTGAAGTCAGCCCTGTTTAGGGAAGTTTTTAATGTGTGACATTTTAATGTTGGAAGCCACCCAGAGTGGCTGGGGAAACCCAGGCAGATGGGCGGGGTACAAATAAATTATTATTAGTAGTATTAGTATTAGTATTAGTATTAGTATTAGTATTAGTATATCCCTGAACATGGGTAATGCTGGCTGGAGCTGATGGGAGCTGGAGCCAAACAATATCTGGAGGGCCAAAGGCTCCCCATCACTGGATTATGACACCTCCTGACCCAGACGAGCTCAAATAATATTCATACAGTCCGACAGAGCCTGTATCACTTCTGCAGCACAGTTGTGGTACTAAGTACATGCCAAAAGCACCTGTAGACTCTCCGTTAAACTCCCAGAGCTCAAGCTTGAGCTGGGAGATGAACCAGGACTTGAGACTAATGGTCTAACACATCTATCTTCTCAGGGCTGGCCCTAGGAGAAATACCACCCTTGGGAGGAAATGCTTTCAGCACCTCTGTTCCCTGCCTCCCATGGTCAGTTTTACAGTGTTGCCAAGTGGCATGGCTTGCTCAGGACAGCAAAACCTAGTGTCCTGCTGTTCTCAGGCTTCCCTAGAAATGTTCACAAAAAGGACCCCAAACAGGCATGCTGAGTTGGGCCCAACATTGGAGGGTCTGTCACGCATGCATGATGTCACACGTGCGACGTCCTGCCCCCCCCCCATTGGGCCATGCCTGACGGGATGTGCGGGTGCCTGCCGAGACGCTCTGGCGATCACGGCGGGGGGCACAGAGGGTGCGACAGCACATGCCTAGGGGCAGTGGGGGGGGGGTGGCAGCACTCTCAATATTGGGGGGGGGGTCAGCCCCCTGCCATGAAATATTGAGGGGGCATAAGCCCTTCCTGCCCCCTATAGCCAGCGCCCCGGCCCAAAGTTAGCTCTCAGTAAGTTTGCTCTAGCTCACAGCAGGCAATACACTCAGCAAACATCAAGTCACCAAGCTCAGTCTGGTTCTCTCTTCGGTGTGGCCCTTGGCACAAGCTCCCAACTCGCCTACCCATAAAACCAGACCTGTATTTGCTCAATTGACTCTATGCAAGTATTGTCAACCCCCAATTTGCACAGGGATTGCGTTCCAGGTCATTGTGCACATCGCCGGAGCAGACATAAGTCTGCCTACCCCACTCTTTTCTGCCCCTGTCCCCATTCCGCCCTCTTCTGGGTCAAAAAATGGCAAGCGCATGTACGGCTCATGCTTTGAGCCCGTGCAAAATAGTCGTTCCCTGTACGCATCTCATGGTGGAAAACATAAGGCAGAGAGTCTAGCGTGTTTTATCAAAGTATAATATACTACAGGCAATGCAGAGCAGAGGTTCAAAGTTATAAGGGAGAGACATTCTGTGTGTATTCGCTGACAGCCCAGCCTATGGAAGGAAGGAAGCCAATAGACAGGGCACAGGTTCCTCATTCAGACTGTGGAAGAAAGAAAAAGAATTGCATGAACAGGATTCGGAAGACAGAGAGTCAAACCTAGTCCCTTTCAAATTTCCATTCAAGGGTTAAACCCACCAATGCCCAAGGCCAGTGACCAGCAGTGAAATAGCAATAAGCCTAGAAACATTCAGGAGCCCCAGTGGAATGTCACCCATAAAAATCACAGATATCTGATGGTAAGATCACAGATATCTGATGGTACATTTGATGTTTTAACATAGGCCCTACAGCAGGGATAGGAACCCTGAACAGAAAATTGTAAACTTGGAGGTAGTACCATCAAACGACCTCCAACACTCTTAACCACATTATCTCATCTTCCCATTTTCTCTCATTTCTGGGGTGTGTGTGGGATTATAGTTAATTTTTAAAATCAGTACTATATACTACCATTTGCCAATAAGGTCTGAGGGCAGCGTACATCTATAAAAATATAAAAGCAATGCCATAAAATACAGGTCAAATTATAGTAAAAACCAGAGGAAAAGGCTGCGTTAACCGGAGACCCATCCAGATGTCTTTTTTTTATTGCACATTCGTGATGATTTGTGCTCATGATGCTATTGGGATGGTCACACAGACCCTGCTTTCAATACTGTTTGTGTCTATGAAAATTTCCAAGCAGTCGCATTGGTTCATTTCGAATTAGTGCCGATCCCTCAGCTTCCTGCTCACGTCCCGTAACTTTTTTATATAGCGCAAGCGTTCTGCTTTATTTCTGTCTGGCTTTTGTCATGCTATAGTCCCTCCAGACTGAAATAAAGTGGCAGCACTGTGGGAACGTCAAAAAACAAACTAGAGCAGGATAAAACCCACCACTTGGGAGCTGTCATTGTGTCAATAGCTTGTTGTGGAATCCATCTTCAACAAAGCACCCCTCTGGAGGAGCCTGTATTTGTTAAAGGACATTATTTGCATTTTACAGTCCTCCCCACAAGAGCAGGTCAGAGGTGAGCCAGAGCGAAAGGGTCTCTGCGTACAAGCAGGCTAGAAAAAGGCTTGCGATCCGGTATGACCACAACCTCCCTTCTTCCCTCCCGATATCCCCTTTACCTCCTTGGGTGGCGCCTGCTGCTGGCGCAGCTGCTCCATCTTCTCCTCATGCTGCCGCTGCCTCTCGTTCTCCTCGTGCTCGTATTTGAGCCTCGTCAGCTCAAACTCCATCCTCCTCTTCTCCAGCTCGGTCTCGATGGCTAAGTCCAACCTGCTGCTCGACCACTCCGACTCTGCTCCGCTCACCACAATGCGGGGCACCTGCAGACCCAGGTGCTCAGTCACCTCGTCGGTCTTCTGTTCCGGTGGCACTGGCGGCCTTCCTGCCTCCAGGATCTTCTCCAGCGGCTGTTCAGGCTTCGGGCCTTCCTGTTGCCCACTAGGCTCAGAGTGGGGCTTCTTTTCAGTCACATCTGGCAAGTAGACTTCCATGACCAGCTGTAGCTCTATCCTCATCTTCCCCACCTCACCAAAGGTCTCAGAAAATGACTCGGCTGCGGCTTCCGCCTTGCTCCCCGTCGCCTTCGGGCCCAGCACTCGGATATTTCCTTGCCGCAGGCGCAGCTTCTCCATGGTTTCCTCATGCTGCCGCTGCTTCTCCTTCTCCTCGTACATTTTCCGCTCGTGCTGCCGCTGCCGCTCATTCTCCTCAGAGATTTGCTTCAGCTTGGCCAGCTCAAATTCCATGCGCATCTTCTCCAGCTCAATTTCCGTGATGGGGTCCAACTTGCTCCCCAGCTGCTCCTCATCCCCTTGGCCAGGCGTTCTGCACGGCAAGTGCTGGCGTATGTTCTCCATCTTCTCCTCGTGTTGCCGCTGCTTGTCGTTCTCCTCGTGCTGGCGCTTCAGAAGGGTCAGCTCAAAGTCTAAGCGCATCTTCTCCATTTCGCTATCAGCTCCCTGGGTCTGCTTGGCGTTCTTCTGCTCCTGCTCCTTGGCTCCTTGGCCGTCCTTCTCCTCTCTGTGCTCATCCTTCTCCTCTTTGGCAACTGCGTCTAATGGCAGAGGGCTGCTGGCGGCTTCTAGCTGCCTTCTGGTCTCTAACGGTGTTCGTTGGTCTCCATTAGTGAGCGCGTCAGTCACAATAGCAGGGATGGCTGGGGACCCTGAGCTGTTGGCATCCTGAAACAGATTGCAGGTAGGGAAGTCACACATGCATTTCTGAGAAGACGTCATCAACAAATATCACATCAGGGGGCAGGAAAATTAAGGAAAAAATTCAACTGGTTTTAATGCACGAGTGTCAGGCTTTGGGGAATCAGCCTCCTCCCCTGTGGCCATAAATGAGCAGATCAAACAAAAAGGAATTTTTACCAGTTTACCAGCAAAGGACAAAAGAAAGTGTCTACCCAGAATGGCGGTGCTCACAATTAAGGCTTACACTCCCTCCATCCCTATTAATCTACGTAACTCCTATGTTTTGTAATCTGAGTTTGTACCCTCTGCATTTTCTGTTCTGAGGCTTTCTGAGCTCTTCATGACCTTGAGAAGAGTGGATAAATGCTGTCCAATGACTGTGAATCTGTTAACCCTCTCTCTTCCAGTGTTTCTTCTCCTAGCTGTTCCCCATCCAGTATTTCCCCGCTTCTGCCTTCTGAACTGTGCCCCTCTGCAAACCACTGTTCCAAATCTATACTGTCTTCCTGCTCCTGGGAAGATTCAGGAGCAGGAGCAGGTGGAGGGTATGACTTCCACCATTTCTCCTCAGTGCAGCGCTCCTCAGCACGGTCCGTGACAGCGTGGCCAAAATGGCTGTGTTGCACAAAAGGGCCCCACTCCACAGCAACTTGGAGCAGGGCTCTTAGTTTGGGTTGCCCCTGTTCTGTGGAACAGCATCCCCGTCCAAATATGAAGGCACCCACTATCTTCACTTTCCCAAATGCTCCAACTTTTTCTGAACAAAATCCGGGACACCCACACCCACCATGCTGCCCCCCCCCCGCCACCTCTCACAGCTCACGCTACTTGTCCTCACCCTCCTGACACTCATCACTTGCTTGCACCACTCCAATTTTAGTATATGTGCTGCCGATGAATTTATTTGACCCTATCTACGGTACATCGAGTCTGACACGACTAAACGACTATACAACAACATCTACATCAAGCTATGTTCTATCTTTGTTACCAAACTCTGAGTATAATTGCACACTGTATTAATTGACATTGTTTTTTGATATATTAGTGGCCATGTGATGATTTTAGCTTATGAATTTTGTTTAATGTCTAGATTTTTATATTGGGGTACTTTTATAGCTAGAGTATGTAATGTTTTGATAATATAAATGTTTTAACTCTTTTGTATTAATCCAGTATATTTTCTTTTAATTGTTGAATGATTCTGAGCGCATTGTGGCAGCCTTTGGCTATGTGCAATAAAACTGACTGACTGACTGACTGACTGACTGACTGCTTGCGCCACTCACCCTCGCTCTTGATACTCTTGCCCAGCGCTCTGGCATTCAGCAGAGTCGCGCCAGATCACTGGACTGGAAGGCGCATTGGCGCGACTCTGCTGACAATCGCGAGAGTGAGTGTCTCTTTGACTGAAAAACAGGACATTCTGAGATTGAAACAGAAGTCAGGATTGGCTTTTGGATACAGGTTGTCCCACTAAAAATGGGACAGTTGGCTTTCCAGAAACAATGGAAGATATTTTTCTCCTAACAAGCTTTCACAGCTGAATAGATGGGACTCTGCCATGAGTGTCTACTTCATACTGAAAGACGTACATTGGCTCCCAGTACGTTTCCAAGCATAAGTCAAAGTGTTGGTGCTGACCTTTAAAGCCCCAAATGGCCTCAGTCCTGTATATCTGAAGGAGCGTCTCCACCCCCATCATTCTGCCCAGACACTGAGGTCCAGCGCCGAGGGCCTTCTGACGGTTCCCTCACTGCAAGAAGTGAGGTAACAGGGAACCAGGCAGAGGGCCTTCTCGGTAGTGGCACCCTCCCATCAGATCTCAAGGAAATAAACTACTATCTGACTTTTAGAAGATATCTGAAGACAGCCCTGTATAGGGAAGTTTTTAAATGTTTCATTATGTTTCTCTATATGTTGGAAGCCACCCAGAGTGGCTGGGGTAGAAATATTTTATTATTATTAATTTTTATCTGCTATTATTTTTATGTTGTTTTCAGCTGTCCCCCCACCCCAGCCCGGCTGTATTGTATTTTGCACATTACCTTGAGACATGTGACAAAATTTTGTTGTCTCGCGAGGGATGTGAAAGTGTGTCAGAATAGTGAAATGGCATGGGAAGTTTAGATGGCATGGGAAGATAAGGCAAATTCATGGAGAATAAGCTATTGATGGCTAGATGGCTATGAGTCATGACAGTCTTCCAGGGATGGCTATTGACCTCATATCCTGCTTGAAGCCTTCCAGAGGTTGACCACTGTAGGAAACAGGATGCTAGATTAGCTAGGCCTCTGGTCTGATCCAGCAGAGATTTTATCTTCTTAGCTTAGGTGCGTATATTTTTGGTCCAATGAAGGACAAGATAGGAAGAGGAAGAGAAGGCAGCGCAGAAGAAGATAAGGGGATTGCATATCAACAGAGTAAAAAAATCACCAAATGTCAAGAAGATCAAGGAACAAGAGGAGGCCAATTGACTTCTAATCCAATCCTGCTACAATGCAGGAATCTCAACTTGAGCATCCATGACAGATGGCTATCCAACCTCTGCCTAAAAACCTGCAAGGAAGGAGAGTCCACAACCTCCTGAGGGAGTCTGTCCCACTGTTGAGCAGCTCTTAACTGTCATAAAAATTCTTTCTGATGTTTAGTCGGATTCTCCTTTCTTGTAAGTTGAAGCCACTAATTTGGATCCTACCCTCCGGAGCAGGAGAAAACAAGCTTGCTCCATCTTCCACGTGACAGTTCTTTCAATATTTGAAGATGACTGTATAAATTGTTCAAACTAACAAACAAACTGCATCAGCTTTATTGAGTGTGTTTCTAGGGTGCATGGAGATAAAATACTCTGTTTTTCATTTCACATTTATTTCTTTATAATGCTAATATCCCACCTTTCCTCCACAAAGCTTAAGGTGGTATTCATTGTTCCCCATCATTCATTCATATATATATATATATATATATATATATATATATATATATCCTCTCAGCAACTCTGTGGCATAGGTTAAGCTGACAGAAAGTGACTGGCCTGTTAGGCTCACTTTGCGAGCAAGAGACCCAGGTTCAAATCGCCCCTAGTTCTCAGCCTAGCCTACTACACAGGGTTGTTGTGAGAATAAAATGCAGGAGGGAGACAAAAATAATTGTATGATGCTTGGGAAGGAAGGTGAGATATAAATGAAAGAAAAAGAAAAGAAAAAGGAATGAGAGTGACGGATCTTACCATGGCGAAACTGGGTCCAGGGAGACAAGAATCTTAACCACGGCACATGCAGAGATATAATTTCCCCCTCAATCGGACACCAGCTGCCCCACTTTGCAAAACCAGGCCATGCAAATCCACATTCCAGGCCAACTGCCGTGATGATGTCACGAGATTCCGCACTCGGCTTCCTCCTCACCCTCCCAAGCGACTCCGGCAAGAAACACATTCAGCTGCTAACAATTTGGCCCAGGGTTCCTTGTGCTGCTCATTAGTAGAGCATGTGGGCGAATCTGGTCAATTTCAGTTTCAGTTTCTCACTTTTCCCCCCAGTCTCAGGGCCTGTTCTCCACATTTCCTTTTTATTATTATTACATATTTTTAAATTAATTTTCAATTACAAAAATCCAATATGCACCATATTATATTACCACCAAATAGCAATACCAACTTAAATACAAATCAATTACATAGCCAATTATAAATTTTGGGTGGCTTCCCACGTGCTGTACTTCAAAGACTTATTCCCTTTAATTCTGCCTCCAGACTGTTGCGCAAACCAAATACAATCCATTCTTAATAAATTCCCTTATACCACAGCTACAATAATTAACTTCAATTCGCATCCACACATATAATAATTTGTAAATTCCACATTTCCGTGTCAGTTTGCAAATTCTTTAAATTAAAAAAAAAGCTCTTGTGGAAATTTGTTGGCATTTGAGGGTGAAACGCACACAATATGCAATTTAGTGTGCATTATAATTATTATGTTTACCTCTCAAAAGTGAAACGGAAAGCAACTTACACACACACACACACACACACCCAAGCCTTCTAAAAAATAACCAGAAAATTAAGATCTAAAGATATGGGTCTATATGGGTCTATTTTTGCTCAGCACTTGAAAAGAAATAGTGATGATACCAAGCAGGCTTCCCTGTACACATTTTTTGCAAGCAATTTCCCTTAATATAATATTTTGTTGTATATTTTCCCTAATATGTGCATTTTGATGTACACTTTGTCCTAGCACATGTGGTTTTGCACACATTATTTGACTGTAGAACCAAACTGCAGAACTCAGAGACATGAGCATTTGGAAGGGTTTGTTTTGGTTCAGGTTTTGTTTCAAGAAGTGCGAATTGGGTTGATTCGTCTTTGAATGAGAACTCAATTGATTTTCTCTCCCAGACCCATAAAAGCCCCCAGGCTGAATCCCTAGTGCATCTCTTGCTTAAAAGGCCATGGAGGAAATCCCTTCGTGAGACTCCGGGGAGCTGCTGTCTGTCTCAAGACTGCTGGGCTAGAGGAGACCAATGGTCTCATTCCACATGAAGCAGCAAACCTAAGTTCTTTAGCGGATCTTGAGACCCTCTGTTGGAAACCTGATGCAAAGCGAGGTGACCTTTTCAACATCTTTGAGAAGATGTAAGCAGCCATGCAAGCTCAGAACACTTTGCCAAGTTAGTCTAGGGTTGCCCTCTTGTCTTCTAGCACTTCAACCTGTGCCTTTTTAAGAGCAGTGTGATCAGCAAACACTCACAAGTTACCATTCTTCTCTGCTTGAGAAGCTTCACTTGCAGCATTTGTAGGTCAGACTTCTCATATTCATACACACACACACACACACACACACACACACACACTGGTACCTTGGGTTACAGACGCTTCATGTTACAGATGCTTCAGGTTACAGACTCCGCTAACCCAGAAATAGTACCTCAGGTTAAGAACTTTGCTTCAGGATGAGAACAAAAATCGCACAGCAGCGGCGTGGCGGCAGCAGCAGGACGCCCCATTAACCATGTGCTTCAGGTTAAGAACCACATCTGAAGATTTTATAGTCTTTATCACTTAATCTGCATTTCATTAGTTTCACTATTACTTTTAATAGTCCTTCACTAATAATTCTCTTCAAACATTTCTCTGCAATATTTCACATAATCCTCCTTACAAAACTTCTTGCAATCCTACTAGCGTAATCTGTTGATTACAATTGCTTTTCAAATAATTCACATATTTACTCCAGTCCTCTGAGAATCTCTGATCCCACAGGTTTCGAATCCTTCCTGTCATTTTATCTCATTCTGCATAGTCCATTAATTTCGTCTGCCATTCTTCTTTCGTCGGTAGTTCTTCTTGTTTCCATTTCTGTGCCAATAATACTCTTGTTGCCGTTGTTGCATATAAAAGCAGTTTATTATTGTTAATATCCTCCCCTACAATGCCAAGTAGAAATGCTTCTGGTTTTTGTTATAAATGTATATTTCAACATCTTTTTCATCTCATATATAATTTCCCAGGAGCTTTTCCCTTTCTTACATTCCCATCACATGTGATAAAAAGAGCCTTCTTTTTCTTTACAAGGTCAGCTTTCTCTTTGTCTCTGCACGGGAGAGCCAGTGTGGTGTAGTGGTTAAGAGCGGCAGACTCGTAATCTGGAGAACCGGGTTCGCGTCTCCGCTCCTCCACATGCAGCTGCTGGGTGACCTTGGGCTAGTCACACTTCTCTGAAGTCTCTCAGCCCCACTCACCTCACAGAGTGTTTGTTGTGAGGGAGGAAGGGAAAGGAGAATGTTAGCCGCTTTGAGACTCCTTAAAGGGAGTGAAAGGCGGGATATCAAATCCAGACTCTCTGAGTGTATCCCCTGCCCTGCTACTTTTATTTCTGGTCAGCTGGAAAATCTATCTATCTGCAGTGGGCAGTCAGCCAGATCATGATGCTGGAAAGATCCTCGTTGAAGGAAGCTACTCCTTTTTTTGCTTGCGTCCAGCATCTGTTAATCACAAGTATAAACTGCCTCTGAACATGGATGTTCCATTCCTAGCTACTGCAGCAAAATTTCATTCATAACTGCCATGGTACAGCTCTCATGTGGAATAGGCTGAATAGTGACCACAAAGTCAGTGTGGTCAGTCACACACCAGAGAGAGAGAGAGGACAAAGGGGTCACATATTTGCATTTTATAGATCTACTGAGGACCTTCCTCTTTCATCAAGTCTCTTGAAGTTGGTATCTTTTCTAGTCTTCAACTGCATTGGAATTGTTTTTATGATTCTTAAAAAATTGTTCTTCTCACTCAATGGTTGCCATCCTGGGGTCCTTTGGAAGGAAGAGTGTGATATACTAAATAAACAAGCAGATGCCGATTCAGAAACAATCACTTTAATTTAAATCGAAATACAACCCACCTCAGTATAGTGGTAAAGACCTTTATTCCTGCTCAGTCTGTGTCCAGTGTTGATGGTCAACTCCAAGGTCCTCACTCCCACTTCTCGTGGCTGTTTTCAAACCAGATTAGTGTTGAATTTTGGCAACAGAGGTAATGTAATACATTACAGTTAACACAGTATATACATTCAGTAGAATATTTATGGTTGCAGAGCATTATTTAAAAATGTGTTTTCAATTAGGCGAGTATCCACAGAAGCATGAAACCTTTTCATAACTAGGCACCCTGAGTATTATTTTGCGAAGAAGTGCAGTTTTCTACCCGGGGGGAAGGGAAAGGAAGGGAAATAAAACGTCAGCAAATAAGGAAATGAAAGACAGTGTTCTCCTCTCTGTGAGATTCCACGATAGTGGCTTTGGAAGGTGTGCTGCTGCAGCAGCCTGACAGATACTTGCAGATACTGAGAAGATATGTTGGAAAGAAAAACAGTGAGCAAATTGAAGGGGAGGAGTGGCGGAATAAGCAATGCCAACCTTCCCACCCCACCTGCACAGGTGGGGCAGCATTCAGGTGATCATCAGAATAAGGTCTAACCCAGGACATTTACCTGGCTGAGGTGGCCTAGAAGATGATGCTGCCAATTCCATGTTCAGAAGCCAACAAGACTGGCAACTGAATCAACACCTGAGCAGTGGCCTTCGCTGCACCTGAGGGTAGCAGGCTCACTTAGGGGGCACAGGGCACTCCAGGTGGCATCTATAACGGGGGCCACTGACCCCTTGCTGACTCTCCCTGCCCCCCAGCAACTTTCACCTTTGGCAGGCAAGGATGCCAACTTGAATAAAACATTGGGGCTTTCACACTGTTTTAATTTTGTGTTAGTTTTAATGTATGTGGGGGTTTTCCTGTAAGTCGCTTTGAGTTACTTTTCATTTTTTAAAAGTGTCCAATAAGATCAATAAACAAATGTTGTGATTACAGTGTGTGCTGTGGGGGGAAGAGCAGAATACACCCTTCTTGGGTCATCTATTGATATGGCCACATATGATGTTACCAGTACTGTTTTCAAATAAAATATATAGCAGGCCTACATACAATCCACAAAGGCCTCTTAGCAACACTTGTCTTAACTGTTGTGGTAACTGGAAAATTATGACATCACCCCAGTGTGGAACTTTCTGACATCACTGTGGCAGTTCAGGAAAGAGCTTGTGGCTGGTGTTTGAGCAGTGTGTGTCTGCTTCAAACTGGGGCAGCCGGTTTCGGTTATTCTACATGGGGCAGGTGGGGAAATAGAGGCATCTGCCTTGGCATCCAATGTTGATGTATGTTCCCTTCCCAGTACAAAATCTGCTATGGTAAGAAATCCCAGTAAGTTCTTTCCGTTTCAGGATGGGGAAAGATCGTGCGAGGGACCTTTGGCCCTCCAGATGCTGTTGAGCTACAACTCCCATCATCCCTTGGTCATGCTTGGTCGGGGCTGATGGGAGCTGTACTTCAACGACATATGGAGGGCCAAAGGTCCCCCACATCTGCCCTAGTGTTTCTAAAGCCATACATTTAAAGGTCCCCACACAAAGAATCTTGGGAACTGTAGTTTCCCCCTCACAGAGCTACATCTCCCAGCACCGTTAACAAATTACAGTTCTTGGGATTCTTTGGGGGGAAGCATGTATTTAAACAGATTGTATTTGTGGAGCCCTGTAACTTCACTTCTTGCAGTTAGAAGGCCCTCGGAGCTGGACCTCAGTGTCTGGGCAGAATGATGGGGGTGGAGACGTTCCCAAGTCAATACCTTTTAAGTGATAGAGAGAGCTATAGCTATGTCAATCAATGAGTGGGAGAATTAGGTGCCTCCTTAATTCTCTCACTGAAATCAGGGCCGGATTTAGGTTTGATGAGGCCCTCAGCTGCTGAAGGTAATGGGGCTCTTTATATGCCCAGCTGTCCTTTGTCAACAACAAATTGTCACTGTTTTTTGCGTTGAATATATGCTACTGTATATGGTAATTTATGGACCTAATAGGTATCTAAAGCCATTTGCACATAACAAAATATGTATTTTATCAAAGTAATTCCTTATATTTTGGAAAAGTAATTCCTTATATTTTGGAAATGTACATCCAGTTTTTTCCCTTTAATTTTTTTGGGGGCCCCCAAGAGAGTGGGGCCCTAAGCTATTGCTTGTTTAGCTTATACGTAAATCTGGCACTGACTGAAATCACTGAGATTTTTTAAAGTGTTTAATTTGGGCTGGGTTGTTTAAGGTTCCCTTCTCTCACCCCCTAGCTTTAATTGTGCAGCTTGAAACTGTGTGATTGAATCCCACCCCAAAATAGTCTGGAAGTGCCTTTTGAAGCCAATCATTCCACTCCTAACTGAGATGCTTTTTTTTTTTTTTTTTTTTTTTTGCAATATTATCACATTCCTGGGTTATCCCTGCAAAGTTAAGTGCTGTCACATCTGCTTCAGTTTGAAAGCATACCAATGCAAGTAGATAAATAGGTACCACTGCAGCAGGAAGGTCAATGGTGTTTCCATGCGCTCTGGCTTCCATCACAGTGTCCCGTTGTGCCAGAAGCAGTTTAGTCCTGCTGGCCACATGACCCGGAAAGCTGTCTGCGGACAAACGCCGGCTCCCTCGGCCTGAAAGTGAGATGAGTGCCACAACCCCATAGTCGCGTTTGAGTGGATTTAACCATCCGGGGGGGGGGGTCATTTATATTTACCTTTACTCCCTCTCCTCTGCTTCTCCCCCTCAAGTAGTTGCACCTCCCAACTTAAATGGGTATGGGGGCTTTGCATGCTGAGATCGGGATGCCTACCACAAGGCCTACCTTTTGGTGAGTTCGTTGGGCTGGCAGAATCCTGTGCCTACTCATTCCATGGCGTGGGCTTCTTTGAAGTCTTCCCTTGCCAGGTTGGCACCTGCTGGGTTCAAAGCATATTCAGGGGGCTCACTCCCCGCCATCAACAGTGGCAGTCAGGGAGGTTTGGAGGAGGCTGACTGTGAAACACCCATTCGATCCTGACTCACATGAGAAACTCACTTTATAGCGTACCCCCTGTATCAAAACTGGGGGAAAGATGGCATTGTGGAAGAGCTGAGTGGCAAGCTCTGAATCAGGCAGGTAACAATGGGGTGACCCTATGCCTTTTCTCCTCCTGAAATATCAGTTTAACCTGCTGGAACATATTCCCTGTCCTTCCCTCTCCCTTTCTTCCCTTTTTATTTTTGTTGCGGTTTTGATTGCATCTGCTTGACTTTGTGTGGTTTTGTATTATAAATGGACATTTGTTGTTGTTCTTGTTTTGTGCATTGTAATGGGCAAAACAAATAAAAATCAGTTGTGTTTGTGTGCGTGCGTGCGTGCGCATGCACACACACACACACACACACACACCTGTTTTAAAAGTATCTGAAGAAGTGTGCATGCACACGAAAGCTCATACCAAGAACTAACTTAGTTGGTCTTTAAGGTGCTACTGGAAGGAATTTTTTTGTTTTGACTGTTTTAAAAGGTTACTTATGTATGCCACTACCGCGGCTCGTGTTTCATAAGCCCAAACATGGGAAATGAGTGAAGTCCTAACTAAAGAAGAATGGCAACTTAAACTGATGGAACATGCGCACCTTGCAGACCTAACATGTAGAATAAGAGAACAAGAAGAACATATGTTTAAAGAAGATTGGAAAATGTTTATTTAATATATGGAAGGAAATTGTGTTTATTTGAAACTGTGGGCAGCATTAAGATAAATTCAACAGTGTAAATATGTTGTGAAGGATGTAATAATGGAAAACTGAATGGTTTGGTTTATATAAAATATGCAGGGATTTATGCTATGCAAAATGAACCATGGAAAGAGAAGAAAGGAAGTCATTGATATTTTAAGGTTGTTGAAATGAATGTTCCAAAATGTAAAACAGAAAATTTAATCGAAATTATAGGAAAAAACAAACAAACATAAACTGCCCTAAATCCCCATCTGTTTTATAACAGGAAGTATCCAGAGAACCCCATTCCTCATCAGATTTCTCCAACTTTGAGACGGAGTCTGTGCACCAAACAGACAAGGAGATTCAAGCAGATCTGGATCACACCAGCAATGTGGAAGGGTCTGAATATTCTTACCAAGGAGGCAGTGTAGGGTTCAAGGAGATGCAAACCGAGATTGAGTTTGCTGTGCAGATAACCCCAATTAAAGATTTGAAAAAGCATCGGGAAAGGATGGTAAGTGGCAGCGGATGTGGGGCAGGGATTCCTTGGCTCTGGGAATCCAGTTGAACTGGATTACACAGTTGACAATTACACAGATCCAGTGGTCACCTTTTCTCATGACGCTACATCTGCAACCAATTAGGGCAGGAGGTCTGTGAGGCATGTGGGGGAAAACGGCCTTGACCCAACTGCACATTCAGCAAGTGTGAGAAGAGAGCCGTACATGCCTAATATTTCTCCTTGCAGATGGGGTTCCTGGGCCATTCAGGGTCCTTTTCTTTACATAGAGAAGCATCTGTTCATCAGGACTCACGTAAGGTCCCTTATAATACTTGATTACTGGAACACACTCTGTGTGGAGCTGCCTTTATATTTCGGCTGGAAGCTGCAACTAGTACAGAATGCAGTGGTCACAATCCTCATGGGAGCAGATTATTGGCAATGTGATTTCTGCTGCAGAGAGAGAGCTGTGCTGGTTGCCAATTTGCCGCCAGGAAAGCTTCAAGGTTCCTGTGTTAATTCGCAAAGCCCTAGAGCAGTGTTTCCCAACCGGTGTTCCGCGGCACACTACTGTGCCGTGAGACATCGGGTGGTGTGCCGTGGGAGGGAGGCGGGCGAGAGGCGGCGGCGGCGAGGATCCGGCGGGGGTGGGGGGAGCGGGGGCCGTCGTGCGCAACCGAACTCACTTGGCGCGCTGCCGGCTTGTCCTCCTTCAACCCGGGTCGGGCCAGGCCTGCTCACGTCCCCGGATCCCCTAGCAGCAGCCGCACGCTCTCCAAAAGCGCAACGCTGCGCGCAACCGCTCGGCCAGCTGGTGCTCTGCGACTCCGCCCTTTCCCCTCCCAGCGCCGGAGGGTTCGCGCGACCGCAGCTGTTCCCTTTCGCAGCGCGCGGGAAACAATTCCAGGCCGATTGCCTTGTGCCGAAAAGCACCGCCTCTCCTTCCAGCTCAGGCCCGGGCCGCCGGCTCCCCGAATGACGTCACGGGGGCGGGGCTTTAATGGTGGTGTGCCGCGAGATTTTTTTCCGGTAAACAGGTGTGCCGTTGCCCAAAAACGTTTGGGAAACACTGCCCTAGAGCACCATCAGATGTCAAGGAAATAAACAGCTGTCTGACTTTTGGAAGACATCTGAAGGCAGCCCTGTATAGGGAAGTTTTTAATGTTTGATGTCTTGCTGTGTTTTAATTTGCTGGAAACTGCCTAGAGTGGATAGGGTAACCCAGTCAGATGGGAGGCATAATAATAATAATAATAATAATAATAATAATAATAATAATAATAGGACCAAGGTACCATCAGATGGGAGGCATAATAATAATAATAATAATAATAATAATAATAATAATAATAACAACAATAATAATAATAGGACCAAGGTACCTTAAGGGCCATCTGATCCCTTATACTCAAGCAGAGATCTGTTTCAAACCACTCGCGAAATCACAACATAAACAGCAGAAGCAGCTGGAAATTTATTTAACCCGGTCCAACCTCACAAACTTCCAAATGGCTGCTGGAATAAGAAAAGCTTCATAAATAACCTTAAAATGCTGATAGAACTAGCCATCCCTGGACAACTCCTTGCTCCAGCTTCTAGAAAGGGCTGCTGCTTATAGATTTCATGGAGGCATTTGATTGGCCGCTAAGGGAAACGCCGGTGCTGGAGTAGACGGACCCTCAGCAGGGCTCTTCTTAGGTTCTTTTGCATCCACACTTCACATTCAGCCCCACAGCATGTGTCTACCATATGGTGGATACCATGGATGTCTCCAAGACAGATAATGATAGAGCAAAGTATCTATAGTACGGTAGGTGCCAGTGCTGAGGCTGATATCTCTCAGGAGTTTAAGAAGAGCCCAGCTGAAGGACCAGCCACTCTAGCACCAGCATTTCCCATAACAGCCAATCAAATGCCTCCATCAAATTCTGGAACAAGCCCATGACTTATCTAGTCCACCATCCTGCTATCACAGTGGCCAAATTGCTTCTCCATTGAACCCTTTCACATGGTTTTGTGGTATTTTATGCACTGCAACTTGCCGTTGTATTTGTGGATTGTAGTTTAGTACTGTATTTTTCCGTGTTTAACACGCCCCTGTGTATATAACATGACCCCTATTTTTGGGGACTCCAAATTGAGGAAATGGGGGGAGATTGCCCAGTGTTGTTGAGCTTTTTTTGGGGGGGGGGGGGAGTATTGCCCAGAGTTCTTCAGGTTTTTTTCGGGGGGATTGCCAAGACTTGTTGAGCGCCTGACCGCCGCATCAATGAAGCTGAAAAGTCTGCCTGCTCGCCCCCAACAGCTGCCAATCACCTGCCCAATTTCCGCAGCCACCAATTACCCGCTCCAATGCCCCTGACAATATCTTGCTCGCAACAGACACCAATCGCCAATCCCAACTCTGCACTATCCGTGTATAAGACGAGCACCAATTTTTTGCATTTTTTTAAAATAAAAAACCCTCATCCAATACATGGAAAAATATAGTAATTCTTTATTCTAATCAATAAGTGTAAAGTGTTTAATTATTCTTTGCTGATACTTAATTTTACTGTTTACTATTAGATTCTAATGAATCGTTGAATGTTGCTTTATTTGATATCAGTGGCTTATTTTAAAATTATTGTGCCTTTTTTTGCATTGCATCAGATTCTTATTAGGTGTCAAAATAACATTGTCAAAAGATCGATCCATTGGCAGCTTTTGATTGAGCTTTGGTGTGTAAATAGGATAATTTTACAAAATAAAATTTATAGTAAGTTAAATAACATGGAGAAAGTAAAGTTTAAGCGCGTATTTAAGGAATTTAATTCGGGAATGCAAGGGAAGATCGGAGGGCTTGTCAAATTTAATCACAAATGGATGTACAAAGCAAGTTAAAGAATGAATAATTGTGTATTTTTTATTTCTCATTATGCCTATAACATCTATTGTACATTTTTGTTATAAAGTTTTCAATCAATAAAGCATTTAAAAACGGGGGGAGGGGATGGAGCATAGCTGGCCTGGCTAGTAGCCATCGATACTTCCCCCCGTTCCTCCTTTCCTATTACAGGACGCTGCAAGGGACACGCCAGCCTCTTCGTACGTCCCTGATGACATGACGGAGACCTTAGAAAATAAGAGTCAGGGAGACCGGCTGGCCATCAGCACCCAGCGAGGGACCAGTGCTCTGCAGCCAGAAGCCTACTCCAGGATAGGCGAGGCCAGCAGTATGGAGCGGATGGGTCAGCTGCACAGCAGGCAGATCACAGCAGCCGATCTCGACCTGGAGAAGATGAGGCTTGATGGTGCAATGACCAGGCTGAGGTACCGGCATGAAGACAATGAGAAGAGGCGGCAGCACGAGGAGAAAATGCAACAGCTACATCATCAGACAACCCCTCGATCAGTAAGTGAGGGGGGAAGAAGGGGTAGATGTGAGCTTTCCGTTAAAAATGGAAACCAAATTCTGCATTCGTTGGCCTACAGCATCTTTGGGCATTGTTCTAGGTCAGGGGTCAGCAAGATCCTGGGCCAGATCAGTCCCGCAGAGATCCCCCCGTGAGCCGGATCTCGCATGCATGAGCGCGCGTGTGATTTTCTTTTCTTTCTTTTTTATTAGTTTTTTTAACATATCATTTCCAACAATCGCATTATATACCTTCTTATCTTATACATTGTTTTAGACTTCCGTCAACAACTCTGATGATTTTCCGTCTTTTATCACTTATTCTGCATTTCTTAATATATCTATTACTCTTAATTGTCATCAACTAATAACTCTTCTCATAGTCTTTCTTGTAATACTTCATAGAATTCTCCTTACAAAACTTCTTGCAATCCTACTATCGTAATCTGTTCATTACTATTACTTTTCAAATAGTACATATATTTACATATATTTACTTCAGTCTTCTAAGAATCTCTGATCCCGCAGGTTTTGAATCCTTCCAGTTAATTTATCCAATTCTGCATAGTCCAGCAGTTTCATCTGCCATTCTTCTATCGTTGGTAATTCTTCTTGCTTCCATTTTTTTCCGTGTGATTTTCGGTGTCTACATCTGCACAGATGTGACTTTCAGCATCTGCGCAGATGTGATTTCCGGCACTGTGGAAGCGTGTCCCTGTTTAGCGCAGCGCATGAGCGGGCAGCTCGGTTTGGGGGTGGCTGGGGGGCCAGTCAAATGACCTCCGCGGGCTGCTTCCGGCCCATGGGCCTTAGGTTGCTGACTCCTGTTTTAGGTGCTGGAATTGATCTGTAAAAACCCTCAACTGCTTAGTTCCTACTAGGGATGGAAGGATCTGTTAATTTCTACTCCCACAGTCTCATTTTTCCAACCTTAAAGCCAGTTCTCCACATGCCTGTGGCAATTTGCAATTTTTCATTATTTTTTAAAACCCTCATGAAAATTCTCCAGCATTTGAGTGCCCTTTTCTCCCAGTAAACACATTTTTGTATGCAGTTTGGACCATGGCCAACATTTCTGCAAGCAATACAATCCTAATGTAATGCATTTTTGTATGTTATTTTCACAAATAACGTTCGTGGGGTTTTTTTGCACACTTTCCACTAATGTATGCATTTTTTTGCAAATGTGGTTTGGTTGGAAAACTGCATTGCAAATTTCGGATAAGAGCGACTTTGGAAGGCTGGCTGTGTTTCAGCTCTCATCTTGCTCCAGAAAGCGAAATTCTCATAGATTCAACCTTAAATACAAGCTAAATTGAATTCTCCTCCACCCCCAGCTCTGCCTCTACTGACCCTTTGGTTTGGTCTCCCATTAGCTATCTTCTGCCCCACCAGATCCAATGGATACCAGCCCTTGAGGATTTCTCCCAGCCATGACCTCTCCCTGGGTACACCTCTCACTGCCCTTGCTTCATAGCTGAGGCTGATGGGAGATCTGGAGGGCACCAGGTTGGCAAGGACTGAAAGCAACATGCTTCCAAAACACACATTTGGCTTCTGCTGCTGTGTCTAAAGAAGACATTTTTGCTGTCCTCACCCAGAACAGTTGATGCAATAAGAATATAGGAAACCCCAAGGCAAGCACTGCCCATTGTATGCTTCATTCAAATGACATTGGGGCAAGGGAGGCATGGTCCTTTTCCTCCAGGAGTGAAAAATCTCCAGGAAGAAAAAGAAAGAAAACACATTAGATGCCATGTTGTGGGCTCGCCTGACTTCTGCAGTTTGACATTTGTCCGAATCGGTATTTTGAATGCACAATCTAAATATTTCAAACATGCTTAAGTCTATATAAATCAAGGGTGGAGAACCCGTAGCTCTCCAGCAGTTGTGGGACTCCAGGCCCCATCAATCCAATAACATCTGGAGGGCCTTGTTTCCCCCACTCCCAATATAAATCAATGGAATTTAAGTTGAGCACATTTACAATGCCTATGTAGGTGTGAAGCCCTCTGGGTTCAATGGGAAGGTGTTTATAGTATTGCAGGCTCTTTGGGTAGCTGATCACAGGGAGTGTTTTGTTAACAGACACCTCTTTTTCCTCCCCCTACCCCTGTTTCTCTCTCCCCCCCCCCCGACAGATTGGACAAGAGGTCCACGAACTCCTTCAGCCCCAGAACCAGTATGCCCTATTTTTTTTCTGCTTCATCTTTATCCACATTATTTACACAGCCAGGGAGCTGGCTTTCTATTTTATTATGAAACACGACGTATTCTGCTTTGCCATTTTGCTGTATTTCATTTTCAAGAAGATTTTACTGGATTACAGAAGTAGGAGAAACTAATCACGAAACAGCAGCAGACTCTAGGCAGCAGAGAAAGAGTGCAAGCAGCTCCCTGATGTTTATGTATCTCTGTTCTATCGCCTCTCCCTTCCCTCCTCTTTAGAATTTCCCCTTTTTCAGTCGCATGCGAGGAATGCAAGATTTGGCTTGGCTGTCTAAGTGCACTGGCAGTTCTCTCTATCAAATGCCACTGCTGAATGTTGTTGTTTCCCTTTGCTATTCAGTTATAGGCTCATCCATTGCAGCTATCCCACCTGAGCCTGTCACAGTCATCGATGTTAATAAATTGGCCTAGAATTAAACCAAAGAACTGATTCTATTTGCACATTTTTTTTCTTTGAAAAGGGGGGTATAGGAAGCAGGGCCCCTAGAAATGTTTCTAAAGGGCTGGACAGGGGGAGATTCAAGACAGTCCAGTAATATGTCCGGTAGGCAGAATATCGACAGATTCCTGCATTGCACGGGGATGGACTAGATGACCCTTGAGGTCCCTTCCAACTCGACGATTCTATGATGGGCAAAGCGTTCCCATAACTGAATTTCCATACTAGAAAACACTTACTTTGTGCCAGCCGCATAGCTGCTAAAGGCATGGGACATCTCTTGCTTTTTCTTGTACATATAGTTCTCATGGCAAGCTGCTCCTGTTGAAAGACAGTGAATTCCTTCAGCAGGGAAAATACAGGAAATGCCTCACATTCCTTCCTTCTAATCGTTTAGCAAAAGCGATTGAGTGACCTTAGCAATGGCGGTGCCTCCATAAGTGCCTAATAAGCCTTAGAATGGTGCCTCCACATTTTGCTTTCTAACTTTATTGATAGATGTCCAATTCACTCCCTTCTTTTAATTAAAGGCTAAGAGTCCAGGCCTCCTGCTGGCTGTGTGAGAATGGACATGAAGATGAACTAGCAATTGTTCAAGCTTCTACCCCAAAGTGAACTTTATTCACCTTTAGTGTATTCAGCTATTATAGTAACTACTTTCTGGTGTCATTCAGAGATTTTTGAACTAGTTCAGCGAATTTTGTTCAACTGAACTAGTTCATTCAAAGCACTGATAAAATGAGGCGCGGTGTAGAGAAGCAGGATAGGGAAATGGTTTTCTTCCCCACTCACAATACAAAAAATCAGGGCCATCCAATGAATTTTGGAAGCTTCAGAATGAACAAAATAAAGTAGTTATTCACACATGGCTTCATTAAACTGTGGAGTTCGTTCCCACAAGAGATAGTGATGGCCATCCATATCAACAGCTTTAAAAGATGATTAAATTTATGGATGATTTGGCCAGTATGGCTCCTAGCCAGTATGGTTATGTTCTACCTCCACTCTTGGAAGCAGTGTGAGAATAACAACTGAGGCCTAATATATTCATGTCTTGCTTGTAGGCTTCCCACAGGCATCAGCTTGGGCACTGTAAGAACCAGATAATGGGCTTTTGGCTTGTTGATCTTATGTAGCAATTGGCTCACAATGGAGCTGAGCCAATATTTCTCCAAAGACGTTGGAGGGGGGGGGGAGAGAAAATTTCTGAGATATTTCCTTTTGTCAGCAATCCCCCCGCTGTCTGCTAAAAGAAGGCTACTTCACAGAATTCCATCTGAATATTCTCCACAATTTATTTGTGGTGGCCATAAACCTCCTTACCTCTCAGCACGCCCTAAAATAACACCAGGTCTCTGGCATTGTAAAGAACTCCAAATTGTGGTGAGTCTGTAAACACAGTTTTGCTGCTGCTACTTGGTGTGGGGTAGTCTGGGGGGGGGGGGTGTTGAAGGAAACTGTGCCATTGCTGCTGCTAATTGTGAGACGCATCCTTAAGAAACTGTTGACAATTTTCTCCTCCCCCTGGAGAAATGGGGTAGAATGGTTCCCACAATTTCTCTGTATACAGAAATGGTAAGGACACAGGCAATATTAGGAACACGGAAAGCTGTCTCACACCTTTGTCAGACCATTGGTTCATCTATCTCAGAATTGTCTACACTGTCCGGTTTCAGACAGACAGACAGACGGAAGGCTGGAGGGATTCAATTCAGATCACAATTTAAAGGCTGTGGGTTAAACCACAGAGCCTAGGACTTGCCGATCAGAAGGTCAGCGGTTCGAATCCCCGCGACGGGGTGAGCTCCCGTTGCTCTGTCCCTGCTCCTGCCAACCTAGCAGTTCAAAAACACGTCAAAGTGCAAGTAGATAAATAGGTACCGCTCCGGCGGGAAGGTAAACGGCGTTTTCTGTGCACTGCTCTGATTCGCCAGAAGCGGCTTAGTCATGCTGGCCACATGACCCGGAAGCTGTATGCCGGCTCCCTCGGCCACTAAAGCGAGATGAGCGCCGCAACCCCAGAGTGGGCCACAACTGGACCTAATGGTCAGGGGTCCCTTTATCTCTACCTTTATGCCCACTTCACACTTTGCGAAACAGTTTGTGACTTCAAACTCGGGAGACATTTGCACTAAAACACTGATAAATTTTCATAAGGGTGCTTTAAACACCCCCCCCCACACACACACACACAATCGCAAATGGATGTGGAAAGGTGTAGAACTGAACCTAAGGTCAGAGAACCTAAGGTCAGGGAAATGAGAAAATGAGAAAGTGAGCTGAAATTGACTGCCCAAACCTAGACAGGGGTCTCTCTTAGCCATTTGTGGAGATGTTGGATATTGTGCCAGGGACCTTCTGCATGCAAAGGAAGGGGTATTCCTCTGAGCTATGGCTCTCTGCTAGTAACAAGCACGTACAGACCATAATATACTGTATTACAGTATTCAGGATATTGAGGTCTAGAGATCTGGTGACAGTGTGGTTTCAGGCCATGAATAAGACTGTCTTGTAAGGCCAGGGTTTCTCATACACAGATGGGAAAGTATTACAGAAACACATCATTTTAGGACTACTCTTTCTTTAAACAGATTCACTTTCTTCTGGGTAATTATAGTTACCCTGTTAAAAGAAATGGGGGTGAGGGGGTGAACAGGAAAACCCCACATAGCTACTCTGTGACCTACATAGCTCCAGTAGAGCAAGATCAGGTCGATAAATAAATTAATCCCCCACTGACTTGAAGGTGATCACCACAGGAAGAAGGCTGCTTGCAAATGCATCTCTGAGCATCGCATATCTGTCAAGAAACTCCACCCCTTACAAGCCAGAGGCAGCAGCAACTCTTTTAAGAGCAAGGGAAGGGGAGGAAGCAGTTGGATGATTTGTGGCGCCGAGGAGCTGAGTTAACGCTCCACTTCCAAGACTGCGGAGAGAAAAGGGAACTGCTGGATTTTAAACGCTGCCTCCAGGGTTAGCTGGACAGGACCAGGATGCAAAGGTAAGTTGCATGGCATTTATTTGCGGGGAAATGCACAAAGGGGAAGAAAGAGCAGCATCCTTGAGTTGGTTCATTGGTTACATGCTTGTCAGCCTAAGAACTTTAAGAGCCAAAATTGTGCATTGGCTAAGAGCAGAGGAACTGGCATGAAAGGACATGAAAGGCAGACATCTGGGCTCCCAATCAGCAGATGGAGGGTCAGGATTTCCAGTTGCAGCAGATATTCTATTCTTCTATTCTATTCTATTCTATTCTATTCTATTCTATTCTATTCTATTCTATTCTATTCTTCTATTCTATTCTATTCTATTCTATTCTATTCTATTCTATTCTATTCTATTCTATTCTATTCTATTTTTTGTATACTACCCCCATACACAGATCTCAAGGCAGCTCCCAATATAAAAACTTGGCTTACCACATTTTGCAGAAAGTAATGTAATATACATTACCATTTAAATAGCCCCCCCTGCCCTGCCCCCCCCGGTCAGGCCATTAATTCTAGAGTCTAAAACTGCCCAACTGGCTAAGAGAATGAGCTGGAGGGTCTTTTGTTCAAATCTCACTTCTACAATGAACTCACCAGCTGGCCCTAGGTGAGACATTGTTCTCTGAGCCTCAGTCTCCCCATCTGTAATATGGGGATAATATTATAATATATAATATAATATGGGGAGTGACTTACCAAACAGCGTCAACGTGAGGATTATAAGGCGATGTAGAGCAACGATGCAAAGATGCCAAGTTTTTAAGTTATTGATGACTTGCTTAATGAACTGAGTTGTTATATTGCATCTGTTGTGGACCTGTCGTGGGTGGCATACTTGCAGTAAAAGTCGATATATAAATAAATGTGACTTGAACCATGATTGTTGTCATTGATAGGACTTGTTATTGTTATTCTTAGGAATGCAGGTAAATCTAGATTGTCTGCTCAGGATTTAGCTGATTCCTGACACTTCGTTATTCTATCATCCAGTTGTGGGGAAGCGGCATTTCTGCCTTTCCCATAAACTCTGTGCCTTTACAGCTGCACAAGAGACAGTGGATTTCCCCTGCCTGCCCCCACCTCCCAACAAGGAGAGGCAATGCTGGGGAAAGCTTCACCTGTTGATTTTCTGCCTCTGCAAGGCACAGAACATCTCTCCGTGAAATGTGAAGATCCTGCAGAGGGCATTGCTAGCACCAAAACTGTCAAAGTATGCCCTCTTGTGCCTCTGACGGGGTACTGCATTTGCCCTGTGCAGATGCTGGGGACCGAACCCAACCAATGAGCAGGTGAGAGGGCAGTTGAGAAAGTTGGGAGGATCCATGCTGGCCCTGCTTCTGTCCTCCATGCTTTTAAGGTCCCCTATGCACACAGCGCCTGAGTATGTAAACGGAAGCATGGATAAGCATCATGTGCATGCCTCACACCTTCCGTATTTGCAGCGTGCCAACTGCAACAACATCATTCATTCATTCATTCATTCATTCATTCCCCGCCCATCTGGCTGGGTTTCCCCAGCCACTCTGGGTGGCTTCCAGCAAAATATTAAAATACAATTATTCACCAAATATTAAAAGCTTCCCTAAAGAGGGTTGCCTTCAGATGTCTTCTAAAAGTCAGATACAGTGGTACCTCAGGTTAAGAACTTAATTCGTTCTGGAGGTCCGTTATTAACCTGAAACTGTTCTTAATCTGAAGCACCACTTTAGCTAATGGGGCTGCTGCGCCGCCGCTGTGCGATTTCTGCTCTCATCCTGAAGCAAAGTTCTTAACCCGAGGTACTATTTCTGAGTTAGCAGAGTCTGTAACCTGAAGCGTCTGTAACCTGAAGCGTCTGTAACCCAAGGTACCACTGTAGTTGCTTATTTCCTTGACATCTGATGGGAGGGCATTCCACAGGGGGGGCGCCACTACCAAGAAGGCCCTCTGCCTGGTTCCCTGTGACCTCACTTCTCACAGTGAGGGAACCGCCAGAAAGCCCTTGGAGGTAGACCTCAGTGTCCGGGCTGGACGATGGGGGTGGAGACACTCCTTCAGGTATACAGGACCGAGGCCGTTTAGGACTTTAAAGGTCAGCATCAACATTTTGAATTGTGCTCGGAAACGTACCGGGAGCCAGTGTAGGTCTTTCAGGATTGGTGTTATGTGGTCTCGGCGGCCGCTCCCAGTCACCAGTCAATGGGAAGCAGGTCCAATCCCCATATCCCCAGCTCACGCTTTCATTTCCTTGCTTGACCATCCTCCTGGGGCTACTGTATGATGCATGGATTGTATCGGGAAGGATCATAGCAGAGGAGTAGAGCATCTGCTTTTCATGCAGAAGTCCTCAGGTTCAGTCCTGAGCATCTCTAGGTAGGGCTGGGCGAGAGACTGCTGCCTGAAACCCTAAACAGCTTCTGCCGGTCAGTGTAGGCAATACTAAGCTACATAGGGCAATGTGTCTGACTCGGTACAAAGTGCATTTATGTTCCAATGTTTATCGTCTGTGTCAGAACATTTCTGCCTCTGGGCTGGGGTTCATCTTGTAAAAAGTGGTGCATTACTTTGTTAATTTTAAATAGGGATATCAGCTAGTGGGAAAGCTTTGAGTGAAATCGCCCACCCTGCTTTTTTTGTAGAATCACAGAATTGTAGAGTTGGAAGGGGACCCTGAGGGTCATCTAGTCCAACCCCCTACAATGCAGGAATCTCAGATAAAGCTGTTGGAGATTCCAGTCCAACTTTCGTTGCGGACGTGGGATTGTTGCATGTCGCATGTCTGTTTACATTCCAGCACAGACTGCTGGGTCCCGTGAGCGGAACTTCCGCTCAGTGTGTGTTGCTTTTGCTTTTCAGTCTCTCTCTGAGAAGACGGCAAGGAGAGACGACACGTTTCTTTGTTCTGATTTATGTAACATAAATCCGTAGTTTTAGTATGTATCCACAGCCTCAAGCCTCTTCTGTTGTGCAGTTTACTCTATGTATAGTGTGTTCAAGTCAGCTAGCTGATTTACGTTGGAGCCAGAGGTCGATGAAGGCTGAGAGGGAGACGATCCAGCTTGGGCCTAGCCAGCTGGCCTTTCAACCCCCGGATGCCGACAAAAGCATCCTTGACAGATGGCCATCCAACCTCTGCTCAAAAACCTCCAAGGAAGGAGAGTTCACAACCTCCCAAGAGAGACCATTCCACTGTCAAACACCTCTTACTGTCAGCTCTTACTTTTTCTCAGTTAATTTTACTACTATCCAAATGCTGGTGCTTAAGAAACATCAGTTCGTCTTGATTAAATATCGCAGTCAGTTTCTGTATTGGGAGGGAAATACATCTTAAGATACATAAGGTTTCAAATATTAATGTTGTGCAGCATGAAGCGACTGGAAGCATAAGAACTGACTCCTTTTGGAAATACAGTGGTGCCTCGCAAGACGAAAAGAATCCGTTCCGCGAGTCTCTTCGTCTAGCGGTTTTTTCGTCTTGCGAAGCAACCCTATTAGCGGCTTAGCGGATTAGCTCTATTAGCGGTTTAGTGGCTTAGCGGCTATTAAAGGCTTAGCGGCTTAGCTGCTAAAAGGCTATTAGCGGCTTAGAAAAAGGGGGGGGGCGAAAAAAAATCGCAAGACTAGCAAGACGTTTCGTGTTGCGAAGCAAGCCCATAGGGAAATTCGTCTTGCGAAGCAACTCAAAAATGGAAAACCCTTTCGTCTAGCGGGTTTTCCGTCTTGCGAGGCATTCATCTTGCAGGGCACCACTGTAAAGCCTTGTCCAGACCCATAAAAAATATTCAGAGTTTACTTGCAGAACCCTTCAAAAACAGAACAGAAACATCAAAGATACATCAAAAATATCTATATGATATATTGCGCTGTCCAGCACAGGCTCAGCATCTTACAAACTATGAAATAATCCAGTGACAGGGAAGTACAGTGGTACCTCGGGTTACATATGCTTCAGGTTACAGACTCCGCTAACCCGGAAATAGTACCTCGGGTTAAGAACTTTACCTCAGGATGAGAACAGAAATTGTGCTCCGGCGGCGCGGTGGCAGCAGGAGGCCCCATTAGCTAAAGTGGTGCTTCAGATTAAGAACAGTTTCAGGTTAAGAACAGACCTCCGGAATGAATTAAGTACTTAACCCAAGGTACCAGTGTATACTGAAAAGTGTGGAAGGAAGGGATGACTAACAGAGAACCCGCAAGCAAATCAGGGCGAATGATCGGTGCTGTATAACCGCCCCACAACAAAATCAGAGCAAATGCTCAAGAAAGGCCAGACATGATCAAACTTCCAGGTATGTCTGGTGCAAACAAATCAGGATGGTGCTCAATGAGTAGATCATATGGAGGAGTCTCTAGAGCAGGGATTTCTAACTGGTTGACCACGATCGACAGGTCGATCCCTGGGTGATAGTGGTCAATCTCTAGCTCTCATTTCCGTTCTCTTGGGTAGATTAGCTGTGAAATGAATGTAAAAGCTCAACAAGTTTGACCCGAACCCCTAAAAGCTCAACAACTTTGACCTGAACCCCTAAAAAAAGTCAACAACTTTGACCTGAACTCCTAAAAAAAGTTTGACAACTCAGATTTTTTTCCTGGGAGTAGATCGCAGTCTCTTGGGAGTTGGATGTCCCTGCTCTAGAGCATAGGCTGTTTTCCAAGAGAGGGGTATGAGCAGGTCTCTACTCCCTCCCTGTTAATCTTCATAACTTAAGGACTCCTCCAGACTGGTGGGTTTTGTGTGTGTGTGTATCTTCTAACACATCATTGACACAATGATAGCGCATCAGCAATGGATTTATACTGATACATCATTCTGCTTTGTGAGTTGTTCTGCAATGCTTCCCTAAAGTTCTCGCACTATTGCTGCATGGAGGGGCACCCAGCACTATAGCACAGCAGAAGCAGGACAAGAAAACAATAAAAACCCAGAACAAGTTTGGTATGGAAGTTAAAAGGATTTTTGCAGGAAGTCACAGGCCATACACAGATTGGAAACGAAGCAGTACGCCTGTCCCGAAACCTTTGCAGGCAGGCACAAAGTGTACCAAAAGCGGGATTGCATATAAATGCCCAGATACCATCATAAGCACAAATAACCCTGAATGCACAACGGAGGGTTGTGTGTGTGTTCATGTGTACAGTTCCAGTACACCCCTGTTGCTGCAAAGAGAAGGAGAAGATAAGAAATGGTTGCTGGTTGAGAAGCACTCTTTCTGGGTGATTTCACCATTACCTGTCTAGGAGAGAACTTTGGCAATCTTTGGCAATATGGCGCCCTGTGCGAGGCCAAAATTGGGTGACCCCAAATGGATCTTCTCAGTTTTGGATCTTCTCAATTTTGCACCACCTCTGCTCAGCACTCTGTGCAGGGGAACAGCCCGCACCACCCTAAATCCAGCGGCGATCTGTATTCTGGTTGATGAATTCCTTATCGGCACCCTAGGAAACTCAGGACCCCACAAATATATTTCCAAATATGTGATGAAAGCTATAGCTCTGTGGCTGAACATGGGTTGTCCACACAGGAAGCCCCAGACTCAGTCCCTGATGACTCCACTTAAAGCAGGAATGGCCAACTTGGTGCCCTCCAGATGTTGTTGGACTCCAACTCCCATCAGCCCCAGGCGGCATGGCCTACAGCAGCCTTTCTCAACCTTGGGCCCCCAGCTGTTGTTGAACTACAACTCCCATCATCCCTAGCTAGCAAGGCCAGAGCTCAGGGATGATGGGAAACCCTGGTGTAGATAATAAGGAGCTAGAGTGGGTGATGCTCTGACTCAGTATAAAAATTTCCTATGTTCCCATGAGGGAATGAAATCTTACATTCAGTTACCTTACAGCAAATTGCATAAAAATAACTAAATTGCCATGAAAATTCACCTGCCTTTTAATGTGAATTTCTTATAATAAAAACATTTCGTATGCAGTTTTGCTAATGCAGTATACACATGTTTACAAGCAATCTCCCCAGATATAATGGATTTTTGGGGGGTGTTATTCTCACCAACCTGTTAACTTTCATGCACACCTTCCCCAAATATACAGTGGTACCTCGCAAGACGAAATTAATTCGTTCCGCGAGTTTTTTCTTCTTGCAAGTTTTTTGTCTTGCGAAGCACGGTTTCCCATAGGAATGCATTGAAAATCAATCAATGCGTTCCTATGGAAACCGCCTTCAGACCAGGTCCGGGGACAGTCTGTCCCCCGACCTCTTCTGAAGGCTGTTCTGAAGGCTGGCGGTGGGAAGAAAAGCCCTTCTCCCCACCTCCCGCCCCGCAAGCTCCAGGGACAGGAGGGCTTTGCTGCCGACCGCCAGCATTTTAAAAGCCCCCGGGACAGCGGAGACTTCTCCGCTGTCCCGGGGCGATTTTAAAATGCTGGCGGGCGGCAGCGAAGGCTTCGCTGCCGCCCGCCAGCATTTTAAGATCGCCCCGGGACAGCGGAGAAGTCTCCGCTGTCCCAGGAAGGCAGGTGGTCAGGAGCAAAGACTTTTGCCCCCTGCCGGCCTTCAGAAGAGGTCCAGGACCTCTTCTGAAGGCCGGCGGTGGGTGAAAGTCTTTGCTCCCGACCGCCAGCATTTTAAAAGAGGTCCCCGGAGATTTCCCTATGGGCTTTCTTCTTGCGAAGCAAGCCCATAGGGAAATTCGTCTAGCGAAGCACCTCAAAAAATGGAAAACTCTTTCTTCTTGTGAGTTTTCCGTCTTGCGGGGCATTCGTCTTGCAAGGTACCACTGTATGCATTTTTTTTTGTAAACATGGTTTGTTTGGAGAAGTGCATTGCAAAATTCAGAATTTCAAAGAAGGGTTGTGCGAATTTCAAAGAAGGGTTGGGTTTCTGTTCTCATATTGTTGCAGAAAGCGCAGAATTGATAGATTCGACCTTTGAACTGAATTTATCCCCCAGCAAGTCAGATATGGCAGCATGGGGAAATAAGGATGCCCGGTCCTTTAATGTCACTTTTGTGCTAGACCAGTAATGTCTACATTGACTGGCAGCTGTTATCCAGGGTTCTCTCTCTCTCCCAGCCCAACCTGGAGTTGCCAGAGATTGAACATGAGACTTGGTTGAATATGGGGCAGATGCTCCGTTAGTGAGCTACAACTCTTTCCCAATCCTTGCTCAGAATAATATTGCAACATCATTTGATGCACACAAGTAATTTTAATCCTCTACCTTACATGGTGCCTTCCAGCTGTTTTGACCTGCAACTCCATCAGCACCAGCGATCATGGCCAATGGTCAGGGATAATGGGAGTTGTAGTTATGCAGCATCTGAAGGGTACCATATTGACTACCTGTGCCTTAGCATCCTGGATAGCTCAGCTGGTTAGAGCATGGTGCTGATAATGCCAAGGTTGCAGGTTCGATCCCCATCAGGGATAGTTGCATATTCTTGCATTGCAGGGGTTTGGACTGGGCGATCCTCAAAGTCCCTTCCAACTCCTTTATTCTATGAGAAGCAGACAGGACTTGGGATGAACAGAGACCGATGAGCACCCAGTTCACCACAAGGTGGCAATCTTCCCCAGCAAAAGTTAACCCGCAGTCCCTTCAGTTGCCTGATCCATGTTCATCATAACCTTTATCTTTAATTTAGAACAAGGCCTACTGTCTGTTGGCTTGGCAAATATTTACATTAGCACACTTGCAAAGGCTTGCAAAAGCAAATCTTCTTTTTTCAAAAAAAGGTTATGTAGATGCCCGAAACATCTAGGGAGTCGTGTTATTGATAAATAATACAGAGTCGCCAGTCAGTGTGGCCGGGACTGTCAGGAATTGAGAGCCAGTGTGGTGTAGTGGTTAAGAGCGGTAGTCTCGTAATCTGGGGAACCGGGTTCACGTCTCCGCTCCTCCACATGCAGCTGCTGGGTGACCCTGGGCTAGTAGTCACACTTCTTTGAAGTCTCTCAGCCCCACTCATCTCACAGAGTGTTTGCTAAGCAAATCAGTCGCTTAAGCTTAAGCCAAGAAAGAGTCTTCTCTATAAGATTGAATATCAATATATGTATCAAGGTTTTGAGATTGGACCCTTGAAGAAGCCCAGAAAACTATCTTGGGAGTGTGCTACCTGCAAGCCCCAGTTAAAGGGCCCCATCGGGGGCGAACAGTGGCCTCTGGATTACTTCGCCAGGGCAAAACAGGTGTAAAACGCCGGCACCCTGTCTCTATCTGCAACTCTACTAGCATCTCTTGGTACTGTGAATATCACCGAACTTACCTTTTGTTGGTATCTTCATGAACTTATCTAAAAGACTGAGTTAAGCATTTGAAAATCCTATTGAAACCAGACATTACAAGTTCATTTTAGGCTGGGTAGTTCGCAAGTCTTTGCGGCTTTGTTTAATGTTTTGCATTTTTCTCAGAAGGTTGATAAAGGATGCATAATTATTGTTCTGTGTATATTAATCGCCAACGTGTTGCATGAGTCGCACTGCTTCTCTCAGCAGCCACAGATTGCATTTTTCTAGCAGAGACCAGGGGTGGCAGCAGCAGCTGCCCAGAGAACTCCCAAGGAGAGAGGGGAGAGGAGGCTGAGGGAATACTCCACAAGGGAGGGTGCCTGAAAAAGGGTGAGGGGCTGCCAGCTCTGCAGGCAAGGGGTGACATACCTGGGCTCCTGAGCCCCACAGGAGTGGCACAGAAAGAATGTAGTTGGTCAAGGGAGCCATGGACTCAGAAAGGTTGAAAACCTCTGACCCAAAGGCTTCTAATAAGCCAGAGTTCTCAACTGCTACTAAGAAGAGAAGCTTTTGACTCACCTCCCTTGTGGTTAAGAGCCGGTTCATTGCAGTATTGAAAATTACAGGTGCAAACACAGAGGCCGGCGGGTCTTCCCCTGCCACGCTACATTTCCTCATGCAGGGAGATGTATTCTAATCATAACATTATTGCCATCAGCATAATGCATTGCTGTCAAAGCTTCCTGTACATTAATTGTAGCTGTTTGTATGGGAATGTTAGTGTTTTATATGACTTTTCAATGATATCATGGGCTTTATGTTTTCGAATGTGAGTGGCTTAGAGATCTTTAGGTGACTAATGAGTCTCAATAATAATAATTGTAACTGCAACAGGGGACAAGGGGAGAAAGATTTGCTCTGCAAACAAGGATGAATTTCCTCCATCTTGAAATTGCTGGAGCATCACTTGGCCCATACAAGCTACTCAGAACAAATTGTGAGAGCAATCCCAGAAGCCCCTGGGCCGCAGTTGAGACTCTGGAGAGCTGGTGCTAGCCAGAGCAGAGAAGGGTGGATCTGCTTATTCTGGGTCAATGTCAAAGTCCATCTCATTTCCACATTAATCGGTAAGATATACCGTATTTTTCGCTCTATAAGACCACCAGACCACAAGACGCACCTAGTTTTTGGAGGAGGAAAACAGGGGGGAAATATTCTGAATCTCAGAAACCAGAACAGCAAGAGGGATCGCTGCGCAGTGAAAGCAGCAATCCCTCTTGCTGTTCTGGCTTCTGGGATAGCTGCGCAGCCTGCATTCACTCCATAAGATGCACACACATTTCCCCTTACTTTTTAGAAGTGAAAAAGTGAGACTTATAGAGCAAAAAATACGATGTTTAAAATGTCTATCTGAAATTTTTTATTGAACTAAGTCCTTCAAAAAGTACTTAAATGCAGATTTTAATCAGAAAATGCATATTTAAATAGTTTTTATATGTTTCAAAACATTTTACCTTAAAATATATATTCTAATGTATTTGTGTGATAGATGATGATAGATAGATAGATAGATGATAGATAGATAGATAGATGATAGATAGATAGATAGATAGATAGATAGATAGATAGATAGATAGATATAGATAATAGATAGATAGATGATAGATAGATAGATGATAGATGATAGATAGATAGATAGATAGATAGATAGATAGATAGATAGATAGATAGATGATAGATAGATAGATGAGAACCATGTCACAAAAATTGAAGAAGTGCAAAATCCAATGGACAGTTTCATTTTGATTCATGTTGGCCTGGTGTATTAGTTCTTTTAGAAATGCAAACTTAACGAAATTCTTTCTTGTGTTCTGAGTAGCAATGAAAGGATCAGTCAATTCCAGTTCTCTCAGATTCTTATTTTTCTCATCTCAAATTTGACTCTCCACATTTTAGCAGCAATTTGAGGTTTTCAGTTTTTAAAACCCTCATGAAAATTCACCAGCGTTTTAGGGTGGATTTCTCCCAACAAACACATTTGTGTATGCAGTTTGGACTAATGCACACATGCTTGCAAGCCACGTTTCCCCAATAAGTGCATTTTTCTAAACGTTGCTTGATTGGACAACTACACCACAGATTTAATGAAGTGTGAACTCTGAAGGAGAGCTGGCTTCCAGGCACACACCCCAGAAAGTGTGAATTTGGTAGGTTCGTCCTTTAAATGTAAACAGAATCTGATTTCCTGCTCCACCTCTGAGCCACAGTAAAAGAGGGTTTCAAAGCTGTGGCGCTCACAATCGACCAAGGTGCTGAAAATGTGCTTTTTAATAGAAGCTTGCCCATTATCCCACATCAAAGGTTAGCCCAAATGTTATGCAAGATGGAAAACAATTGTCATGTCAACTTCGAAGATCTGAAACTCCAAAGTTCAGTGTGAAGTCGTTTAACCAGACTCCACCCACCAACCCCAGTATAAGATGCTGCCAGACATATATGAGAATGCAAAACCACAAGAGGTTGTGGTATCAGTGTGACCCATCTTTCACCTGAATAATATGGTTCATGTAGGTTTCCTGTTGGTCATCACAAGACCAGATGAAGTTGACACTCTCTAGCAGGCTTAAGCTAGATGTCGGTGTCGCTGGTGGCTGAGTCTTCTTTCTAAATAATAATAATTAAAAAAGAAAGAAAACCCACAACTTCGTCTTAAGTTGCTGAAGCAACTTCCCCAAGCAACCGCAAAACAAAAGATTCTCGTGGGAAAAACAATGGCGGCTTCATGTTTCATTTTTGACGGTCCTGATGAAATTTGTGAACTTCAGGTGTTCTCAGATTTTAAAATGTTACACATGGTTTTTAATTGCATGTGGGTATGTTAATTGTAAACTGCTTTGACACTTTTTTTTTTAAATGAATAGCGGTATGCAATCTTTTTTTTTTTTTTTACAAAAAGCAAAAGTAATGAAATAAAATTAAAGTTCTGCAAGAACTCCCTTCAAACTTCTTAAGAATTCTTATTTGTTTCATAAAATTGCACGCTGCTTGATTGTAAAAGAAGACCTCAGTTTACAAAAGATAAATAAATAAATAAATGCAGCCCTGCTTTGAAGCAAACAAAAGCTAAAATACTAAAAAGGTTAAAATTACCTCAACGTGGCATCTGGTTATGCTTGTCTACACAGGAATGATTTTAGCAAGGGCCAAAAAGTGTAAAATGAAGATGCCTGCTTGATCTCAGTCGGTGTTTACACATCACCTTGTACCACAAGGGTCTCAAGGTGACTTACAACAAATGCAGAGAAGAAAAATATAAATTTCACATACAAAAAATGTCATAACAAGCTGAACTACAGTAGATCATACATTATTTCTCAACAACTGAAACCCTACCCCTTTCCTTACTACATCAATATGATAATCTGATTTGGAGGCAGCTCTATTTGCAGATCAAGCCAGTAATTATAACAACCTTCTTGATTATTATTCCCTGGCTTGTGGGTTCGAGCCCCACATTGGGTAAAAGATTTCTGCATTGCAGGGGGTTGGACTAGATGACCCTAGTGGTCCCTTCCAACTCTACAATTCTATGATTCAGCGATTCTATGAAACTGTAGTTATAAGAACCTTATTAAATCGGAAGGAAGGAAGGAAGGAAGGAAGGAAGGAAGGAAGGAAGGAAGGAAGGAAGGAAGGAAGTCACACACATTTCTTCCAGAGGTATCATTTTAGATGGATTTTGATTTCTTTCTGAGAAAGCAATTTTTTTGTGGGGGCTGGAAAGAAATCTGCCCTTTTCATCCATCTGCTCAGGCAACAAAACAAGTCTGGAAACCTGTGACAAAAGCTAGTTATTCAGACAATTGATGGAAAACTGCAAAAGGAGGTGGCAGATCTTTGTCATTTTCTTTTACTTTCTAGACAACAGCGATCTATATACATGGAACTTGTGAGAGTAAGCGAAAACGCAGCCTTGCTCTTGTGCAGCCCATTCCCAGGCATGCTTACACACAAGCAAGAACAGAAATCAGTCCAGTGAATTTGACTGGTATTTGCAGGTGTTGCTTTCAGCCTGCAACTGATGGTGTTTGCTGCCTCCCACCCTGACTTGCCTTGTGTTTCCTTTCCGTGCAAACGAATGGGATGGAATAATGTACCGTATTTTTCTGTGTATAAGACGATGCTTTTTGCTTAAAAAAAATTAGGCAAAAATTGGGTGTCATCTTATACACAGATAGTAAATGCAGAGTGGGGACCTGCAATTAATTTTTTTTTTTTTTTAATAAAAATTTTATTTGGTTTTCTGGTTTTATAAAGACAAAACATACTCAAAGGAAAAAAATAAAAAAAAGAAAAAAGAAAAAGACAAAGACAAAAACATGTATAAAATCAACCAATCCCCGTTTCATAAACTTGTTCCCTGACTTCCCCCCACCTCCCCTCGTGCATCCCAGTTTCAAGATTATATCAGCAAGTTGGTTTTCTCCTCTTAACAATGTTATTCATCACCTTATTTTGTAATAAAAATTAATTTTCCTAAGTTGGACTTAAGTTCTCTTCCATCGATTTTCATTTTATCTTAATTAAGAGTCATATTAACCAAACCTAAAAGTCTTAAGAGTTTTTAAGAGTCTCTTCTTCCCTCCCTCCCATCCCCGGTTTTTGTCCCTTCCCAATAAAAGTCCAAGATCGAGTTTCTCAGCCTGGGTTCCTCACGTCCGAGGCTTTCAAATCCCTCTCAGTCCCTCTCCGCCTGTCCCGTTGGTAGTCCTTTATGTCAATCATCAAGTCTGGGAAAAGTTCTTTCACCATCAAAGTGTTTCCTCTTCCCACAAGAGGGTTCAAAGGTAACTGCTGAAGAATTTCCACAAGGTCTATCTCTTCAAGATCAAAGTCCCAACGGAGGCCCCAAGCATATTTCTTTATTTTAGGTTTCTGTATTCCATTTTGTCCCGGGGCCCCCTTCTTCTTCTTCTGTATCTTTCGCAGACTTGTAGTAGATATGTTCCCAGCGTTTCCTTGCTTAGTGGGGACCTGCAATTAATGGCAGCAGCAAGCAGGAGATTGGCAGTGGCGATTGGGCGGGTGATTGGTGGCTGTGGTGAGGCCTGCTGGCGATTGGCTGTGGCTGTGGCAATTGGGCAGGTGATTGGCAGCTGTGGCAAGTGGGCGGGAGGGCTGTTGGTGGCGGTGAGCGGGCACATGATTGGCAGCTGCGGTGAGGTGTGCGATCGGCAGTGGCTGTGGCAACCGATTGACAGTGGTGGATAGGTGGGTGATTGATTGGCGGAAGTGACCTCCCCCCCCAAAAAAGCTAAACAACTTAATTTCTTAATTTCGGGTTTTAAAAAATAGAGGTCGTCTTATACATGGGGGCATCTTATACACAAAAAATACGGTAGTGACAACACAACTTATGTAATTTCATCATAGCAGATGGTGAGGCAGGTAGTTCTTGGTGGAAGAAGAACTGCAGCAGAACAGAAACAATGCAACAGATACGGGGCAGAACAGAAAACAATGCCTTCTTACACCCCTGCTCTCAAGTAAATGTGCAGAGAATTCAGCCTACTGATGTCAGGACTTCAAAATGTCCTGATCTTTTAATGGGCCTTAGATCTGTGGTAGGACATCTGCCTGGCTTGCAGCAGCTCACAGAATCAATCCATGGCATCTCTAGTTGTCTGGAACCTTGTAGAACCACTGCCAGCCAGTGTAGACAGTAAGTACCAAGCTAGATGGACCACGGATCGGACTAAGTATAAGACAACTTCCTACTAACAGGTTGGTTGGTTCATATCATAACGCAGTGTCAGAGCCCATATTTCACATGGAGAAGGTCCCTGGTATCTTTAAGAAGGATCAAGAAGCAGCTGATGGACAAGTCCCTTAAAGAAATCATTGCTCCTCAGAATACTGAGCTGGTTGGTCCCCTGGTCCTACTCAGAGTAAGTGAGCATCTTTGACAGAGGAAACTGAAAAGCATTCCAAAAGCAGCCTTGGAGCTGAACTGCATCATCTCCCTGCCAGCCAACCTAATTACCTTTCATCTCGCCCATTTTCTGAAAGGATCCATACTCAGCTTCAAATGCAATTCATCATTTTCACCCATCTAATGCTTGAAATGTAACTCAGGAGTGAATGCCTTGCAGGCTTGTTAAACATGCCTTTGTTGGCATTTGTATTTGCGTTTAAAATCTTGGCCTGAAATGTACTCTGGCATTTGATATTATTAAGATTGAACGATTGAGACGTTGCTCCCTGCTAGAACTAGGGTGCATACCTAGATCGACACCTCACAGTTCTCCTTAGAGAACTCTAGTTTTGGAGTGTGTGTTTCTGTGTGTGTACCTGAAGGAGCATCTCCACCCCCATTGTTCATCCCGGACACTGAGGTCCACCTCCAAAGGCCTTTTGGTGGTTCCCTCCCTGCGAGAAGTGAAGTCACAGGGAACCAGGCAGAGGGCCTTCTTGGTAGTGGTGCCTGCCCTGTAGAACGCCCTCCCATCAGATGTCAAGGAAATAAACAACTATCTGGTTTTTAGAAGACATCTGAAGGCAGACCTGTTTAGGGAAGTTTTTAATGTTTGATGTTTGATCGCTTTATATTATTATGAATATTCTGTTGGGAGCCACCCAGAGCGGCTATGGAAACCCAGCCAGATGAGCAGAGTATAAATAAAAAATTGATTATGATTATGATTATGATGATTATTATGACGCATCCCAAACAGGGGAGGTATGGAGTAGCCCCACCCACCGCTGGCTGGCTAAGAGGGAACATCACACTTGAGCCCAAAGGATCCTCTGCCCCTGATACAGCTCCTGTTGAAGCTGGAGCACCTTTGCTGCGATTCCTGCATTGCATGGGGTTGGACGACCCTTGACTCTACAATTCAATGATTTTATGGTTCAGAATGCAGTTGGGGCATTAAACCCCTTCAAGCGTACATCTGTAAAGAGGTGGTAGTGACAACAAGCTCCACATACACCCCACCTGAAGCACGTCCGCGTGTGTGTGTTAAGAAATCAGGGACTGATGTAAACTCAAGAATTGTTATTCGGAATAACTTGAAGATGTAAACAAAGTATCAGCTATGGTTCTCCACATGTAATATGGGATTAATAATGGTGACTCGTTTTATAGTGTTTTTGGAAGGATTACTGAGACACTGGAGGAATCTATACACAGTGGTACCTCAGGCTAAATGTTTAATTCGTTCCGGAGGTCCGTACTTAACCTGAAACTGTTCTTAACCTGAAGCACCACTTTAGCTAATGGGGCCTCCTGCTGCTGCCGCGCTGCTGGAGCACAATTTCTGTTCTCATCCTGAAGCAAAGTTCTTAACCTGAAGCACTATTTCTGGGTTAGCGGAGTGTGTAACCTGAAGCGTATGTAACCTGAAGCGTATGTAACCCGAGGTACCACTGTATAACAAACGCTGCCAACAAGTTTGCTAAAAAAACACATATAAAATATATATATTGAATTTGCCATAAACTCACCATCGCTATCTAGTGTCACATTTGCACAATGCACCTAAAACGCACTGAAAACATTCTATTTGCAGCTGAATAGCTGAGTCCCCAGTGTGCGATTTGCTTTGAGTTTTTAGCAGGGGGCAGGGAGAGCTACAAATTCTAATCTGGGAAAGGGCCATCTTGGATTAAAGATAATCTCCCTTTTCTTTTCTTTTAAAAAGAGGTTGACTTTTAACGCATGCTATGCTTGGCAGTCAGTTTCTAAAAACCTGCTACAACAAATCAGGGCTCACCAACCTCAGAGCATCAATGTTTTCGGCCCCCGCCACCAGTTCCCCTCCGGAGTCGTGCATTAATAGCTCTGAAATTGAGCGCAGCCAAACGTTCTGCTGCCTCTTGTCATTTTCCTGGCTCTGCAGAGGAAGCGACAGCAGGAAGGAGCTGCACACCTGCACAATCTTTTTTTAGTCCATCCAAAGCATTTATACTCTTTATGGGAGTTATTTGCCTGGCAGGCCTCTTCTGAGCACCATCTGATTGCCCGTTGTGAGGTGAGCTACTCAGATCGAGAGTAACTCAATTAGGTGGCAACTCTTTGGTCAGTACTCCAGTGACTCAGTCATCTGGGCACATAGCTGTAACGCACCCATTCACATGCTGAGCAGCCCAGTTCGAAGCTTTTTATTTATTTGTTAACATTCCTATATTACATCGGTAAACGTTGTCATATTACATTGCAGGACTTACTATAATATAATTTCCAACATGTATACATAAATTATATACAAATTTTATATACTTAGAAAGAAAATGAAACAAAAAAAGAAAGAACAAAGAGAAAAACCAAAAACAATCCCCCCCCCCCCAAATCATATACAAGCTACAAGAATTTGCTGAAATGGCGCAGATAACAAATACCCTGAGAGGCAATTCAAAACAAAAATTTATGGAAAAGTGGGATAGATATAAAACATATGTTCAAAAATACAGTGAAGGTTTGCTATCTATGCTAGCATTTGATTGACGTTGGAGTGAGACTGAGTTGAGAAATAAGACTAAGAGCACATATTGATATAAGAATGTATTAGATAATATGTAAAGAAATATGCAATAATAAGAGCACGTTCATTTGTAAAAAAGGAATATACAACGGGAAAGACAGGAAGTCTAATGTGTTGGCATGTACTGTATATAGCCCAGTTTGAGGCCTAGCTAGCAGTTCCAGTCCAGGGGTAGGGGAACCTTTTTCAGCAGCCTGCTCTAGGCAACCACGCAGGGGCCACATAAATGTGGCGGGTGGGGCCAGAAGCAAAAGTGGGCCACACACACACACACACACACACCCCTGGCACCAGAGAGCTGTTGTCATCCAAACTTTACAGCTATCTGAGGAATTCAGCCAGAGGGCTGCTAGCGCTTGCGTAAGATTGCTGTGGCTTCCCTCTTCTGAGCCAAGACTCTGCCAGTTGAGCAATTCATTAAAGGCAGACATAAATCGTTTCTGCCTCTCCCAATCTGGCCTGGTAAACCTCAAGGAAACATTAATAGTTGGTTTTGTGTCAAGAGGAGGGTCCCTACAAAATCCTGGTGCATAAGAACTTTCTTCTGAGTTGTAGTTTATTTATTTGATTATTCAGATAATTCTGTTTACTGCCTTCAAATTTTGGCATTCAACACTCCTATTGCTAAAGGCTTCCCCCAAGCCTCTGGCTGGCCACTGTGAGAACATAGCACTGGACTAGAAGGGCCTTTGGTTTGGTCCAGCAGCCTGGCTCCTCTTACTTTCTCATTTGCAGCGCAGGTATTATTAAATTGCTTTAATGCTCTCTTTAGTACGTACCTGCCAAGTGCTCCCAAGCTTGCTAATGGAGATTGTTGTGCCTTCGATCAACTTGTCAGCTCGCCCTCAGGATCATCCCTTGCTAATAGAAAGCTCACCCTGTAGCGGAACTGCTCTCTCAGTACATAATTAAAACAAAAAAACAGGCATTTGCTGGCAGCTTAATTAGCTGCACATCACACCTGAAGCAAAATGACAACTTTCAGTGTCGCTGATGTATTAATTCTACCTGTATGTACACCAGAAGTGACTTGTTGGGCAATTGTGCCAAAAACTTCCTTCTCATGTTATTCGCAGTTCTTTTCTTTCATATCATTTTTTCCACTGAAAACTTTTAATAAAATGCAAATATTTGATTATGGAAGGGGAGGCTTTACGCTTTGCTTCAAGCAGAGTGAGTAAACAATGGACATTAATGCGGCTGGCCAAGGAAATTTTGGGCAAATCTACAAAGAGGTAAAGGACCCCTGGGCGGTTAAGTCAAGTCAAAGGCGACTATGGGGTTGCAGCGCTCATCTCACTTTTCAGGCTGAGGGAACTGGCGTTTGTCCACAGACAGCTTTCTGGGTCATGAGGCCAGCATGACTAAACCGCTTCTGGTGCAACGGGACACCATGACAGAAACCAGAGTGCACAGAAATGCCATTTACCTTCCCGCCGCAGCAGTACCTATTTATCTACTTGTGCTGGTGTGCTTTCGAACTGCTAGGTTGGCAGGAGCAGGGACCGAGCAACGGGAGCTCACCCTGTTGCAGGGATTCGAACCGCCGACCTTCCGATCGGCAAGCCCAAGAGGCTCAGTGGTTTAGACCATAGTGCCACCATCTACAGCATACATTGAAAGCACATCTAACACACGTTTAAAGCACATGCCTCGTCAGTGAGGGCCTGCCTTGGCCCTTCTCTTCTTTCGCTACATCAATCTGGACATCTTTCGCTCCACCTCCCTCATTTTATCCCACCTAAGAGTGGCTGCAAACCAATCTCCAGTTAGATTCTTGCGAATTATGCTTAGCCTTCCGGGCTGCGGGAGATACGGAGGTGCTGACGCTGGGGCGCTCACTCTGTGTGTGTGTTTTGGATGTACAGTAGCCGCCAACAATTGTCCGCCGGGCTCCCCAGTTGCCATCTCTCGCTCAGTCCCATGACCTTCTCGCCATCACTGCCTTCCTGCCCATCTGCCCTGCCCATCTGGCCATGTTGCGTTGCAAATAATGGCACGGCAGTGTTCGGTGCCAGCTGTGCGGCTCCACGGCGCCCAATTCCCTCAGCTGCGTGCGGGACGTGGTGCCTGCTGAGGTCACCGTCATGTGAGGCTGCTGGCCTTGCAGCTGTACGGAAAGAGGCCGCACTGCCCTTCGTGACTCCGGGAGATGTGTGTCTGTTGTTGAATCCTCGCCACAATGCAAGAGGGGTTAAGGGCGCTTGCAGCAACACTGGGGCCATTCATGCCATCAAACTGGAGATTGTTGGAGCAGTAGGGGGGAAACGCCCAAGTCAGAGGCGAGCTCTGGACAGGCTGCAATGGCAACTGGGCACAAAAACACACACACCAATGGAGACGTATTTGGTGTAGCCCTGATTGAGCCTGGATTTGAACAGCTTTTCGCAGCTGCACCTCCAGGAAAAATGCGGCCAGTACTCCTTTTCCCATCGGGATATTTCAGTGATGGGAAGTCTCTTTCAATTGACTTTCTCCCTCTTAAACTCCTAGGAAGCTTTTACAGTGGTACCTTGGATTAAGAACTTAATTCGTTCCGGAGGTCCGTTCTTAACCTGAAACTGTTCTTAACCTGAAGCACCACTTTAGCTAACGGGGCCTCCAGCTGCTGCCGCACTGCTGCTGCACAATTTCTGTTCTCATCCTGAAGCAAAGTTCTTAACCCAAGGTAATATTTCTGGGTTAGCGGAGTCTGTAACCTGAAGCGTCTGTAACCTGAAGCGTATGTAACCCGAGGTACCACTGTATTTGGGAGACCATGAAGGGCAAGTTTCTGACTAGCAGCATGATTTTACGTATGTCTACTCAAGCTAACTAGCTCAACGGGGCTTAATTATTTGTCGTATTGTACCATTTGTATTTAAATGTTTGTCACTTAGAGGCATTTTGCATTGGGCAAGGCATACATTATCAGTAGAAGCAGTAGAAGCAGTAAAACTAGTAAGAGTCAATCATATTAGTTGCCAGTCATGGGACTGCAAAAACCTGCCCCTTTTAATTTTGTTTTCCTCCCCTCTGGAAGAGTAACCAATTGTGTTCTGGCCATACCGAAGCAAGTTGCAGCCTCCGCTGTGAAACTGCAAACAGAACTCCACGCAGCAGCATTCTATTACAGACCCAACTTGTCCTTTTTTTAAAAAACAAACAAACTGGAAATGCTGGAAATTTAAACATGCCTTTTCCTTTTCTTTTGCATGAATTCACTTGGATGGTTGGAGTCTCTGTTCCCATATTGGAAAGATGACAGTTCAGTTGCCTTCTTTGAAAGTTAACTGCTGAAAAGGGAGAGCACCTTTTCACAGCGTGGCTTTGGAGAGGCACACTATGTTATTGTTCTCTCATTAGTCACACATCTTTCTTGCGGTTAGTAATTAGTTAGCTCTTTGCTAAGAGCTATTTGCTGAGAGCTGTTTGCCGAGAGCTGAACTCTTTGTTTTGTACCAGGTCTGCTTCTAACATTAAGCAATATTTATGTGCGGTCTGCTCTTTAATGCACCCATCCATCACATTTATATACCCCAGCCTGGCAAAGTGAAGTTTGTGCAACAGCCACAGAACTGGCAAAGGACCCAAGAAAATCCCCACTTTGCAACCAAGTACCGTAATTTGTAGGTAGTGGGAAATAATTCTTGGTTTGCATACTCTACCTATTCTGGGTTAGGTAGGTTGTCTGTAGACCCAGCTAGAGTGGCAAAGAAAAAGCGGTTAATATGCGTTGTGTATGTGATATAACATTGTGCCACCAGATGGCGATGTGAAGTCCCCCTTTTCTCTACCTGCTTTCCCTGTTTAGATTAACAACGCTTTAAACTGAAACGCTTCTTTGATGTGTGTAGATCCAGCCCACCTGTCCTACAGCCCTACAATACGTAAGTCAGCCCTACATTTGAGGGACATTGGATGATTCAGGACAGACAAAATCCTTGGGCTACCTCAGTTGGTAGTGTTGTAAACAAAATCTGCCCTTCTTCACTTATGGGGTATCCAAGAGCCCTTATAGAGTCCTTAAGTGGGTTCTCTATTGGTAGGAGAAAATAACAGAGGCCAACCAGAGAATATTGAGAAGCAAAGCAGCTAGTAAGCCTGATCTTTATTGAACTGTTACAACAGGGTGCTCCCTTCACACGCAGGAAAGGAGGAGGACCCAGAACCAAGGTGTGCCTGTCCTTATATAGACATTTTAAATTCCCTGCCCTGGAGCCCAAGACCACCCCTCCATACACCATACATACACCACAGAAGCGGTGTAACCCAAGACCACCCCCCACAAACATCATACCTACATCACAGAAAAGGTGGTCTACAACAGAAATTTGAATGTTATTGTTTTTCCTGTCTGCCAGGTTATCTGATAATGCCTTATCTGGTTGCCTTTCCTGGTAGTCTGGCCATTGCAGAGGGTTGGGCTAAATGATTCTCGTGGTGCCTTCCAACTCTACGATTTTGTAAAAGCACTTCATCACACGACACATAGATAAATTGTGGAATTTGCTCCTGCAAGATGTAGCAATAGCCACCAACTTGGGTGGTTTTAAAAAGAAGATTACATGAGTTCTTGTAGGAGAAGGCTATTGATATAATATGATATTGATATCTATTAGCTACAATGCCTGTGTTCTACCTCAACTGTCAGAGGCAATAAGTCTCTGAGAACCAGTTGCTGGGAATTGCAGAAGGTGAAAGTGCTACTCTGCAAGTTTTCCATCGCCATCTGGTTGGCTTCTTTTAGTACAGGGTGCTAAACCAGATGAACCTTTGCTCGGATCCAGCAGGGCTCTTCATATGATAGTTCTCTATTTGAAGGTGTCCTCTACTTGAATAATAATAATAATTGTAATAATAATAATAATAATAATAATAATAATAATAATAATAATAATTATTATTATTATTTATACCCCGGCCGTCTGGCTGAGTTTCACCTGCCACTCTGGGCGGCTCCGAACAGAATATTAAAAACACGATAAAACATCAGCCAATAAAAACTTCGCTAAACAGGGCTGCCTTTGGATGTCCTCTAAAAGTCAGATAGTTGTTTACTTCGTTGACATCTGAAGGGAGGGCATTCCACAGGGAGGGTGCCACTACCAAGAAGGCCCTCTGCCTGGTTCCCTGTAACCTCACTTATCGCAGGGAGGCAACCGCCAGAAGTCCCTCAGAGCTGTACCTCAGTGTCTGGGCTGAACAATGGCGGTGGAGACGCTCCTTCAGGTATACTGGGCTGAGGCTGTTGAAGGGTTGTCTGTTCAAGTCCAGTTTCCACAGCCCTAAAAAGGGGCAGGCAGAAGAGACAGGAGGGAGCTGATTTATGAACCGCCCTCTTGTGATCAGGAGCCCTGAAAAACATTATGCAGAGGATGAATCACACACCCTCCAACATTCCTCGGATGAAAATAGGGACAGTGTCATTGTCCCGCTAGACGCAGCAGCCAAGCGAAGCAAACCAGAGCCAATGGACTGCAATGGCTGCTCTTCAGCTCCCGCGACCCCCAGCAGTGGCCTTGTGGATCGGTCCTGCCCCCTTTGTTCCCCCACCCACCACTTTCATTATCGGAAACCGACTGACTGAGGAGCAGGGATATGGTGAAAATCTTTCTTAGGGGCATTCAAGTGACCCAGATATTGTTTTCATAAAAAACAGGAAGTGGCGCCATATTGAGGGTTTTTTTGGGAGGGGGGCGCATTAAGGGAGCAGGAGGCATAGATCTAAGAAATGTGTTAGAGGAGCACACAGATCTGAACTTCCAGTACCACACTGAAACGCTGCACTGGAACTGGAAATTCAGGACTCTGTGTGAAAAAGTGAGAAGTCGTAATGGCGTAAGGGTTTTCGTGATAATCCTGGCATTTTCAGGGCAGTTGGAGGGTATGGAATCATGTATGTTTCAGTGAATCGAAAGGCCTCAGTTCCTTACAGAGCAAGCCAACAGAAATGGGAGCAGCATGTTTTAAGCAAAACCAAGAGCTTCTAAATGCCATATATTTCCATGGTGCACACGTAGTTCTCTCTCATTCAGATCCATGGGCCCCTGGAGTACTTAACTCTGGCTCGATGGCATCTACATTCCTTTTCATTTGTGGAAATCTTGGCTGAAGGGTTTGAGATGCGCTGCCTGGTGTTAATAATTATCCCATTTGCAAACCTGCCCCCCTTTCCCCCTCCTTCCGCACTGCCGTATATGATCCCAAATGCCACTTTTAGAAACCTTCGCCGCAATAATGGATTGCTGCGTCAGCTTGCTTGGCACTCTGGCCTTAATGCCCCCCAATCGCCTCTGCAAATATAATCTCGTAGGGGTAATAAATATAGGGTTTCCTGCCCCAGCGCAGCACTCTAAAGTCTGGGAGACAGAGCTTGCGATTCTGTTCCCCCTGTAACTAAAATCTAAGCGAAGGCCATTCGAAAATCCGGTATGGGGGAGCAGTTGATCAGGAAACAATGGGGTTTCTTCATAGCAGATCTCATTAGGCTGATTAAATAGTTGGGAAAGCGAAGCGTGAAAAATGAAACATGACTGTTGTGGCGGCTTGGGAGCACTGAGCTTTTCAGCCACGGATGTTGCCCTAACAGCAATTTCTCACATTCAGTAGTGGCATTCTCGTTAGTCCTCCGGGATTTGAACCCCATGTGCACTCGTGGGTTAGTTAGGCTTTGCGAACTGGGCAACCGAATGTGGCAACAGGGCTGGAGAAGGCGCTGTCGCTGTTGTTTTTCCAAAGAGTTGCAGGTGGTGTGAACACAACCTCGTTTCATCTCATTTCTCCCTTTGCCATTGCTAGTCAATGAAGTTAACATGGGGAGCTTGGCTTTTAACATTGTACAGTGGTACCTCGGGTTGCATACGCTTCAGGTTACAGACTCCGCTAACCCAGAAATATTACCTCAGGTTAAGAACTTTGCTTCAGGATGAGAACAGAAATTGTGCTCCGGCGGCGTGGCAGCAGCAGGAGGCCCCATTAGCTAAAGTGGTGCTTCAGGTTAAGAACAGTTTCAGGTTAAGTACAGACCTCCGGAACGAATTAAGTACTTAACCTGAGGTACCACTGTACAGTGGTACCTCGGGTTACATACGCTTCAGGTTACATGCGCTTCAGGTTACAGACTGCTAACCCAACAATATTACCTCAGGTTAAGAACTTTGCTTCAGGTTGAGAACAGAAATTGTGTGGCGGTGGCGGAGCGGCAGCAGGAGGCCCCATTAGCTTCAGGTTAAGAACAGTTTCAGGTTAAGAACAGACCTCCAGAAGGAATTAAGTTCTTAACCCGAGGTACCACTGTATATTTATTTATGAATTATGCTGTAATTCTGCCTGTGGTTTACAGCACGTTATATTACCTGAGGGTCACACCCACAGCATTCATTTAAAGCTCATTTAATACACGTTCAAAGCACATGGCTCCCCACTGCCAGAAGTTTGGAAACCATAGTTTGCTCACTCACTGAGCCGCAACTCCCAGCACCCTTAACAAACTACAGTTCCCAGGCTTCTCTGGAGGAAGCCATAGACTTCAAATGTGTGCTAAACGTGCTTTGAATGTGTGGTGTTTATGCGGCCTGGGTCAAAGAGCTCATTCGTAAAGCTCACCATTGCTCTCTATTCTGAAAACCATCTAAAACAATCAAAATCATTTTGAGAGCATTTAAGACTGCTTTAAAATGTTTAAAAAGTTTGTTTCCCCCTTTCCTGCTGACTTTGTATCATGCCAAGACGACCTTCTCTCAAAGTGCATCTGGAGTGCTCTGACTCCATTTTTTAAAAATAGAAATGGCTCGTCCTAGTGGGGTTTTGTTAAAAATAACAATTGTCTCCGTTAATTTGCATTGTTTTGGTGTCCTTAGGAAGCTACCCCATTAGTTGAGATATCTTAATAAACAAATAATAATAGGATGAAATAGTGGGAACTGCAACAAAAAGGTGCTGCACGTCTTGTTTTAGTCATTCAGACATTCCTTCTTGAGGACACTCCATTCTTCCACTCTCTCCCTTGATTTTGTCCCCCAATGGTCCAACTGCATTCTGCGGCCATTGAGCATGCTCAGTTATCACTAAGTCATTTTTATTGACTCCCCTTCACCTTTTCATTCACTAATTTTTTGGGGGGGGGGGCATACTTCTGCAAACCTTGCGGCTCCCCCAAGCCTGCTGATATATCCCTGCTATTCATTTTTATTTATTTAACGATATTTACAGTGGTACCTCGGGTTAAGTACTTAATTCATTCCGGAGGTCTGTTCTTAACCTGAAACTATTCTTAACCTGAAGCAACCAGTTTAGCTAATGGGGCCTCCTGCTGCTGCCGGAGTATGATTTCTGTTTTCATCCTGAAGCAAAGTTCTTAATGTGAGGTATTATTTCTGGGTCAGCGGAGTCTGTAACCTGAAGCGTATGTAACCTGAGGTACCACTGTATATACAGTGGTGCCTCGCAAGACGAAAAGAATCCGTTCCGCGATTCTCTTCGTCTAGCGGTTTTTTCGTCTTGTGAAGCAACCCTATTAGCGGCTTAGCGGATTAGCGCTATTAGCGATTTAGCGGCTTAGCGGCTATTAAAGGCTTAGTGGCTAAAAGGCTATTAGCGGCTTAGCAGCTTAGAAAAGGGGGGGGGGAGCAAAAAAAAATCGCAAGACTCGCAAGACGAAAACGTCTTGCGAAGCAAGCCCATAGGGAAAATCGTCTTGCAAAACAAATCCAGGCAGTGTGAAGCAGATTGCCAAGAGCCTGATCCTGCCCAAAGCTTGACTCCTGCATCAGAAAATACCTTCATGAGCAACAGCACCCGTAACCTGATCATCAGAGAAAGAGGGAAGGATACGACAAGCGTGACACAACATGAAGCATAAATCTGAACACAGCTCACCAGGCACACATGATGGCACACCAGGAGGGTCTCAAAAACCCTTCTGGGTTTGGGGTGCCAACTTTGGTCAACTTTGGGGCACTGTGATATATTTGGCAGGCCACAAAACATGGCAGGCAGGCGATGTTTGCCGTGGCGTGTCGCAAAATTGTTCAGGTCAGCTAGGACCAGCGCCACAGTTACCTGGCGCTCTTGACAAGTCCTGTGTGGAAAATGTCACATTTCAAAATACGCTCAAAAGGGCTTTATTCTGTTGCTCGAAGGACTTCCTCAGCTGCAAATGTTGCTTTGTCTTGTCAAAGAAGCGCACGAGTTTGACGTGGGCCCCCCCATCCCAAAATTGGGCACGTGCCAGTCGGAAGTGTGTATCCCATGGTGCTTTGCAGCAGAAGGTCCCTCACAGCCAGCAGCGTCTCTTGTGAAAGAGAAGCGGGAAACAATGCACAGAGGAGAGGTGAATGGTGTTCTGTGAGTTTGTCCCCCTGCCCCCGCTGAGAACCAGAAACTCCTTCTGGCGTGGGCTGATGTCACAATACTCGTATACAAGCACAGAAGGGAGGCAGAAGGCAGCTGTGGGGAGAAGCGGAAGGAAAGCGGGAGAGAAAGATGGTGACTTTCCTGCTTTGGAAATCATTTTCTTTTTTCCAGAAGGAAGTGTGTGATGTGTAGAAAAGGGGGGGGGGAGGGAAATGTGCAACCAGGAGAATGCAATCTTTTTGGAAGCACAGCTGTTCATGGAGGCGCAGGTTAATTCTGTTTCCAGGGCAGCTGTCTACCAGCTCCATCTAGTACGCCGGCTGAGACCCAACCTGCCTGCGCACTGTCATGCCAGAGTGGTATATGCCCTGGTTATCTCCCGCTTGGATTACTGCAATGCACTCCAATCCAGAACACGGCAGCTAGGCTGGTGACTGGGAGTGGCTGCCAGGACCATATAACTAACACTGGTCCCAAATTTGGCTCCCAGTACGTTTCCAAGCACAATTCAAAGTGTTGGTGCTAACCTTTAAAACCTCAGCCCAATATACCTGAAGGAGCATCTCCACCCTCATAATTCAATCCGGACACTGAGGTCCAGCTCCGAGAGCCTTCTGATGGTTCCCTCACTGTGAGAAGTGAGGTTACAGGGGACCAGGCAGAGGGCCTTTTTGGTGGTGGCGCCCACCCTGTGGAACACCCTCCCTTCAGATGTCAACTATATGACTTTTGGAAGACATCTGATGGTAGCCCTTTACAGTGGTACCTCGGGTTAAGAACTTAATTCGTTCTGGAGGTCCGTTCTTAACCTGAAACTGTTCTTAACCTGAGGTTCCACTTTAGCTAATGGGGCTTCCCGCCGCCACCATGCTGGCACCACGCGATTTCTGTTCTCATCCTGAAGCAAAGTTCTTAACCCGAGGTAATATTTCTGGGTTAGCGGACTCTGTAACCTGAAGCGCCTGTAACCAGAGGTACCACTGTACAGGGAAGTTTTTAAATGTTTGAGGTTTCACTGTGTTTTTCTATTTTGCTGGATGTCACCCAGAAAGGCAGGGGCAACCCAGTTAGATGGATGGCATATAAATAATAAAGCCATTATTAGTTGTTGTTGTTATTATTATTATTATTAATGGACTTCAGCACTGCATGGTCTCAGCAAAACAGAAGGTGATGCAAGAGGAGGCAGCCATGCAGGTTCCTTTTCCTCTGGACAGGAGATCACCTGCTTGGCCGCCATCTTCTCAGATGCTGCAGAAGTCAGCCAGAGAGTGCTTTTAGAAAAAGACACATGAAAACAAAGCAAGACATCCAAAAGATACAAATAATTTGATTTTTTTAATTATCCATTTAACAAATGCTTTTCTAGCTTTTTTCTGCACAAATCCACTAATACGCAGCTCTAAGCTGAGTGTGTGTGGCACATTTTGGGCTCTTGCAGATAAAAACATGTTGCAAAACTTGCCAAACGCCCCCCCCCTCCCCATTAATAGATGCCTAAACTTGTGGCCCCTGTAAGCTTGGGGGCCTGACCCAAATGACCCTCCTGGATCAGCCCCACTGATTGGTCCCACCCGGACATATGCTTCGCAGATTTGAAAGGTGTTCTATCAAAGTTACGGTGATGTTGAGAATCCTTCACGATTTGCAATTAGCTTTCAGGCATGGGCCACCTCCCTGGTTTCATGCATGTAAAAATTTGTTTTCTATCAATAATTTAATAAATTCTTTTGCTTTACAACGATACATTCAAGTGACATTTTTTCTTTTCTTTTGGTCCCCCTCCCCCTTTTTTGGCGGAAACAAGAGTCACAAGACATTTCAGGATCAGTATACTTTAATATGGTATCAGTGTCAAAATACATTTCCTTATCAAGTTAAAAGTTCCCATACAGTTACAAGATTATAAATAAGAAATTCAACAATAGAGAGAGCATGAAATAATTACGACAATAGTTACGGTTAATATTTTAAGCACAGATTTTCTTTTACCCCCTTCCCCTCCCTCCCTCCCTCCCCACCCGCACAGTGTGTTTTTAGTAAATGGTTAGGGTACAACATCTTAATGCGGAAACTACAGAGATTAAAAATATAATAGCAATATTTAAGCGTGATTAACCCTTCAAGCACACGAATCATTACCACTTTAAAGAACTGCTTTGCTGCAGCCACAGGCTTCAGACCACTTACTCCAGAACTGCTACTGAATGTGAATGGGATTACTTTAAAGCAAACTGCTCAAGGTTGGTAGCTTGGTGGTGACGCTCTTAATTTATGCTTCTTCCTAGGGCTTAGCTACCGTTTTTCTCCCCCTTATGACAGTTCAGGCCACCATCCAGCCAGTTAAATACAGCAAAGAGCCAATTCACACATCTCCCAGAAGCAAACTCCGATTTGCTACTGACTGTATTACACTCAACCGGAAGATGCAGCCAATGAGTGCGATTTGATGATATATGTGTCAGCTATATTCACAGGTGCTTAATACTGGCTGAATCATGTCCTTTTGAAAACCAAAACCAAAAACCTAAAGTCCTTTAAATACCGTGGGCCGTACTATTTTGCTTTAAAAAATGCACTTCAGATAGAAAACTGCTCCCGAGCTTTGTGCAACGTAGCACAGGTGGAATATTAAGTCGGCACAAGGCCTGGCTGATTCATCCAAGGTCCACCGCTAAATTGCATGTAAGTAGGGCTTTTTGGCAAGGCTTTCCCTCTGTATCAGTGGGATTTCTCTCACTGATGCCACTCTCCCAGGTGGCAGTGGGACAGAGGACAGGGGAAGAATGCAAGGAGAGTTTCATAGGAGGAGCTTTTCCACCAGATCCCCTTTTTTTTGAGGGAGGGGGGTTGTAGCCACTGAAGACTACAAAAGCTCCAAGGGCACTAACCACGATCATTCCCTGAAAGCTGTTGTGTAACCCAGCAGAGAGGATCAGGCCAGAAGGGAATCCCAAATGCAATCTTTAAAGAAGTTTGGATTTTCCTTTCCCCCTCCATCATGTAAGTGAAAGCGAGGAATATATATATGTAGGTTTTGCAGGATGGATCCCTGAGCAGTCCAGATTCCTGAGCACATTTGCTCACAAATCTTTCCCTAAATAATGGCTTTCACAGCTACTTTCCCTTGGAGCAGGCATCCCCAACCTTCAGCCCTCCAGATGTTTTGGACTAAAATGCCCATCATCCCTGACCACCGATCCTGCTAGGGATGATGGGAGTTGTAGGCCAAAACATCTGGAGGGCCGCAGGTTGGGGATGCCTGCCTTGGAGGATCCTCAACAAATCAGGCACAATTCATTTAAGAGTCAAGCACTTTCCCCTCCATTTATTTTCAACAAGAAAGGTTAACACCCTCTCAGTGAAATCACTTTGAAGGTGAAGTGCTTCATTTTGACTGGATCGTGAACATTACATTAAAACTGGGCTTTCAGTGGGGTACGGCATCTCCAAAGGAGCGAGCTAAAATTATTGGGCTTGGATGGACAAAGCCAGTGCCAAAACTTTATAACTCCTTATGGGTTCTGTGCACCTCCACGGACCTCCATGTCCACTTCAGTGCTATGGAGATATCCCCAGGGGATGTGTGTTCAGACCTTCCCTCTTCAGCAAAAATAATGGGGAAAGGCTCCATATATGCATTGCACAACATATGGCACTCCGACACAGCTCTGTAGAAGTCAAGGTTTGCAATCCAGAGCCGGAGCTGTTATAACAGCAATAACATTGCTGTTATGGTTGCAATGGACTAAGACTCTGAAGAGCGCCTTTAATGATTGAGGCCGTGTATTCGCCATACATTTAAAGCTAATGGCTTTCGCCAAAGATTCACATGAACTGTGGTTTAAGAGTTCTGGGAATGGTAGCTTTGTGAGGGGTAAATGGTGGTTCCCGGAATTCTTTGGGGGGGATCCATGTGCTTTAAATGTACAGTGGGGCACACAGCCGAACACATGTGCTTATGAAGCCCACCTTAAGAATATTAGTTGTGCTCAAGTCCTGTGGAAATTAATGGCACTTGTGGGATGGTTTAGATGCATTTTGAGTCCTATTGATTTCAGCGGGCCTTAGTTATAAGTAACTTTCTCTGAACTGGAATTATGTTCAGGAGGAGGCATACATGGTTCTTGTTTGTAAGGGAATCCACAGGCTCTTCTAAATCTATGCTGATTTGCCCCAGGTACATTTATCTGGGTAAATAAAGCATAACGCCTAATATCACCATTATTTTCTGTCGCCCTGAATTTGCCCCTTAGCCCTTCCAACCTGGCCTTTCTCACTGAAGCTCAAAGGCTTTAATAAATATTTTTAAAATCTGCACCCCACAATTCCTTGAGCTTCTGTTATTGCTGGATTGAATATATGAAGTGTGCCTGTTTGCCCAGCAAAGGCAACGGGTCTTGCAGAGACTCCTTCCATTTTAAATAAATTCCTGAGCACCAACATTGGTTTGTTTTTGTTTAATAGCATTTCTGAAAAGTTCAGATTGCCGTTTCGATGGCCTACAGAAAAATCATTTGCACTTGAAAGGCTATCAACAATTAAAAAGTAAACTAAAAAGACAACAAACACCTTCCCACTCAGCCACTCCAGAGCCTAAAAACATTGATTTCCCCCAGTGTAACAAGTAGGCAAGCAAATATATATTTAGTTTACCTTTTTCAGCAAAAATTCAGTAGTGCATAGAAAGAATGTGGCTAACTAGCTGGAGGTGGCGTGGATGAATGCCAACCCCCAACTTAGCTGGGAATTAGCAGTTTTAGTAACAGCCTTTGGGCAAATCCTGCAACATCAGCAACAGCGTAAGAAAACTCTACCAAATCTAAGTAAAACGGTTCCCAAGAAGAAAAGTCATGGCTCTGCATCAATGTCTAAACAGGTATAACAAAGTACCAATATATGATAAACATTTAACCCAGTGAAAAAGGATCAGTCAGTTACACTTTGTGTAAAAAATATATATATGGAGAATTAATACACACAAGATGGGTTGAATTCCTTCCCCGCCCCACGTATTTCAAATTGTGCAGCGGCACCCTCTCTGCCTTCTCTCAGTTGTCCCCAACTGCCACCCGCTCCTAAATTCCTCACTTTGCCAGGCTGGTTCCTGAGGAGGGAGACACTGACCTAAAGGCGAAGGCAGTTGGCTGTCTTGGGATTCTTTCGCAGCACCGTGCTCTGAATCTAAGACAGCAGCCACGCCACCCCGCTTGTTTAATTAAGGAAACGTTGAGTTTATCCTGGGAATGGGGTAAGGTCTGGTAGGAAAGGCACCTCGATGTTGCTAAAAACAAAACAAAACCCATTGGCAGTTATTTGCCTGATAGCTTTGGCTCTTCCATATGCAAAAAAAGAAAAAAGAAAAAAAAACCACCAATCCTCAAATCCAAGGTCAATGCAAGACAGGCGGCTACATTGCATGATCTGAGAGATGCACACTAAGATCACTTTGCAATGCCACAGAAGGGCGCTCAGCCACAAGGCTCAGATTTCCCTCTTGTTTCATTATCCAGTCTACTACTTGGATTAGCCCTGCCTTGGATTAGCCCTGTATGGCTAGGTTAGTCCCGCCTCGGACAAAAACACAGCCCCAAGTTTTAGATATGTGACCTAAACTTAAGGGGAAAGGCTGTAATTTGCAACTTGGCAAGGACCAACCAACACGAAAGCTGCCGTTGGGTGTGTTAGAATTATGGACGTTTCATCGCTAGCTTTTTTTTTAATTGTTAAAAGGCCATAATCTGTGATTATTGTTTTTCCCCCCATGTTAGAAAATGCAGAGGAAAAACTAGGGGTAGGGCAACAAGTGCATTTCATCAGATTTGTTTATTTCACTTATCTTTGGCAATAAAATAAAATAAACCTTTGCAATAAACGGAGCCAAAGTATTACATAGAGGCGCGAGCGAACACACCGCAGCTTCTTTTTCTTTTATTAGCATGAATAATGAGGAAGTTTCAGAACACATAAATTACACAGCGGTGGGGAATCATATAATATAAATTTTCTAAGGAACGTCTTATCGAAATAGAAAGGGATTGGAAATACAGTAGATGCAAATAAGGAAAGTGAGTAACTTCACAGAAAGGCCACTATTTGGTGACGTGGACAAGTTCAATAGTTAAGTAAAATCTTGTAAAAGTGTAATCAGTATTAGAAATTGTCTACTTGCAAAAATAGATTTAAAAACTGCAGCTGGTTTGTTTTTGTGGTTTTTTTGGACGGTATGGGCCAGGGAATGCTGCAAGGCTGCTTCAGGTCGCCTGGTCGAGAGCTCGGAGCAAATCGCTGCCTTGCAGGAGCGTCGAACTCCCGAGAACTGGGACGTTAACCTCACAGTCATATCGGGTCAGTTCCGGCAACAAATAGGGTTCCAAGGATGAGCCGAGCAGGCGACTTGTCACTCCTGAAACGAGAAGATTTAGATGTTGAGCGGCCTTCTTTTATTTATTTTGGTTCAGGCTTACAATTTCTGCCTGGTACAAGAAGAAAACACCATACATCCCCTTTGAGCCCTAAATGGCCTCGGCCCAGTATACCTGAAGGAGCGTCTCCACCTCCATTGTTCTGCCTGGACACTGAGGTCCAGCACTGAGGGCCTTCTGGTGGTTCCCTGGCTTAGTCATGCTGGCCACATGACCCGGAAGCTGTACGCCAGCTCCCTCGGCCAATAAAGCAGATGAGCGTCGCAACCCCAGAGTCGGCCACGACTGGACCTAACGGCCAGGGGTCCCTTTACCTTTACCCTTTATTGGGGGGCGGGCCAGGGTCTGACCAAGATCAGGGCCAGGCAAGTGGCATGAACCAAGTCTTAGGTGAGCTCCTGCCTGCAACCACCGGCCTCTTCCCCACCCACTCCCTGCCGCCCATTGGAAAACAGTCCCTCCAAGTTCGTGTTATGGTTTGCGACAGAACTCACCTGACATCCTATGACCTTGTGGCACACTGAAGTCCTGATAAGGGGGGCAGTAAAAGTGTGGGGAGAAGGCAGCTTTGGGGATGTTGGCAGAGTTTCTCAAAGAGGCCGGCGGATGCCGTGGCTGCAGTTGCTGCTGCCCCATATTCATAGGGGTTTGGCCTGGCCCTCTTTGCGGGTTGCAAAGGAACTCATCTGCAAATCAAAAGCAAAAAACGGGGCTTCAAAAAGGGTGTCCGCTTTTAGAAACACAATTCCGGAAACAAGATTTCCCCCCACGTTTGTCCAGGAGTCAAGAGAGCAGGCTGACACTGGCATGTGCATCTGCCTGCTTAGACTGTTTCGATATTGTGGAATATTGCACGTCAATATTAGTGTTGTGATTGTTGTAATCCAAACGGTACCTTAGGGCGTGTAATGAATTGTAAGAATAATGACGATGATTTATTTGTTAAAATGTTCTTACAGTGCTATTCCATAGAAGATTTCAGAGTGGCTTACAAAAAATACATACAACCATACAGTGAAAACATATAAAATAAGTAAAAAACAAAACAAAAACCCCACACATCAATTAACCATTGTGGACAGACGTGTTCTTAAAGCCTTTCCTCCTCCCAGGAGGGGAGGGCTTGTGAGCGGGAGAGCTTCAACTCCAGGGCTGGCGCCACGCCCCTCCCCGGTTGGGCACCCAATAGGGAAGCTCGGCGGGGGCGTGGCTTGCTGCTCAAACGCAGCCGCGCCAGCCATTCCCACCATTGCACACACATTTTCTTCGAGTCAGTGAAAACATATAAAATAAGTAAAAAACAAAACAAAAACCCCATACATCAATTAACCATTGTGGACAGACGTGTTCTTAACTGCCTGCATAAAGGTAAAGGGACCCCTGACCATTAGGTCCAGTCGTGGCCGACTCTGGGGTTGCGGCGCTCATCTTGCTTTATTGGCCAAGGGAGCCTGCATACAACTTCCAGGTCATGTGGCCAGCATGACTAAGCCGCTTCTGGCGAACCAGAGCAGCGCACTGAAACACCATTTACCTTCCCGCTGGAGCGGTACCTATTTATCTACTTGCACTTTGACGTGCTTTCGAACTGCTAGGTTGGCAGGAGCAGGGACCGACCAATGGGAGCTCACCCCGTGGCGGGGATTCAAACCGCCGACCTTCTGATCAGCAAGTCCTAGGCTCTGTGGTTTAATCCACAGCGCCACCCACATCCCCAGCTGCCTGCATAGCCTGGCGGAATATAAGAGTTTTCAGCAGCCATTTTCAAGTTAAAACAAAAGGCACCTGCTAACTCTAGTTCAGTACTGTTGACCCAGGGTTTCTGGCGGAGGGGGCGGCATTCTCAGCTCTACCTGGATATACTGGGAGGTGGAGCCCAGGACCTCCTGCATTCAAAGCAGGTGCTCTGAAGCTGGGCTGCAGCCCTTTCCCAAAGAACTGCTGTATAATCTCAGGAAGTTGTATCTATGGATGTATGATGGTGGCTCACATTCACTCATGCAAGGTGCCACTGGAGGCTGCAAGTCATGCTGTCCTTGTGAGCTCCCCAGAGATCTGGCTCAGTGTGGATATAAATCAATGACTTAAAAAAAATTTTTTTTTTTTAAAAAGATCAGATTTTTAAAATTTAAATTGGATTTTATTTAAATTGGATTTTTTGGGGGGGAATATTTCTAAAGATAAGTAAAGGTAAAGGTACCCCTGCCCGTACGGGCCAGTTGTGTCCGACTCTAGGGTTGTGCGCTCATCTCACTTAAAAGGCCGGGAGCCAGTACCAGCGCAGCACACGGAAACGCCGTTTACCTTCCTGCTATAAAGCGGTACCTATTTATCTACTTGCACTTAAGAGTGCTTTCGAACTGCTAGGTGGGCAGGCGCTGGGACCGAAAGATGGGAGCTCACCCCGCCGCGGGGATTCGAACCGCCGACCATATGATCGGCAAGTCCTAGGCACTGAGGTTTTACCCACAGCGCCACCCGCGTTCCTTTCTAAAGATAGTTTTCTATTTAAGTTACATTATAGTCCAAAGGTTATTCATCAGGAAATAAGGATTTGTTTTAAGTTTTTCATGTGTCTAAGATTTTTTTTTAAAAAAACCCCGTTTAACCACATCAGTTAACAAACATTAGTACATATGCTATAATGCTACTGTTTTAGTTGAACAGATTGTTTAAATTGTTATTAAGGAAATGATTATTTTCCTCCTTCCAATAAAGTACAGCAGAAAAGTTGTTCAAATATAAACAGTTAACTTATTAAACCTCACAATTATTTCATAATTATCTCTCTATGTATTTCTAATAGTAAAACCAAATCAGTAATTTTTGATATAACTGTAAAAACTACTCTGAAAATTTATTATTCCAAAAATGAAACCTTCCTCTGGTTGTAAATATTAGGTTTACACCAGCAAGAATGAGTCTTTCTGTAAAAAAGTGATTTAAATCAAGTCTTACTGACTAGTGATTTAAATCAGGTCTTACTGACCAGCGATTTAAATCAATTTGATTTAAATCAAATCCACGCTGGTCTGTCCACCCTGGGAAAACAGAACGCTGGCAAAGATGGACCATTTGCCCATCTGGTCCCACAATACTCTTCTTAAGGAGATTGAAGTTAGTGCAGAAAAACAGACAGTGAGCATAAGATGTGGCAAAAATGAAATGTAAAGGCAGGGACTTCATCTGCAGGGCAAGTTTTGTGTTCTGTCACCAGCTGCCCAACAGTGGCATAGTGGACCCCATGTGACTCCATTTGGTTATACTGAATTACCTTTCATTTCTTTAAAAAAAGGGTCTTACCATTAAGGACACTTGTGCTGAGTGACTTCTTCTCTGTAAGTAATGCACAATTTTCACCTCTGAGGATTTTCATCCTTTTCCACATTAAGTGTGTTGGGTTAATGCCAGATGTTTCTCCTTGTATCTATAGATGGGGGGAGGGGAAAGAGAAGGTATAAGCCTGACAAGAAAAGAATATTGTTTAAAAAAACAAACTCATTTTTGTTTTGAGGCCATAGAAGGGAACTTAGGAAATTGTCTTACTCCAAGTTGTTAGCATGCTGCCAGTGTTTTATATCACTGTTGGGGAGCTATTTTTGTTGTTGTTGATTTTTCCCAGTATGTTGTGTGGAATACTAATGTGTTATATGAAACACACACATACACACAAATGTAAGTCGCTTGGAGACCCTTTGGGTGACAAGCAACTAGCTCACACTGATTAAGTATCTCCAGGGAGCAATCCGGATTCTTGGAAATGTTGGGGACTGAACCCAGGACCTTCCACATGCTAAGCAAATGCTCTTCCACTGAGCTATGGCCCTTTCTCAAAAAAGGCAGTCTTTGCAAAGGACAGATTACCCCACTCAGGTGTTGAAAGGCTTGCTCTTCATAGTCCAGCTGCCTCTTCAGCTTCAAACTGTTGGCAAGAGCAATCCGCGCAGGGTTTATATCCATGCCCCGCTGCCCAAGGCACTCCAGCGACCTATCGAGACAAAGCCATGGTTGCATTTGAAAAACAAAACACTGGAGAAGCATCTTTCCTCAAGCCAAGCTTCAAACCAGAACAGTGAGACTTGCTGACCTGCAGAGGCCTCTTGTTCCTAACTTAGGTTGCTGTTGGATTCCTGGGAAAAGACTTGGGATGTCCTCCTTGAGCAAGGATGTGGATGGTGGTTCTCCAGCTGCTGGTGGACTGCCAACATCACTGGCCACTCTCCCTGCTGACTCTGGAGCCACCCAACAACCTCTGGAGGACCACAAATGCCTGTCCCTGGGAGACAACTCAGTGACTGTAGAGAACAGCTGTAGCATACACAACCGACGAGTCCAATACCAACCCGCATAGTTTATTCAAGCTGCAGTATTCTTTCTGCTTCAATAGCAACCTGCACTCCCCATCAGGAAGAATGCTTTAGGCATGAATGAAGGATGCGGATTGACCGTGGAGACTTATTTAATCGTTTTTGTGTATCACAGCTGTTTTCCGCAGACAGTATCTGTTGCCAAAGCACTGCTTGCCCTTTGTGCTGTGGTAGACAATTCACAATGCCTTGCTGGTAGCAAAGGCACGAGGTCAACAGAAGCAGTCTGTTTTTCCTTACGGCCTGTCACGTCAGGCTAAGGTGGCATGTGGCAGTGTGAGAATGGCATCATCCCACACCACTATGACAACATTTGGAAGGCTGGAATGTCGTAGATGAGGTCAATGGGCTGGTTATGGTTTGAAGAGACAAGGCCGCTTTGCTGAAGCTAAACACGTCCAGCCCAGTCAGCGATTGGATGAGAGGCCACCTGGGAACCATGTAAACTTCCCCCACCTCGAGTTTATTTATTTATGCCATTTATATATCACCTTTATCTTGCTCTCAAGGTGGTGTACACGGTCCTCCTCCTCCCTATTTCATCTTCACAACAACCCTGAGAGGTAGGCTAGGCTAAGAGATGGTGACTGGCCCAAGGTCACCCAGTGAGCTTCATGGCTGAGCAGGGATTCAAACCCTGCTCTCCCAGGGCCTAGTCCGACACGCTAACCATTGCACCACACTGGCTCTTCCACGATAGAAAGCTGGGAAGCAAATGTAATGAATCCGGAGTGTGGAGCCCTCCAATAGGATCATTTCCCTCCCTTCCTAGATGAACAGCTACTGGGCGGAATGGCTTTACGTAACTGGTCCCACCCACGTGATTCTGTCCTATCAAATGTTGCTGCAGCTGTACTGGATTACGTCAGCAGCTAAACTGCTGCAATTAACATGTGAAAGATCCCTAGCTGGCTGAAATCTTCTTTTTTTTAAGTGGCCAATGCAAGTGTGTACTTGCACACAGACCCTTAGGCCAAGGCGGGACCTGCGGCCCTGCAGACCTGTGAGGGGACTAAAACTCCCATTAACCACTGGCTATGCTGCCATGGCTATGCTGCCACTGGCTATGGACGCGGGTGGCGCTATGGGTTAAACCACAGAACCTAGGACTTGCCAATCAGAAGGTCGGAGGTTCAAATCCCTGCGACGGGGTGAGCTCCCATTGCTCGGTCCCTGCTCCTGCCAACCTAGCAGTTCGAAAGCACGTCAAAGTGCAAGTAGATAAATAGGTACTGCTCCGGCGGGAAGGTAAACAGCGTTTCCGTGCGCTGCTCTGGTTCGCCAGAAGCGGCTTAGTCATGCTGGCCACATGACCCAGCCAGTAAAGCGAGATGAGCGCCGTAAACCCAGAGTCGGCCACGACTGGACCTAATGGTCAGGGGTCCCTTTACCTTTTTTATGCTGCCTAAGGCTGATGGGAGCTGCAATCCTGCAGCATTTGGGGAACCACCAGTTCCCCACCCATCTTAGCCCATGCCTAAGGTTTATTATTATTATTATTATTTTTATTTATTTAAATCAGCCATACTATAATCACATGGTTTTTAAATTATGAGAACCTCTCCAAGAAGACATGCTGACCTCTTCCCGACCCTTTGAAAAGCAGATCTGCTGGCAACATTTTGTTTCTTTTTTTCTTCTTCCTGGGACAATTAACTTCCCCTTAAGGTCTCTACTTAAAAGTATATTGCTATCGGTGTTCCTCCTTTTCGTTTCCACCACTTGGCGTCTGGGCCAAAAACGGAAAGCCTAGTCACTGTTTCACCTTATTCTGAACGTGCTCGTCTATTAAAAGTCATTAACGATTTAAGGCTCTGTTTAGGGAAACCCATTAGGGACACACTTTCAAAAGTTCCAAGTCCAAATGGAACCAAGCGAAGGTTGGTCAGGGCTTTCAGAAATGGCTGGACAGATGTCCTAGTGGCTTGTTTTTGGCTACTGGCTGGTAGGGGGAGGTTTCCCAAGGCTGTTCCACCCCCCTCCAAGTTTTAAGGTTTTGATATACCGTATTTTTCGCTCTATAGGACATACTTTTTCCCCTCTAAAAATTAAGGGGAAATGTGTGTGCATCCCATGGAGCGAATGCAGGCTCCTTGGCTTCAGCGATAGCAATGCAAAGCCTCCGAAGCACAGAGGGAGCGCTCCCTCCGTGCTCTGGAGGCTTCGTGTTGCTTTCACTGAAGCCTGGAGAGCGAGAGGGGTCAGTGCACACCAACCCCTTTCACTCTCCAGGCTTCAGGTTTCTTTTGCTGAAGCTGGGAGAGCAAGACTCTCCTGCTTTCAGCAGAGAGGGAGAGCTGCGCAGCGCCCCTTCAGCGAAGCGGGAGGAGAAATAGAAGGGGCTCCGTTTCTCCTGCCGCTTTGCTGAAGGGGCGCTGAGCAGAGAGGGGGAGATTTTTTTTCTTGTTCTCCCTCTCTAAAACCAGGTGCGTCTATGGTCGGGTGCGTCCTATAGAGCAAAAATACGGTAATTCACACACTCCCGTGGGATTTTCTACGGGGAGCTGGTTTCTGGCAACAAAGGGCCCAGTTCTCCACCTTCTCAACATAATGAATGAATGAGCTCAAACCAGCTACCTAAATCCACACACTCTTTCCTCCGAGTTACCTTTTCTTATATAAGTTCATATCAGGCAGGTGCAGCGGTGGCCCCGATGGAGAGCTAGCTATGGATCCCGAACACTTATTGACCGCCGCTCTCTGTTTCGTAGGGGCGTATTGTAAGGGTGGGTCAGGGGGCCACTGTGTGTTGGGTCTCCCACCCATTGAAGACAGAGGAGTGCTGGCTTGGGCATAGTAGGGCAGCAAAGAGGATGGCTGGCTTCCGCCGTTCAAGAAGGGTGGTGGTGGCAGAGTCCCCTGGCCCGTGTTGACGTTTTTGTTAGACATCGGCTGGCAGTATTTCTCCGGGAAGAACTGGTCTTGCGAGGGAGGAACAAGGGGCTGGAAGAGGTTGCTCATGTTGCTTAAGCTCTGCTGAGTGAGCTGGGCGCTTTCCGAGAGGGGTCGCTCCTCTTGACAGATCGGGCTGAGTTGGAAATCTTCTCCGTCCATCGGAATGTAAGGAGCCAAAGTTTCAAGGTCCAGTTCGTTGAAATCAGTCTGCACAGAGAGAAGGGACCAGGGAAGACACCGTGATTGCAACAATACGAAAGAAAAATTATCCTGGAAGAAACGTTTCTCCTCCTCATTCCTAGAACAATCTTTAACACTGTTGTGCTGCCTTCCTCTATGTGGGGCTACCTTTGAAGGTGACCCGGAAACCACAACTAATCCAGAATGCGGCAGCTAGACTGGTGACTGGGAGCGGCCGCCAAGACCATATAACACCGGTCCTACACTGGCTCCCAATACGTTTCCGAGCACAATTCAAAGTGTTGGCGCTGACCTTTAAAGCCCTAAATGGCCTCGGTCCAGTATACCTAAAGGAGTGTCTCCACCTCCATTGTTCAGCCCGGACACTGAGGTCCAGCGGCGAGGGCCTTCTGGTGGTTCCCTCGCTGCGAGAAGCCAAGTTACGGGGAACCAGGCAGAGGGCCTTCTCGGTAGTGGCACCCGCCCTGTGGAAGGCCCTCCCACCAGATGTCAAAGAGAAAAATAACTACCAAACTTTTAGAAGACATCTAAAGGCAGCCCTGTTTAGGGAAGCTTTTAATGTTTAATAGGTTATTGTATTTTAGTGTTTTGTTGGAAGCCGCCCAGAGTGGCTGGGGAAACACAGCCAGATGGGCGGGGTATAAATAATAAATTGTTATTATTATTATTATTATTCCTCAACTTGACGCTTTCCAGATGTTGGCTGAATCCAACTCCCATCAGCCTCAGCCAGCATGGTCAGGCATGCTGGGAGTTGTAGTCCAAAACATCAGGAAGGAACCAGGCTGGAGAAGGCTACTCCCGCTGATGAGCAAGAAAGTAAGAAGCTGCCAGAGTCAGACCATTGGTTTTCTAGCTCAGTAATGTCTACAAACTGATAGGAAGCAGTTGTCCAGGATTTCAGGCAGGAGTCTCATCTAGTCCTGCCTGGAGATGGTGGGGATTGAGGCTGCTCTGCTTCTGAGCTACAGTCTTTCCTCAAATGCAGGCATACGCAAACTCAGGCCCTCCAGATGTTTGGGACTACAACTCCCATCATCCCTGACCACTGGTCCTTTTAGCTAGGGATGATGGGAATTGTAGTCCCAAACATCTGGAGGGCCGGAGTTTGCCTATGCCTGCCCAAATGTGATGTAACAAAAAATAAAAAGATAGCCTTAATTAAGGATTCTGAGCTTTCCCCCCCTGTTCAAAATGGTGCTGGTTTCCTTCACATCTTGCTTTCTCTATCAATACACAGCCCCTGCACTCTGTTCTCTTGCAGTGCTGGTGGCCCAAAGGAGTAAGCATTAGCTGCCAAAGAGATGTGTGCGCTACACACTGATGATGATGCTATATTTTCCTGCTGGCTTCTCTTACCTGTGAGTTGCACTGATTCTTGGCATCCGTGTCCAAGGCAAAAAGTTTCTCAATCATCTCGATCTTCAGGTCTTCGTCTAAGGAAGTGTAATAGTCTCCGGGGCTGCTTGGCTGCAGAGTAAGAAAGGCAGAGCAGACTATCAGAGGTCTGCAAATAACCACTTGCCTCATCATAAGAATTTCATCCAGGGAAGCTTTACCAAAAGCAAATCTTTGATTTCTCGTTGGCCACAAACGACTGCCATGTAGGCAGGTGGGGAAGTAGATATTTTTTACAAGGCCTGCTTGTCAAAAAAGCAGCACCTGCCTGCTTGCACTAGGGGTGCATGGGTTCCCCTATATTCATTTGGAAAGGGATTGGGGGATTTCAGTGTGTGAAATATGGGCAAAGCCCTCGCGCATACACATACAAAGCCCTTTGATCCAAGGCACCTGAAAGGAGTTTGAAGCTGTGTGCACCTCTCTCCCCTTCTGGACCTTCTCCTTGGTGGTACTCAGTGCACAGCATCACTTTCCTGATGGAGATGTTAAGAACCTACGAAGAGTCCAATGGCCTGTCTAGTCCAGCCTCCTGTTCTCAGTGGCCAACCAGATGCCCATGGGAAGCCCACGAGCAAGACCTGAGCATAAGAGCCCTCTCCACCAATGCAATGGCCACCAACCTCGATGGCTTTCAAAGTGAATTGGGGAAATATATGAAGGAGGAGGAGATCATTGACTACTAGCCAGGACGGTTATGCTCTGTCTCCATGGTTAAGAGGCAGTATATTTCTGAATACCAGTTGCTGGAAGCCACAGGAGGGGAGAGTGCTCTCGCACTCGGATCTGTGATGGCCTGGGACTCGGGCTCGGACTCGGAACCAGAATAGTCTCAGTCCGCACCGGATCCTTTGCCTCAGGTGGCATCAGAACCAAGTCTAGGGCCTGATTCTGAAGAGCCCCAGTCTGCACAGGTTCCCCTGCAACAAGCACCAGCTGAGCCGAGTCAGGCGCCTGAGCCTGCCCTGGCTCCAGATGCGGGGATGACCTCATTGCCTTCAGCTGGGCCATCACTTACAGATGCTCCACTACCAGTTGGGTCAGGAGAGGCTGAGGCGGCCTCTGGGTCTAGTAACCCACCGACGTCTCCCGAGCTGCAGAGACTGAGGTCTGAGAGAAGGAGAGACCTGAGTACTCGCAGGAGGAGTACTCGCCTTCGGGCGAGACAGGGAGGTGAGTACTGGGGGATCAGGACCGGCTGTTACCCCGACAAAGATAAAAGGCTGTCGGATCCCGCCCCAGGTTGTGGGAGCAACATTGCTGTTTGCCAGAACCTGCCTGAGATCCTGTGCCTGATCTTGCCTGTTTTTCTGCCTTGTGTCCTGCCTTGGCCCTGCCGGATTGACTCCTTGTGGAATCCTTGGATTCGGGACCGGACCTGGACCGTGTTACTTGGGTTACCCGCGGGCCCAGCACAGGATCATGCTTTTGGGTTTGCCATTGTGAAACAGGATGCTGGACCGGTCGGATCCTGCCAAGTAAATCTCTACTGTCATCATCATTTGCTGTTGGTTTTGGCTACAGGAGAATAATGCAGCTACTCTTCTGGAAATAATCTCCCCTTTTTTAAAAACAAGGAAACAACAAAACTGGTATTGTAGCCGCTGTTGGTGTTCATGAAAGAACCACACATGCCCCTGAGGCACAACATGGCCGCAGCCCTGCGCGTGAAAACAACAAGGTCATCGCTCAGTGCAAAGGGCTTCCTTACAGTGGAACAGCTGCTGTTGCTGCTGGCGCTGGGAGTGCTGCTGCCAGGTGCAACCTGGGGCAGTGTAAAGGACGGCACACTCAGCTTCTCGGCCTGTGGAGCTGGAGCCTTCGCTTCCGGAGGCCACTGCTTGTTTGGGGTCATCACAGCTTTGTTGTAGGAAGAGATTTCCTCAAACTTTTGCGTCCCTGAAATTTAAAGATACGCAAGGTCAACTCATCTGCGCAGCCTACAGTCCCCAAGACATCGTTTTAGGGGAAAGAACAAGCTGCACGAGCCTGAAATCATCCGACGTGATGGTCCTCCTCACATCACAAAGGACAGTACAGCTAAGTCTTGGTTTAGTATAAATAGGTGTTAAGCCTGATCCGATCGTCATTAGTGTTTTTCTGAGGTCAACGCTATGCAAACAAAGGACTTTCTCATACTGGTGTCTATAATTCTTCATTGATGGTGGCTGCTCACATTACTCCCCTCCCCATACCCGCTGATGTGGGTTATTTCCTATATCTGATCTTCACACAGTGTTTTATCTAAATCAGGGACATCCAACTCCCAATACACTGCAATCTACTCCCAGTATAAAAAAACTGACAGTGATCTACCCATTGTTGTTGGATAGACCAAAGAGCTTTTTTGGGAAGCTAAAATTGTTGAGCTTTTATTTAGGAAGGCAAAGTTTTGTGTGTGTGTGGTTGTTGTATTTTTTGGAGGGGGAGAAAATCACTGAGGGGCTAGAGATCGACCAGGATCTACCAGGAACACCCTGCGATCTACCGGTAGGTCACGATCTACCTGTTGGACATGCCTGATCTAAATGAATTACACACATCATTGGTTTGTGAATTTCAGCTCTTCGGAAATTCAAAGGGTCTGTTTGCTGCAGAGGTGATTCTTTGTGCATGGCAGAAAAGGAAGTGGGTGCTTAATTTGAAAGATCACATGTAGTTAACTAGGGACACCTGTGCCCACACAATAGTATATTCATGCAGTCATATCCACAAATGACTTTGGCTCATAACATAGCCTCCAATCTGGAGTCTGCTTGGTTGTTTGTAGGTTTGCCTTTGAAGAAACCGAATGGCAAAGATGCCAAGGCCAGATTCCTCATGGTTTGATTTTAATTTATTTTCATTAACTCCGGTTAGAACAAACCACAGTTCCTCACGCTCGTTTGCAACATGGAACTGCAGTTTGATAGAAAATGAAAACACAAAGTCCAAGGCTCCCAACAGCTTGTTTGTTGGATTCCAACAACATTTGCAGGGTACCAAGTTGGGGAATGCTAATATTGACCACAATCTAAATCCATTTTCTTAGGCTACAAAACTACAGCCAAGTGTGCTTCCTTGTATTAGTTAAATAAGTACCATATAGAGCTGACCTGAGCATCTAAAATATTTGCTTACTGTAACGATTTATGAGAGATGTATCAATCTACCAATAACCTACTGGTTAATTATTGTGCAAAACAGAAGAAAAGGTGGTTTACCTCCCCAGAACATTACTAACCAAAGTCAAGAGAAATAATAGCATCGCCAGGTGTTGGAGCCAGCTGTGCAAGTTCTTCAGGTTCTTCTTTCAGCTTGGTGAACAAGAAACCACTCTTTTCTGCCACGGGGACTCCGTTATCAAACATAGGATTCATTGCCATCATGTGCGGCTTAAAGAGCGATTCTGTCTGATCCATGGAGAACACGATATCATTGTTCTCTATTTCACTAACAAGAACAAAATCAGGTGGTTTAGAATAGTTTGTACTCCGATGAAGAATGTCCACAAGCAAAGAGTTCACTTAATTAAAGCGAAAATTCAATTTTACCAAGCAGGCACCTGGATTTAGATGCTTAACCTCTGACAACACACTTTGTTCTGACTGCCACGTAGTTGGCTGTGTGCCTACCTATCGGTGGAAATGGACAGTTTTAGGGGCGAAAGGAACAACCAGATTCCCACAGGGATGATACCAACAGGACCATCATGCACATTGTGAGTTGAGAGGGGCCTCCTTTTTCTTGGGCAAGCAAAGTTGGGTCTGAGGTCAGGAACTAGCAGCTGAACATCCTGTGTGAGGTCTGACCTATGTTAAACAGCTCAGGACTGCAATACCTCAAGGACCGCCTCTCTCCTTATGAACCAACCTGGACCCTGCTATCTTCTTCTGAGAACCTTCTTCGTGTGCCTCCTCCATGGGAGGTCGGGAGGGTGGCAACACAAGACAGGGCTTTATCTGCAGTGGGTCCCTATTTGTAGAATGCTCTCCCTAGGAAGGCCTGCCACCTTCATTATACACCTTTAGGCGCCAGGCAAAAGCATTCCTCTTCAATCAGCCCTTTGGTTGATTAATCGTCTATGGCCTTTTAAATGTGTTTGTGGGAGGCAGGGGGTTATTGGTTTGTTTTTCTTCCTATTTTCACTTTGCGTTTTGGGTTTTTGATATTGTAATTTTATGTTGTGAACTGCCCTGAGATCTACAAATAAAGGGTGGTATACAAATAAAATAATAATAATAATAATAATCATCTTAGAACGGGGACGCGGATGGTGCTGTGGGTTAAACCACTGAGCCTAGGGCTTGCCGATCAGAAGGTCGGCGGTTCGAATCCCCATGACAGGGTGAGCTCCCGTTGCTCGGTCCCTGCTCCTGCCAACCTAGCAGTTTGAAAGCACGTCAAAGTGCAAGTAGATAAATAGGTACCGCTCCAGCGGGAAGGTAAACGGCGTTGCCGTGCGCTGCTCTGGTTCGCCAGTAGCAGTTTAGTCATGCTGGCCACATGACACAGAAGCTGTACGCCAGCTCCCTTGGCCAGTAAAGCGAGATGAGTGCCGCAACCCCAGAGTTGGTCATGACTGGACCTAATGGTCAGGGGTCCCTTTACCTTTACTAATCTTAGAACAAGGATGGGGAACTTCCAGGTGTTGCTGGATGCCAACTCCCATGGTAAAAAGGTCAAGGACCCTTGGACAGTTAAGTCCAGTCAAAAGCGACTATGGGGTTGCGGCGCTCATCTCGCTTTCAGGCCGAGGGAGCTGGCATTTGTCCACAGACAGCTTTCCAGATCATGTTGCACTTCTGGTGCAACGGGACACCGTGACAGAAACCAGAGCACACGGAAATGCGGTTTACCTTTCCACAGCAGCAGGACCTATCCATCTACCTACACTGGCATGCTTTCGAACTGCTAGGTTGGCAGGAGCTGGGACAAAGCAACGGGAGCTCACCCCATTGCAGGGATTTGAACCGCTGGTCTTGGGCAAACCCAAGAGGCTCAGTGGTTTAGAAAACAGCGCCACCCACATCCCTAATAATAATAATATTCTTAGAACAAGGATGGGGACCTTCCAGGTGTTGCTGGATCCCAACTCCCATGAGCCCCAGCTAGACCAAGAGCTGGGGACGAGGGGAGTTGTAACCAGCACATCTGGAGGGCCTGTGGTTCCTCAGCCCTGTTTTAGGATTCCGGCGGACTTACCTGAGAACATAGTTGACACAGATGATGCACTGAGGTTGCAGGTTGCGTGTATTGTAGATGACTGTTCCTTGGGTCTCTAGCCACACGTACCCACCATGCTTGGCAAGCATGCGGTACTGCCCAGTGACCACTTGACCTTTTGCACACACTTTGGGGGGGGGGAGAGAAGGGAGGAAACAAATAGGAGTGACCAAGTCAAAATATTGCCAGGTGCAGCATGCATTAACATGACTTTATAAATAGCCCCTTTCACAGGAAAAAAACAAACAAACTCCCAGCCCTCTCACTTAGAACTACAAAAATACATGCTCCAATAGGTCTTAGAGAGTATCTCGTGTTTTGCTTTTGCTGCAACAGCCCAAGATAGGTGTCCCAATACCATTTCATACACTTTTTCAAATCTAAGTAGGGCTTTCTGCATCCTGTGATTTTGTGAGCGTGCCACAAAAATACACCCAGGAATATTGTGTGCAGGTGTGGGATTCCTGATAACCTGTGATTTCTTTGGGTGTTTTTTTGTTTTGTTTTTAAATTAAAAGCAAGTTTTTCGCCCATATGGCTGACAAGCGCTACTTAGAACATGCCTGCTGAACCAGTGAGGGGTTGATTCTCAGAATGAGGATGGTGTTTCTGTGGCCTATAGCTCTTACTGTCAGAAAGTTTCTCCTGATGTTTTAAGTCAGAATCTCTTTTCTTGTAACTTGGAAGTCGTGAACTCTTTCCGGGGGAAAATCCACACTCCTTGCTCCATCCACTTTGGCCTCTGGTTCTGGCCCCAGTCAGCATGTGACCCTTTCCCAGAACAGAATATGGCCCCTGGATTGAAAATGGATTCCCACCCCCGGTTTAGACCGTAGGAGCTGCTAACTTTGGCTGCTCCTATTCCCCTTTCCTGTGTGGCTGCTCACACCAATGCTTTCAAAGTGCTGCGAAGCCACTGGAGGTGACGTCCAAGACGCACGCTTTGCTTGCCTTAACTGCTGCATTAAGGATATTCAAAGGGGACAACGCACAGCCAGAACGTCTGGAGGGCTGGTGGGGGTTAGGAAAAAAGACACCATCTCCACCCACCCACCACGGGCTGCCATCTGCCACTGCAACTGATTTATATCATTCTAATTGCCTTAACTATACATTGCTTTAATTGCTGTTCGCTGTAAACCGCCTTGGGAGCTGTTAGGGTTGAAAAAGCCGGGTCTGTGGGAAAAAAAGCCCTTGATGCTTTGTAGGAAGATTAAATGTCTGTGCTATCTAAATTGCAATGACTCCCTCCCAGCTCCCAGTGTCTCTACGAAGCATCATTTGGGCTGCAAAGGGGTTGTTTGACTTGAAACACCCAGCCCCAGCTTGTATTTAGACTGCCTTGTAAAGCAGGGTTGCCGTATTTCAAAAAGTGAAAATGCGGACACAGTTTTTGAGCTATTTTTTTAGGAGACTCGCCAAAAGAAATCAACATTTCCAACATGGATTGCCACACCCCCAGATTTTCTTGCACATTTTAACCAATTTTCGGAAATTCCACCCAAGCGCTGTTTCCGACGGGCGAATGCCGGATATGTCTGGGAAATTTCGGACGTACGGCAGCCCTATTGTAAGAATCTTGAACATGGAATCTTGGGCTTCTGGTACCATCGTAGGAAATGGTAGGTTAGGATTCTGGTAGAGGGCTACTCCACATCAGAGCAAAATGTGGCCTGTCTCCCCATTAACACAGAGACATCCACATGACATTCTCACCATCCCAGTGTTCTCCAGACCTTCTCCCCTTCAAATGCTGGGTTTTTTGATCCTCCGAATGTGCAAAACAGAAAGCATTTTTAAAACCCTGCATTTAAAGGGGGGAAAGCTCCACATTTTTCTCCGGTGTGGACAAGCCCTGGGAGAGAGTGACAGAACCAAATGGGCTGCTTATGACGCAGAAACAACCATTTTTGGTATACAGTATGAGTCATCTAGAAAGTGCTTCTATGATGCATTTTACTTCACCTCCCTCTTCCTTGTCAGAAAAGGTTTTGGATTAAAAATCACCCTGCCCTTAATTTACTTTAGAATACTACCTTTTGATTACCAGATTACTTGTGTGGCATGCGTGTGTGAGGAATATCAAAAGGTTTTGTCTGAAGATTGTTTTAGAAAATTATGTTCTGCAGTGTCTGCGAAACATTATTATATACGGGCCTCCTAATAATCAACTTGCAACGAAGAGTCCTAATGAGAGTTGCCTGTTACATTATCAAAAAAGCTTTCATCATTAAAAAATAAAAATAAAATCACATTATGTTCTGTTACAACAAAGAGTAGTTTGTGCTCTTCATTTAACGTCACACTGTGTGTGTGTGTGTGTGTGTGTGTGTTTCCAGCAGCTATTTGAATCAGCTGTATTATTCTTAGACTTATCAGTCGCTTGTTACCTAAAAGATCTCTAAGCAACTAATAATAATAATAATAATAATAATAATAATAATAATAATATATTTATACCCCACCCATCTAGCTGGGTTTCCCCAGCCACTCTGGGCGGCTTCCAGCAAAAGATTAAAAAAATCAAATACTAAAAGCTTCTCTAAACAGGGCTGCCTTCAGATGTCTTCTAAAAGTCAGATAGTTGTTTATTTCTTTGACATCTGGTGGGAGGGCGTTCCACAGGGCGGGTGCTACTACCGAGAAGGCCCTCTGCCTGTACTTACATTTGTACTGTGGTATACATTATACCACGGGGGTGGGGGGAGAACATTTTCATATAGGATGTTAACGTTTTCATGCAACATACACACCCAGTAACAACCCTAGGAAGCTTTCACAAAACTGTAGATTTAGAAGGAACGCCCAAGCCCTCCCGCCGGCTCATCTATTCCAACCCCCCACAATGCAGGAATCTCAGCGAAAGCATCCATGACAAATGGCCACCCAACCTCTGCTTAAAAACTCCAAGCCAGGAGAGCCCACAGCCTCCCGAGGGAGACCGTTCCACTGTCAAATGGCTCTTACTGTCAAAAAGTTCTTCCTGATGTTTAGTCAGAAGCTCCTTTCTTGTAACTTGAAGCCATTGGTTTGAGTTCTACCCTCCAGAGCAGGAGAAAACAAGCTTGCTCCATCTTCCATGTGGCAGCCCTTGAGATATTTGAAGATGGCTATCGTATCTCCTCTCAATCTCCTCTTTTCCAGGCTAAACACACCCAACTCCCTCAACTGTTCCTCAAAAGGCTTGGTTTCCAGACCCTTGATATCTTTGGTCACCTTCCTCTGCACACCTTTCAGCTTGTCCATATCCTTCTTAAATTGTGGTGCCCAGAACTGGACACAGTTGTGATCTCACCAAGGCAGAATGTTGTTGTTTAGTCGTTTAGTCATGTCCGACTCTTTGTGAGCCCATGGACCAGAGCACGCCAGACACTCCTGTCTTCCACTGCCTCCTGCAGTTTGGTCAACTCATGCTGGAAGCTTCAAGAACACTGTCCAACCATCTCGTCCTCTGTCATCCCCTTCTCCTTGTGCCCTCCATCTTTCCCAACATCAGGGTCTTTTCCAGGGAGTCTTCTCTTCTCATGAGGTGGCCAAAGTATTGGAGCCTCAGCTTCAGGATCTGTCCTTCCAGTGAGAACTCAGGGCTGATTTCCTTCAGAATGGAGAGGTTTGATCTTCTTGCAGTCCATGGGACTCTCCAGAGTCTCCTCCAACACCATAATTCAAAAGCATCCATTCTTCGGCGATCAGCCTTCTTTATGGTCCAGCTCTCACTTCCATACATCACTACTGGGAAAACACACTACTGGGTCACACGCTAGTAGGGGCCCATTGCCAATCCCTGGAGCGTCTTGCCCCAACTCTTCCTCCTTGCCTCTTCACCTGTCCTCTCTGGCCAAGAAAGCTGAGTAGCAAGGAAAAGGAACAGAGACTTCCACATGCCTGAAAGTAAGTCCCCACATTTAATTATTATTTGGAGGCTTTATTTGTCAATGGATTCCCTTCCTTTCCCCTTCACTTATAGAAAAAGCAATCTTTTATTGTTGCAGGACCTGAACTTTGGAACTCCCTGCTTATTGACATCAGGCACGCAACTTCACTGTGTCCTTTTCAGTGCCTGTTTAAAGCAGTTTTGTTTAGGCAAGTCCATCCAGGCTTTTTAGCTACTGTTGATCTCCACCATGCTTTGAATATTTTAAAGTTTTTAAATGCTTTATTTAAATTGCTTCAATGTTATTATTATTTTTAGGAACAAAGCAGCATATATGTTTTGTTAAATGCACAAAATAAATAAAAGATACTGCTATTTTGAACAGTTTAAAGACCACAAAGAAGTTTTTGGTTAAACAGTTTCCTAAAGAATTTCAACTGCCTCTCCATTGAGATGAATGGCAAGATTCAGTGGGAACAGGAACAGATCCAAATCATTCTAAAATATTAATGATGGAATATAATTAATCTCTTGCTATAGTTCTACAGCGCATCGTCAAGGCACATTATGCAATAAGACAAAGACTTTGTTTCCTTTCCCTCTCTCTCTCTTCCCTGCTCCATAGGTTGCAGGGAGTGAGCTATGCCAAATCTGCCAAATTAAACCCTATTATCGCCTCTGATAACTACCAATTAAGTCTCTTGGAGTGTATAGAATTTTTTTATATTTGAAGCCAAGAATGCAAACAATGCTGTAGCTTATTTCAGAACAATGCCATTACCCAATCGCAAGACAATAATACAGAACTGCAAACTTGAAGCAAGCTCTAACTTGGCAGAGGGTTGTGTAGTTTATGGGCAATGTAGATATTTTCATTAATTTGTACACTCCCCCGCCCCTCATCCCTGTGAACAATCATTTTATTATTTCCCCATTGATGGAGAAATATAGTCTTTCTATGGGATATAGCAATAATAATATGAACGGCTTGCATTTTAGGATTGAATTTCCATTGTTTTTAGCGTTTCTATGCTGGTTACCAGCTTGTCCCTGGACATACAAGGTTGGCCTCAAACAAATCTCTCTCTCTCTCTCTGCATTGATTTCCCACCTGTAAAGTAGTTCAAGAGCAACTTTGTAAGGTTGGTGGAGAGAAAACAATTTTTAAAAGTACTACATAGAAAAGGTTCAAAGGTTGCAGACCTTCAGACGTTTACCTGGGACTGAATCCCATTGAACTTGGCGAATTGTACATAATGGCAAACATGTGCTACATAAACAACTCAACAATAGAAAAAAAGATCTGCTTGTACAAGGATGTGCCCTTGTACAAATAACTCCACTTCCCTCCATATGGTATCAAGGTGATATATACATGTGTGTGCATGCATGCTTCTGTCCCTCTTGCTGCTAGCTCCTATAGCAGCCTGGAGAACATACTCTGGAGAAGCCCACAAGGACTGGGCAAGGGAAATAGTCTTCTATTCCAATTGTCCCCTCCCAACAATTAGCATTTAGTGGCCTTTGTAGATTCCATATAGCCATAATGGTTAATAGCAACTGATGGACCTTTCATTCTTGAACTTGTCTAATCCCTCTTCAAATCCATCTAAACTACTTTGGATTATTTTATTGGATGCATAGTTTTGCACGAGGCAAGAGACCTTCCCTATTGTCCTTCCCCCGTCCCCATGACAACTATTTCCAGACTTCTGTACCTGCCACCCACAAACCTCAGTCTCTACCCTCTTCCCTCTTCCCCACTCCTTGCAAACATAGCCAAATTATTAGAAAAACCTGGACCCTAATAGCAAAATTGCAAAGGAAAAGAAAAGAGCAAGGCACATTTGGAAAACAACCTATTCATTTATTCTGGATCATAATTAGCAGTAGCTCAAAGAATTTACATGCCCTTTGAAGGCGAAAAAGTTTATTCAGAATTCGCTTATAGAAATGGCTCCTTCCTTGGAGTTGTGCTGTCTTAGCTAGATGGCACTGCTTTACCGTAATGAGGAACATGAGTGGACATTCCTTTAAATCCATTGCCCTTTGGAGTAGGAACTGTATATTGTGTTTACAGGGTGAGAAGCTTCCATTCATATGCGAGAGCACATTCAAGCCTCTTCGCCATCAGAAGATGATCCCACAGCAGTTACCAGGACCATGTGTGATAGGAACAGCGGCCAGCTCAAAAACTGCATGTCAGATTTCCCAGAAAGGAAGTTCTAGATTGAAGAGATTTATGCATGTTCCTGGGAATACTGGTAGGCAATGCCCACAAGAAATGTTCCCCAGGCTTTTCACAGGAACAATGTGCCACTCCTGAGACTTAAAGGAAAGCAACCTTGCAAACATGGGGTCTTCTCCTTTGCTCATATAAAAACAAAAGGACCAGGCTATTAGGGAAATGAAAACTTGGGAAACTTGGGAAGCAGAACTGGAGAAGATATCCTATTGTTTGAGGCTAAAGTACAAAACTCTTAAGGTGAGAGGTGTTGGACATTACTTGCACGAAGGAAAATCTGCAACAGAAATACAATCTATGGTAATTCTCAAAGAACTGCAGGCTAAGGCTCACAAATAGTTAGGCTATCTCTGCACTCCTTCCCCCAATGCTGTACAAGTTTTGATAAAGAGAATTCATGTTCCAGGAATACCCAGAATAGTCTGGCCTTCTTCATGTGAACACTTCGAGAGTTACACATTTCGTTTCTTGCTGGAGATGAGTGAAAAGACCTGACTTAGAATTCCTTTTCCAAGAGATGCCAGGTAGCCAACATACTAGATCTTTTGTAGAAAACAGCTAAATCCTGACTATTCTCTGCTAAGCTTACCAAACCCGGCTTGTTCTTTAGCGTTAAGTTGTTACAGAAGAAAATGACTGCATGGAATCAGAACATGGGCTCCCTGGCATGAGGCCATTCTGCAGGGTGACAATACATAGCTACAAAGCGATTACATCTATTTTTAGGCATTGTGCAGCATGTAACAGTGGCAAACAATAGAAAAGGAACTAAGGGGCAAACAGGAGTGAAAATAGACCGGCGCTTGCTGTAAAATTCTCTCCTACAACTTTGTCTCAGTTTGTGAGATTTGTAAGTGAATGTGTGCGTACACTCAATTTACTTGTTACTCTGAATATAGAAGTGTAACGGCAGGAAGGCAATAAGAGGATCTAGCTGATTTGGTGTGTTACACCAAGTATTCTAATGTGGCCGCATGAAATGTTGGCAATCCTGACTGAGAACTGGGGCTGCCAGTGCTTTATGGGGCCTCATGAAAATCCCTGAGTCCGCCCAAATAGCCATCCCTTGCAGGGGTCTCCATCACTTTCCTCCACACCTGTCAATAAAAGGTGGATTCAAGATCTGACAGGCTGTCTGCCACTCGCAGCTGAACTCATAGGAGCACAGGAAGCTGCCTTGTACTGAGCCCATGAGTTCATTTAATTCAGTATTGTCTACACTGAGTGGCTGCTGCTCTCCTGGCTTCAGGAAAGAGCTTCTGCTGGTGGGACACCAGGGACCAAACTCATATCCTTTTGCATCAAAACATATACTATGTCACTGAGCTACAGCCCTTTTCTAGTTCTTCACCTGCCTTCCTGACCCTTTCTTGCTTCTTTGGCTGGGAAGGAGCTCCAAATTCTAAAGGAACCCCAGGAAGGGAAAATACCTTTCAGCTGCTACTTGTAGCATTTATTATTGATTGCACCTCATTCTTTCTCTAAAGAGCTTAGGGTAGCACACACAAGGTATGTCCTGACCCAGCAAAACTGAGTTCCCAAAGTATGAAGGAAACAAACAACAAAAAAACCTTTGTGGATGATCAACTGCAGCATACTTTTGTGTGTGAACCACGACCTACTTCCTCAGATCCTCGGTTATCGGATGAGTGTGTGCATGTGAGAATACCTATACAGTGGTACCTCTGGTTGCGGACGGGATCTGTTCTGGAGCCCTGTTTGCAACATGAGCAGAATGCAACCCGCGTCTGCGCGTTGTGATTTGCTGCTTCTGCGCATGCGCGTGATGTAATTTTGAGCATCTGCGCATGCACGAGCGGCGAAACCTGGAAGTAACCCTTTCCGGTACTTCCGGGTCGCCAGGGACGCAACCTGAAAATATTTAACCCGAAGCGTCTTTAACCCAAGGTATGACGGTATGACCAAATGAATTAACATATCCTTAGTAATAAAACTGCCGTTCAAGTGTAGCATCTTGCCCTGTGGATTGGCTCCCCACACAAATTTCTCCCAGTGCAACAACATGCTGCCACCAACTAAGGAATCTTTTGCAATGGTGCAGAGACTGTCAGTTTGCATTTCTTGGTGCAGAAAGTATTGATCTGATGTGTAGAGATCTTTCCTATTCTAATTAATCCAAGCGGGTTCTGGAAGCTTGTCTGTGTGAAAGAAACAAGCAGAAGGTTCATGGTGTTTGGGTTATTACTTCAGAGAAACTGAGTACAGCTGGTTCTGTTATCTTTTTCTGTCAAGGTCTTGCTGACTATAATAGTAAGGCCAGAAGCACCTGGGTTTCACTCTCTGTCTCTCTTTCCGTCCGGTGTAGTGTTCTGTATCCTAACACCTTAGTGTTAAGGTTTTAGTCTTATTATAAGTTATTGCAAGTTTAAGTTAAGTCTGCTGCAACTGGATTTCTTATGGGCAGTGCCAATCCTGAATGTATTGGATTTGTGACTGTTATGCTCATTTGCCTTCAGTAGCAGTAAAGCTCTGCTTTACGAAATATAATTGCCTCTGGTCTTTTTTTTGGGGGGGGGGGATTCTGCAACGTTTTTAAGTTTTTACTCTGCTAACTATATGTTGGAATCTGCTCTGCATCAATATGAGTAGAGTTCATGACACAGACTAGGGTGACCATGTGTCCTACTTAACAGAGGACAATCCTCTGTTTGAAGGGCTGTCTGGTTTAAAGGTAAAGAACTGTAAGGAGGGAGAGTTGTGGAGGGAAAATGGTGGCTTGATATTTTCCATCAATTTAGCAGCAACTTCGACAGCAGACTCAGCAGGCCCACAGATCACCTCATCATCTCACTCTTCTCCACTATGGCGAGATGCACCGTACTTCCATTTAAATGACGATTTAAAATTATTTCCAATTCTGCATCTACACATATAAATTTAGCATATGCAGACTTTATGCAAACCACGGTCCTCTTTTGCATTCTTTTTCGTTGTTGCATAAGCGCCCATCCTTGAGGAGAGAAGCCCTGGGACTGTGGCTAAGTCTCTGCCCCTTAACCATGATCTGCAGCCCAGGTTTGTCCTATGTTTACAGATCATGCTTAAGGGGAAGAGATTTGAACGATGATCCCAGCTTTGAACAACATGCTGAGCCAAACCTTTGGCACACTGTGCTAAAAGGACCAGGGAGGAGCAGAACTTCTGCAAACTCCTCTCTGGGAGTGAGCATGTTTGCACGGTCCCAATAAGCCATGGCTGGATTTATCACGAGGTGCTTACCAGGCCGGTATTTGCATGAAAGTGAGCTGAAGTGGCTCATGAGCCTTAGCACCAATTATTTGTGTTGCCCACTGAATAAATAAATATACAAATCATGCTCCTGCCAAATAAATGCAACCTCACAGCTTTGCAATGTGCTAAATAACACACATTCCTAAGAGAAAATGCAGGTTTAGAATGAGACTCACAGTTCTGATGACTTTTGGTCATATTCTCAGAGTCCAGTGCATGGTAGAATTCATAGGCAGACCGGCCCAGAAGCTCCTCAGGATGGTATCCAACTAATTCAGTGATCCTTCATGAAACAAACAAACAAACAAACAAACAAACAATGTTCATTAGATATTTGGTTTCGAACATTTTTCATTTAGTAGCATGCCTTCCCAAATTAAAGAAAATCTGAGCCTTTTTTATTGGTATTGCCCTGAAGAAGTGTACTTCAGCTTCACTGGGGCAAATAAACCTTCTTTCACGCACCTTTGTGATTTCATCTTTCTCTCCCTTTTACGCCCTGATTTAGCATAGGATAGCTTCTTACATTCCTACTGAGTGGTGCATTTGGCTGCGACAAGATAGCTCTAAAAGTAGTCGTTTTGGCAATTGCTGCTCTAAAACATAACATTAAGAACATATCAGAGCAGCATCCTCTGCTGTAGAGTTTTCTCTCACTGCATCAGAGGCAAATCCACAAGTGTGGAAATATCTAGTTGGGATTTCTACCTGGGCTGAGCATCTTTTTAAATACCAGCTCCACACATCCCCTCCACTTTCTGTTTTGCTGGATTTGCAGGTGCTTCTACATTTGTCTAAGCATATTTGTCCAAGGTTTTAATGTAACTACCTCTACTAGAGTACACAGTTTCAGTTAAGTCCCCGTTAACTATTGCACTAAAATAAACAAACATGCATACTGATTGCCAGATGACTGCAGCATCAAGTGCTGACCTGTGTGTGTGTGAATGGGCCATCACCATACACCACAAGACGTAACTTTTATGCCTTCCCCATAGATCCAGATATCAGGTTTTGAATAATACAAACACATGCAGGCATAAAATGGCCAAAATTCTACTACACGCTTTGTATAAGATAGATGCTTCTCAGTAGAGTTTAATAATCATTTGTCAATATTTACAGGCTGAGCTTAGCAGCAGGAACACAAAATGCCCGAAGCGCCGGAGCAGTGCCACACAATGACGACAACAGTGTGTAGCTTTGTATTTGATCAGCAAATGATATTTCCAATTCCAAGCAGCTCTTTGCTAGCAAATCAGGCCTTAAGATCCAGAGTGAAGGAGAGGCTGGTCTCCGGTCACAGGTGAGGAATCAGGAATCCTTGTTTAGAGAGCTAACCTGCTGAGGTTAGCCCTGGTACCATTTGACACCTGCATCATTCTAAACCATGGTTAGATTTAACCAGAGTTTGCAAACTTTGGCAAGCCTGCTATGCTGGCATTTTGTGCAAACATAATGAAACAGCAGAATGAGCTTGAAAAAGATAAGGAAGAGAGGAATTTGCAAACAAGGGTGGAAGGAACACATAGTTCACAGAACGGTTGTCACTTTTTAACCATGGTAAAGGCACCAGGAAATGTTGTGTCTCTACTGTGCTATCTGCAACCCATGATTCTGATTTCTGTTGATAGAGCAGATTGGAATGGAACGGAGAGGGACCCAATTAACTTTTGACTCTTGCTCCTCTTTGGACTTCCATCGTTTCTTTAGTTTTGACTCTCTAAATTGGAATTTATAGTTAGGGGTTAGCTCATTGCTTTTGGTATTTCCGTTACTAAAGCGGATATTAAACAAACAAATGCTAGGCAATACGTTAAATGATGGCTTTCCCCCAGCTGCTGTACTTATGCAATAATGTTTCGTAGCATAAATTCGGCAAATATTTTCACACAGTGACTCCATTCCTTGCGTCACCAATGTACAAACAAGTACCAGGTTACAAATAAATGCCACTGTGAGGATTTGGCTTCGAAAACTTCAGTTGTGTACAGAGGTAATTAGAGAAAAGACCCTATTGTAGCATGTATACTGTATCAGAATGATTGATGTACATTACTATTAAAATTCAAAAAAAAAAAACCCTTTTGCTCCTCCTCCACTTTTCAGGATGTCCTTGCTATATTTTGTACAGTTTTTGTTGTTGTTTCAATTTCACATTTTGTATAGTTTTGATCCTATCTAAGTCAAGAGTCCGTACCCTAGCTATCTGTAGAACGAAACTGGAGGACGTATTTAAGAACAACGGCAGAATGAAAAGGCTACACCATGCCCCCACCTTTTGAACTACTTTGCTCCCAGTTGACGTTAACCTTACAAAGCCAGGAAATACAACCTCAGAACAAGCACACAGCCTCGTCTGCCTGCAAGCACGTAATTGCCATTATCACTAATGATGGTAACACTGTATTCTCACAAGGATCCTGACTTCTGCGAAGGCTCTTCTACCCCACACACAATTTACGCAGGGTGTTGTTGTTTTTTTAAAGGACACGGAGCACGCTGGAACTTGCGTCAGCAAAAAGAAAAAGAAATCAGGCTCCCATCTGTCAGAAGAGCCCCCAAATGCGTTGTAATGCATTACATTATCTGAGAGCACATCTCGGGGGTTAACATCTGTGATGATGGAAGACCGAAACAGAACACAGATCTCCTTCCCCAGCTTAAACTAGGAGGGCAGCACCATAGCTCAATGGTGGAGAATAAGCTTTGCATGTAGAAGTTCCCAGGTCCAATCCTTGGTCTCTCCATGCAAGGCTGAGAGAGTCTCCTGTTTGAAACCGCAGAGTGTGTGTAAGCCAACATTCCCAAGCCAGGTGTTCTCAAAATATTTAGGACCTCGACTCCCATCATCCCTGACCCTTGGCCATGTTGGCTGGGGCTGATGGGAGCTGGAGTCCAGAACTTCTGGAGGGTACCAGGTTCAGGAAAGGTGGTGTAGGCAGCATTGAGCTAGATGGATCTAGCTCAGCATAAGCCTGTTGAGTGGGAGACAGGAGGAAGTTCCAAACCCTGTCTTCATTAACTGCTCTTGTCCCACAATCTCGGGGAGGGATATTACCTCTGGTGGGGGACCCGTTGTGTTCCTTCTGGGCCTCACTCAGCTCTCACCTGTGGCTCCTAGAAACTGTCAGCATGCGACAGTGGCCACACTCCGGGGAACAGCCTCAACTGGCTGGCTAAACCAGGGGAAGGTGACTGATGGGTCCTGAGAAACTTCCCTCATCCGAAGCAACGGGAGAAAACCCCCACATTGGCAGGAACGAAAAGATTTTATTCTATTTATTTAAACGATTTAATTAAGCATCTTATAGGTGCAGACTTTTTCTTTGGATAAATACAATGGTATTTGGAATGAGTTTACACATAATATATTTGGTTACACATAATATATCTGGACAATTATATCGGAATTAGGATAATAACAAAATACTGTACATTAATGAATGGTGATGTAACAGTATTTTCTTTTTCTTTTTCCATTCTCACTTTCTTTACCCCCCCTCACTCTATCTTTTTATAAATGAAATTCTCTTAATAAAACAATAAATTAATTCTATAACACTTAGCTACAATCGTCTCTAAGTAAAAAGTGGCTAGAGCTATAAAATCAGTCTGCATCAGGGGTGTACTTATCGGTAAACCCATTCTAGAATGAGTAGAATAGTAGTTGCTGATGATGTACTAACCAAGCAGTAGGTGGCTAGGATAACTGCATCCTAAATACTAGAATAACTGCACCGATTTTGAGCAGGAAAGTGTCAAGACGGAATGCTGAACTTCCTTCATTTTTCTCTGCAACTTAAATACAACATTAAGCACTTACTACTGACTGCCCCTGCCATGCCAAACCAGTGTGTTTTTAATTCATTACTTTTCTTTCAATCTGTGCTTTACTTCCTCAGTGCAACATCAACCTCGAAAAGTTCACACCCCAGAATTACCTCTTGCGGTACATGTGTCCTGCGAAAATGTCATGTTCAGGTGGATCAGATGTAATCTTGGATTACAAAGTCTCATGCATTAGGGAAAGAGGTGTTCTGTTGCCTTTTCACTGAGGCCTACTAAGAGGTAGGCACGCAGCCTTGCAAACAGCTATTTAGATGCTAAATGTCAAGGGAACAGTGTTTATTCTCTTAAAACAGCAGGTAATGAGGAAAGCAGGGAAATTCTAAACCTGACCTATACGAGATTGAAATATTATCCAGGGATTAAGGTTTTTAAAACAGCTACTTTTGAAAACTGGATAAACCATCCATATGCCAATAAGCTTTTAGCAGAACTGCCTTAATAACACACATGACCCTGCCAATTTTTGTAAAGCGAAATATGCATTTGGTTCTTTTCCCTCCACTCCCGAAACCTGTATTCATGAAATGAGTTTTTTATTTTTGGCTTTCTGAGCTGCCGGCAACAGTCTGCAGAAGGCGCCTCATGGGTAGCTATCCTGCTTGCTTCCAAACCTGTAGTACGTTCAGAATCAGGGTTTTTCAAAAAAACAACAGCAACCTTAATGCACGCAGACTGCCGGCATGGAAATTGCATTAGCCAATTGCAGGTGGCACCAAGCACCAGATGCGATGCTAAATGGCCAGCCAGTATCATGTCACTCCCTTTGCCCAAGTCCCTTTCAAGTGGCACACGTGTCAGGCATAGATAAGACCAGAAATTATGTATTGAGGTCCATATGTTCTTAGCATTGCAGCAAGTTAGACAGTTTGTCCAGAAGTCTCTCTGTTTATATTTGGTTTTTCAATGGAACTATACATTGCAGTAAACACGGGACTGCCATCAAAAATGGCAGCTCGTCATCAGGTTTACCCCCTCTTTCCGTATACCTTTAAAATGCACATGTGTGCAGGCATCACCTAACTCTGCTAACTGTATCCTAAATATGGGCTGCCTAGTCTAGGAACAAGCAAGTCTGTCAAATCTGGAGAGCAGCATTGCAAAATTTGAAGATGTGTGAATTTCAAAGGATGACTATACTTCGGTTTGTGTATTGTTCCGGAAAGTGAGCATTAAGTAGGTTCTCCTTTAAATGTGGACAGAATCAAATTTACTTATTTGTTTTATGTTTTTCATAAAATTTATACCACCGCTTGGTTGTAAAGAAAACCTCAAAGTGTTTTATGGAAGGATAAAACAAGAAAAATCAAAGAAAAATTCACAACCCTGCTTTAAGACATGCAAAAGTTAAGATGCAAAAGTAGATTAAAATTACCTCTAAGCGCCTGGGTAGGCTTATTTCCTCAAGAATGTTTTTAGCAGGTGTCAAAAAGAATGCAGTGATGACACCTTCTCGGTTTCAATCAGCTGGGAGTTCCAAAGTGCAGACGCTGCCACACTAAGTGATCAGATTTTTACAATTGCAGAATGGGTATTATGTGGCACCTGTAGCTGTGCCAATTCCACTGATCCAAACGGTCAAGTGGGCACAAGTGGGAATTTTTCTGCCGCCCCAATGTAGTCTAATAGCCCACCTCTTGCAGAAGTTGAAAGATTTGGTGGAGCAGAGGATGGGGAAGATTTATCACTGCAACTGAGGATAGTGGATGCCACACTTTACGCAATACAGTCGTACCTTGAATGCCTTGCGAGTCGAACGTTTTGGCTCCCGAACACTGCAAACCGGTGTTCAGGTTTGTGAACATTCTTTGGAACCCGAATGTCCAAAGCTGCTTCCGATTGGCCGCAGGAGCTTCCTGCAGCCAACTGGAAGCTGTGCCTTGGTTTCTGAACATTTTGGAAGTTGAACAGCCTTCCGGAACAGATTCCATTCGACTTCCGAGGTTCCACTGTACTGGGCTATATGGCTTAGCTAAGGATAAAGCCACTGATATGTCCCTATGAAAGAAACCTTCTCCACAACCAAAACACTGGTTTAAAGCTCTCTCACACACAATACCTGACATATTCAGTTCCAGGGCCTGCATAAGACATTTTGTCGCATGAGGCCAAAGCCAGTTCTCCAACCTTCCCCATACCACATAAAGAAACAAATTGGACCTACAGTTCAAGCAGACAGCATCTTCTGCTGCATCTGATGTAGGGATGTCTGAAAATTTCAGTGGAAATGGAAAAGGAAGTGGAAATGGCTGCACTTTGTGTGTTCACCTGTGGAATGGAATTACCAGAAATTAGCAGCTGCTGGAAACCACAGGGAGGAAGAGCGCTCTTGTCCTCAGGTCCCACTTCTGGGTTTCCCACAGGTATCCAGTTGGCCACTGTGAGAACAGGATATTGGACTAGATGGGCCTGATCCACCAGGGGGTCTTTTTATGTTCTTATGGAAATCGATCATGCGAATATGATTGGTATTTGTTCACATCGCTGTTGTGTTTTTTAAAAAAGTTCACAAGTGATGTGCAATTAATGACCTTTTTTACATTGTTCTGCATAGATAGTTGTGTAAGATATGTGCAAGTTCAGCTTGCATTCAGCAGCAGACAGCGAGATGAATAATGTAGTATTTGGTGGAAACCGAACTGCAGTGGAAGGGAAACGGTGCTGATTGTGACAAACGCAGGCCAGAATGGAAATCACTGCTTTCTTACATCCCTGAGGACAGCAGGCTAGTTTATGGCATGCAGGTCAGGCCCCCAAGGCACACACACAATTCTCCCAACATCTTGCTGATGCCCCATACCATCTGTTGCTGGAGATGACTTCCTCACTCTCCTTAATGGTACCCATGTCCTGTTAACTTATAAAAAAGTAACAGAACTGAACCCACACGTAAGATTATTTCCCTCTCACAAACACACAGGAACATGAACTTAGTTCTGAAGATGGCCCCAGTTCAAACAAATAGTGGAATCAAACAGTTTTTTTACAAATAGTGGAATGAAATAACCAGTTGTTGTTTTTAATGTGGTTTTAGCCACCGTTCCTGCAGGAACTTGTTGCATTTTTCTAACAACGTCTATATTTCAAAAAGGCGCGTAGCTGCTAATTAGAGAGAGAAAGTCGTGTTAGATGTGTTAGGCAACCTGCTATCCTTCAAGCAATGGACTAATATGTAGGTAAGCAATAAACAAGCATAACATGGCCTGCAAGCTGAAATCTGATATAGTTTTCCCTTGGGAAAGCTTTCCCCCTTGAATGACTCCAACTCATGGGTGAGTTGCCACATGGTCAGGGGAGCATCACAGCAGCTAATCTGTTGCATGCTGCCTATTCAGTATATACCAGTGGTCGAGAACCTAATTAAGTCTGCCAGGGCCACCCATTTAGTTTGCAAGGCCATGTGGGCCAAGTCATGCCCTCCTGCCCTGTGTCTGATGCCATATATACAAAGCCCTCTGCACAGCGCTTTGCAAGCCCCTGCAATCGGTTGATCACCAGGGATGCGGGTGGCACTGTGGGTTAAACCACAGAGCCTAGGGCTTGCCGATAAGAAGGTCGTGGTTTGAATCCTCGCAACGGGGTGAGCTCCCATTGCTCGGTCCCTGCTCCTGCCAACCTAGCAGTTCAAAAGCACGTCAAAGTGCAAGTAGATAAATAGGTACCACTCTGGCGGGAAGGTAAATGGCGTTTCTGTGCGCTGCTCTGGTTCGCCAGAAGCAGCTTAGTCATGATGGCCACAGGACCCGGAAGCTGTACGCCGGCTCCCTCGGCCAATAAAGCGAGATGAGCACCACAACCCCAGAGTCGGTCATGACTGGACCTAATGGTCAGGGGTCCCTTTACTTTACGCACATGCTTTGCAAGCTCAGACTGCTCGCTGTCTGTCTGGCAGTGTATACTAATAGCAAGCTCATTCTCAGAATGCAAATCCGCATCTGGGCAAAACATGGGCAGCACCCATGCAGAAGAGGGAACCCTCCACAGCTTGTGGGAACCCCACGGTTTGCAGAAGTACAAGAAATCAGGGGTCTTAAAAGTTGTCAGCAGGAGCACCTGCTGGGGAAGGACCATAGCTCAGTGCTTTGTATGCAGAAGGTCCCAGGTTAAATCTTTGGCATCTCTAGGTATGGCTGGAAAAGTCTGAAGCCCTAGAGGGATGGAGCCGGTCAGTATGACAAATGCTGTGCTTAGAGGGACAAACGGTCTGATTCTGATTCCTATGACGATCTGCCTTAGTTTGGCTCTCACTAAACCAAAATCAGAAAAACAACATTGTGGACCTGGTCTAGTATTTGCTTTTAAAGTTGGATTCAACATTAACTTCAGTTTAAATGCTTGACGAAAGAGACTTACTAACTGTTGCATTCCAAATGCTTCCAGTAGTTCTCACTTCCATGGTGAGAAATGTCTGGGTTTTTGCCAACAGAACCAGGAAGTGTGTGTTTTGAGTATCACTCTTTGCCTTTTTGGGGCGAAATCCCCTTAAAAAAAGCCCAACAACTTCTTGAAATACGGCAACCCTACATCGCAGGTTAAGGGGAAGGATTATTTCTGCTTTGAGGAGGAAGTGCTGGTCAGCTGCAGAGTTCATTAATCTAGAAGGATTTATTAATTGTATTTGCAGCAGACGCAGTTTTAGTGCTGTGTTTGAAAATGGGGCATCCTAGCTTATGGGAAAGCAAGTGGAAAAACCTGAGCGTTGCACAATGACAACGAAAGCCTATTTCCCAGCACTGCCTGACAAACCACGAGGCTTTGGGGACAAATATCCATTGCTGACGTTGTTTAATAAAGGGACTTTGAGGATTTTGCCTCACTCCCTGTTCTTCGTCACCTCTTCCTGATCTGGGAGTGCCTGCCAGGGCATTTCCGCAGGAGGAAAACACTTATCTGGCTGGCCCATATCCTTTCCCCTCTTGGTGCCCATTCAGATTGGGCGGGCTGCTCTTTTCACCTCTTGCTGCCAGGCTGCAACCCTAAGCAAGCTTACCAGAACTGCCCTGCTGGATTTAGGGAGTTCTGCTTCAGTTTAGGATGAAGGCTTGTTTGCCCCCTCACATTTCCTCCAAAGAGCCTGCGGCAGTGCAAGCAGGGACCTCCCATTTTATCCTCGACGGCCTCGGCCCAGTATACCTGAAGGAGCATCTCCACCCCCATCGTTCTACCTGGACACTGAGGTCCAGCGCCGAGGGCCTTCTGGTAGTTCCCTCACTGTGAGAAGCCAAGTTACAGGTCACCAGGCAGAGGGCCTTCTCGGTAGTGGCACCCGCCCTGTGGAACATCTTCCCACTAGATGTCAAAGAGAACAACAACTACCAGACTTTTAGAAGACATCTGAAGGCAGCCCTGTTTAGGGAAGCTTTTAATGTTTGATGTATAACTGTATTTTAATATTCTGTTGGAAGCTGCCCAGAGTGGCTGGGGAAACCCAGCCAGATGGGTGGGGTATAAATAAATAATTATTATTATTATTATTATTATTATTATTATTATTATTATTATTTCCTCATCAACCACCCTCCCTGTCAGTGGCTGGAAAAGGTTCAGAAAAAGGGGGACCCCCAAAACAATCAAGTGTATGGAGCAACTCCCCTGAGGAGGAAAGGCTGCAACGTTTGGGACTTTGGGGTTTAGAGGAAAGGCAAGTCAGAGATGCCATGACAGATGTTCATAAAATTAGTAGAACGATGAAACTTGTTCCCACAGGAGGCACTGATGTCCCCCAACTTGGATGGTTTTAAAAGGAGATTAGACAGATCCCATGGACAAGAGAGCTATTGCTGGCTACTAGCCCAAATGGCTATGCTCTGCTTCCACAATCAGAGGCAGAAAAGCTTCTGAATACCAGCTGCTGGAAGCCACAGGAAGGGAGTGGGCTCCTGTGTTCGAATCCTGCCATTGGTTTCCCATAGGCATCTGGGTGGCCACTGTGGGAACAGGATGCTGGAGGAGATGGGTCCCTGGCCCAATGCAGTAGCCTCTTCTTAACATAGAATTGTATAATTCAAGAAGACCACAAAGGCCACCTAGCCCCCTGCAATGCAGGAATCTTTTGCATAACATGGGGCCCGAAACCCACAAGCCTGTGATGAACTCTCACACTCTACCGACTGAGCTTCTTATGCTAACTAAGGTTGAGATATACCCAAAGGACCGCCTCTTTCCCTATGAACCTACCCGGACCCTGAGATCATCTTCTGAGGCCCTTCTTTGTGTGTCTTCTCCTTGAGAGGTTTGGAGGGCGGCACCATGAGAACAGGTCTTCTCTGCAGTGGCTCCTCATCTGCAGGGAGGTTCGTCAGGCCTTTGGTTGATCTGATTTATATCCTATGCCCTTTTAAAATGTGTTTTTTTGGGGGGGGCTATTGGGTTGTTTTTGTTTTTATTAGGTATTTTGTGGTTTTATATCTTGATTTTATTCTTTGAACCGCCCTGAGATCTCCAGGTATAGGGCGGTATATAAATTCTAATAATCATAATCATACTCATAATAATACACTCATACCTCAGGTTAAATATGCTTCAGGTTGAGCGTTTTCAGGTTACACTCCGCAGCGACCCGGAAGTAATGGAATGTGTTAATTCTGGGTTTACCGCTTGCGCATGCGCAGACGCTCAAAATGATGTCACGCGCATGCGCAGAAGCGGTGAATCGCAACGCGCAGATGTGCGTTCTACTCAGGATGTGAACGGGGCTCTGGAACGGATCCTGTTCGCATCCAGAGGTACCACTGTAGAGAGATGACGATGTCCAACACCATCCAGGCTACATTCAGACAACCCTTACCTGATAATTTTCCAGATTAATTTAGAATCAGTGCCATTCTGTGACATGCTCATAAGATTAGGACTGCAGCTTCCTTTTACCATATTGTAAGCATCCTCAGGGCCAGCCAGGGCATTTTGCTGCTTGGCTGAGACAAAGCAGTGAATGACTCACCCCACAGACCCCTCTCACTCAAAAGTACACAGCACACAAAGCTAGTTGATTTATTTTGGGACTTGGGGCAGAAAGTCCCACAGGAGTCTGTTTCCCTCTGAGGCAGTAAAAAGACAATATGAAATTAAATAACTCTTTGCTGCCCTTTCATGATGTCCCAGATTCACTGCCTGAACTGGTCACTTCATTCTGTCTAACGGTAGGACAGGCCATGGCCATTCTATTTCTATGAAAAACACTGTGTGTGTGTGTGTGTGTGTGTGTGTGTGTGTGTGTGTGTGTTGTGCAGACTTGCATTGCTTTATTCCCACATCCAACACAGATTCAGGGCATATTTTTTAAGCAGCGGGATATTTACTATGCCAAATCCTAAAGCATATTCTGATCCCCATCACAAGTCGCCTTTGTTTGCCATAAGAGCATTAGTTTAAATCTTCCTTACAACCACTCAACTTTCTTTTTTCCTCTCATGGTGGGTTCAGGGCAGTGCTGAATGTTGCCCTCTTTATTTCCAGGCCTTATGAAATATTCTCACGGAAGCTGAACTCCTGCAAATGTTTAACTCAGACAGCACATGAACAGTCCCATTGTCTTTCCTAGGTTGATCTCAAAAAGAATGCTCAAGGGCCCATGTTGGATTTTTAGGCCCTGTGTTAAATTATATAAATAAATCCCATGATGCAATAGGAAAGCCTGACCTGGCATTGCTGGGAGTACTGGAATGGCAAGAGAAACAAAAGGATTGCAAGGAAAGGATTAGCGCCAAGACGGATGCTTTAGATCAGGCCTGCTGCAACTTGTGAGCAGGGCTTGCTGAATTTTACGCAGTAGCCTACAAAAGCTTTCGACATGTTGAATTGGTTAGTCTTTCAGATGCCACAAGAGACTTCCTTTTGTTTAAAAAAGACTAGAAGTCATTGCCAAGGCAAGTTACAAAATACATGAATTGGCCAGATGCATTTGACTTGGGTATCTCACAACTTGCACAGTCTTGCCTTTGCCAATCGGATTCCTTCCACATATTTTGGACCACAATTCCCATCAGCCGCAGGCAGCGCAACCATGTTGGGAGTAGGTAATAAGTCTGTGCTGGCTGTGGGTGATGGGAGTTGTAGTCCTAAACGTCTGGAGGGTGCTCAGTTGGCAACAGCGGTTTATTCTCACGGAAACATTGCATAAAACACAGGCTGGACAGAGGAATCGCCTCTACCTTTTAGACTTTTTACCATATCAACTGGTTCAGGTGTATGATCAGGATTCCTAGTTGAGCAGAAGTTGCCCACTTCAGATCTTTCTGCTCAATGCAGGAAGGTCAGGGCAAAGCTTGTAGGATGGGGATATTGGGGCAAAGTGTACCCCCTGTGCCCCCTACCCACATGCCCAAATGGGGCTAATGTGATATTGTTATACAGGGCAGGCACAAACTCTCCAAAACTCTCCAAAAGGGAAGAACAGTGTTGTGCTAAAGCACACCAAGACCAGACAAAAATACTTTGAATTCCCAGCAGCCAGCTTAAAATGTTTAGCAGCTATATCTATACAGAAGTGAGGATATGTTTAACTTCTTTTGCATCGGCCTCCTTTTTTTTTTTACTTGCCATGGGTTTTTCTAGTCCTGGTGGTACTGTTCTCCCTATCGAGCCACACGTCTCCTTTGGGGTTTGCCTAAGACAGTAACTGCGTTTTGCTCTGGTGTCTAAGAATATTCTTTAAAGAAGGGTGCCTGTGGTGATCACACAGGGTCCCCGGACATTTGACGGTCTATTGATCCCTGTGCCACCACTGTGATTGCTTTCTTTGTTGCCACCAACCCGTTTCTCTTGGGCACCCACGGAGTCCAGACAGTTGTTAACATTAACAAATAACCAAGTTTATTTTTATAAGCATGAACAAGTTTATGGTTTCAGTTAATTTTTCTTGTCAGTTTCTTAATCTTAGTTTCTTTACTGCCCTATACATTCCTAACAACTTCAAACTGATTATCCCAACTATCTATCTGACTCCACCTAACAGTTCCTCACACTCTCTCTCAACACAACTTGACCAACCCACAGACCTATCCTCCCTCTTCCTTCTCCAACTTCCAACTCTCACTCTAACTACTCCCCTTGGGTTCCCTCTGGCCAGTCACTTCACACTTATTTAACCCTTTCCTTATGAGCCACCTAGGAGGCAAACGCCACAGTGCCTCTCAATTTATCACGCTGGAGAGGCATTATAAGCAAACGGCTGGTCTTTTTACCTGTCATCACAGTAGGTGAATTTCATGTCCATGCTGTGACGGCTCAAGAACGTCTTGCTGTCCAGGGGGATGTCAGTATTGGAAGGGTGTTGAATGGGTTCGCACATTAA